>NC_134708.1:108938322-109265822 GCF_043290135.1 Rhipicephalus microplus | reverse complement strand
GGAGCTTATCTGCTACAAGCAGCACAGTGGTGAGTTGGGCAACTTGTTGAATCCTTCACGTCTAGTTGAGCGGACGACAACAAACATTGAGAGAAAGTGCGTATGTACTCTTCCTGATTTTTGTAGTCGGCACTGTTTCATTCAAAAATTTGCTATCCAGTGTGTGCATATAAGCTTCCAGGTAGTTTATTACCAGCTCGGTATCTCATTGCGATTGTCTGGTTATGGTAGAGGGATGCAATCGGTGAGGAACAATCGTCGCCGTGCACATATTGATGGGACGGGCATTGTATAGAGACTTGACTCGACTTCCGTACGGCGTCATTCCAACTGGTGTTGCAACCTCACAGTTAAGTAACTGCTAATTTTTTTTGTTTCTTAGAATTAAAAACTTTGATCATCCGCTATGAATTCACCTAAGATGATCCAAACGCGCGAAAGTCATCTCATTTTTTTTTCTACTTTTAAGGAAGAAGCAGGTAATCTATTGAACTTTGAAAACGTTCAGCAGCCACTCTCGATCAGTGCCTAGCGCACACACACACACACACACACACACACAAACACACACACACGCACACACACACACCACACACACACGTATTTTTTTTCTTGCCACGTTCTCTGCAGAACCCCACAGTGAACAATAATAAGTCAAAATGAGCCCAGTGCTTTAACAGCAAAGCTGCTGAAGATTGAGGTACTCCTATCGACCACAGAAGGTTTTTCAGGTATGCGCCATAAGAATCTAGGACGTAGTAAGGAGCTCCCAGTATAGCATTTCACTCCGTAGTATTGTACAGTATAGGATATGAATGTGAGGAAAAAGAACACAGTGGCATATTCTTGTATAGTACAGCTTAGCAAGGGGTTCTAAACTAAGAAGTAAGGTTGAGGACGATTGATGCAATAGTGAGGTGGAGCTAGAAGGGTTGAGAAGCTAATCCTCTCGCCGTGTGAAGTGTAGATAGAGAGGAAGAGGAGGATGAGGGGTGCACACTGCAGCCCTGCAGCCCTGCAAGCGTTTGTTTTTTTTTTTTTTTTTTTGCACCACGCTCTCCACTGCAGCCCTGCAGCCCTGCAAGCGTTTGTTTTTTTTTTTTTTGCACCACGCTCTCTCCCTTTGCGGGGAAGGATAGCGCGACTTCACGTAGCCAGACACACTGCAACGGCACTTGTGGTCAGGCCTTAGCAGCTTTGTTATTAAGATAACAAGAATATGTCGGAAGCGATAAAAGAAACACGCGTGGCCTACCCGGAAAGTGCGGCACAGTCACAGTGAAAGATTAAGAGTGACATTTTGAGAGCTCATTGCTACCGTTTTAAACTCTGTTGGTTACAAGTACACTTTCAAAGTACCCACCACGCTGTAAATCATAATTTTTGTGAAGCAGGAAAACATCCTTTCCATTTTTTTTTTCATTTTTGGAAGTGTGGTACCTGCAACACCCCTGCAAGTTATTAAGCCGACTTAGGTGGTGCTGTGGCTCTTGTTGCCGAATTATGGCTGAGCTCTTTGTAATAAGTTGGAAGCTTTGAACGACCCTCTAGTGGCATGACTACGCACCTGGCTACACAACTCACATTCTGTGACGCCTGGTTGTTATTTTACTCTTCTACTACGCTATATTACGTATGTTAACAACGTCTTTCCCTACATGAAGCCTTCATTGGGACTTTTTATGAAGCAATTCGAAGCACCAGCGTCACTCTGTAGTAGAATATTGCGCTGTCACGAAAGCTGTATCAGGTTCGCGTGCCGTTCCATCCTGAATATTTATTTCAATTCGTTTTTTACAAGTTCGTGCAATAGCCGCCACACACCATTATGGCGCCAAATATGGTCGTTGTGGTTAAGAAAGAACACCAGTCTGCGTTTGCCAGGTGGTACCACTTGATTGTCAGATACGCTGTTTACTGAGCTTTTTATTGTGTTGAACGCGCTTTAATAATTGTGATGAAAATAGTGGGAAACCACTGAGTATTGCGTGTGAAAAACATACCGCACCTTAGGGGATCCCTAGCTCCCCGTGAGCCTCGTTGAACCACTTTTCGATGAGGCCAAGGCTGTCACTTTTCGGTGTCGGCAGCATAAGGTAGTAAAATGCGCGTGAAAATCAATACAATAAGGGGAAAAAAAGAAAAAGTTATTTGCTGCACGCTGTTTATTCGCGCTTGATTTCCGGGCAGACAAAGCTTGCTTAGCTCACCTGTGTCGTCTCTCGTAGCCACTCTCACAGCTACAATAACAGGTAGGTTACGAAAACTAACCGAATACTATAGGAACCACTTGAAATGTGCATTGGCCACGGAACATGCTTCAGCTTTGCTCACTTGTATGGTACACTGCTCGATCGATTCCTCACAGTGTGGCACCGATCCTCGCTTGGACCAACTTCGCGACGACGCTGATGTCGACCACTATGGTCTTCCTCCTCCTCTTCCTCGTGTCGGAGAGAACGGACACCAATTTGGACGCTTACTTCGAGCGTAAGTACAGAAGATGACGAGCTCTCGCATTCTTTGCTCTTATCTAGACCAGACAGATGGTCAAGCGGAGATTAGAGTACAGGAGCTTCAAAAGTATAAACGGAACACGCGAGCTGTGGCCAAGCTACGCAAAACTGAATGCCAGCGTGCTCCGTCTGTGTAGTGGCTCCTTATTTTTACAAGTAAATGTGCCAGCCAATTGTATACCACCATTTGCTAATAGAAATAAAGAGCCACTCCTTTGGCGGAGCACGCTGGCATTCAGTTTTGCACAGCGTTACCGCAGCTGGCACGCTTCGTTTTACTTTAGGAGCTCCTGTACTTGATATTTCACGGATAACCTCGTGACAAGAGATTGTTTCCACAAGCTCGTTTCCAGAAGAGAGAAGAGGAAAACTTTCAAGGGTAGACAACGGTCTCATAAAATCGCGAGAAACCAAACACAGCTGGGTGCGCGTCATCGCTAGCATATAGGAGCTGTGAGCACTGCAAGCTTTCTCTATGCATTCATATTGTTTGTTTTTTTTGTCACTGCATGCTGTGAGCGTATGCACTCGGATGCTGGATTCCCGCGAATCACAGACCACGAGCCTTTTTTTTTACCTTGGCATCTGAGATTTTGTGGTCACGCATCTGACAACGCGTAATGTCTTTCACCATTACGTAGTAATTCTGAGGGCCCCGAAAGGGGCTGTACAAGTTTAATTTATTATTCTATGGAATGAAAATCGCCCAGTACTCACAACACATGAACGATCTGCTGCACCATGAGTCAGATTACGATTAATTATTTCGTGGGAAGCACACACCTGTTGGCAATCACAGATGTGTATGTTCCCGCTGGCGCGAAATGATTTTTAAATATCCACGCTATTTTTTCAGTTTTTTCGTACATATTACTCAGGGGAAGTAGTCAATTTGTCGTACTGTCTCTGAAATTTCTAAATACCACCATGACCGAGATAAGACCTCGCAGTTTGCCTGTGTATTAAAAGTCGAAGTGATAGCACAGCCTTCTTTTGAATCATAGGTGTTTTGACTGAATCACGCGTATTTGAATGTATAGCGATTTAAAAATTATTATATTTGTCTGTCAGAGTGACCATTCATACGAACAAAGTAACTTCTCCAGTCACTTATAGTCCAAAGTTCTTAAAGTTAAAAACTATGATTTATCCCAACGTTTCGGGACTTATTCGGTCCCTTCTTCAGTAGTGGCTGTTCGGCTGGCTCCAAAGCTAGCGACTCTTTTTGGTGGTGTCCCTCTCTTCATCGTCCTTTTTCGTGCTGTTCTTGTTGCTGCGGTATTTTTTTTTATTGGTTCCAAAGACAGTGCACGTATACGCTCAGTATAAGGTTCCAGTTGAGTGGTTAATATTTCCAGGTGTTGTTAGGATATTCTAACACCTTCAGACTTTATCAACTTTGTACTATAGTGGCTGAAGAGTTTATTTTATTCGTAGAGATATATAACGATACATTACATCTTCAAGACTCTCACGACCTGATGCGATTGCTTCAGCTGGCAATGTAGGCGTAAAGGCTATGTATCGTTATGCGTGTAAGCATATGGCATACTTACTGATTTGGTGTGGAAATTAATTCTGTGTATTCGGCTTGCTTTGTGTGCATTAACGCATCATTGTTATACCTGATCGCTGAAAATCGACTAAATGTAAAATGTTTGACACTATCGTATCCTAACAGACAGTTACTGTAACCGTCACAATAATGTAAATGTTCGATCACGTGAACTGTCATGTTGGGCGATTTCAATACGAGGAAACCAGGAAATCATCAAGAGGTAATTATTGTTTATCAGCGAAAGTCTGGTTACTATCGCGCGAATGTGTCAAAGGGGTATTCGTGGCTGACAGCTCTTACCTATAAATTTCGCATTAAACGAGTCCTCAATGAAAGAGGTCAACAGGTGAGCTCTACAGGAAGACTCGTTCCTTGTTCACCTGGTTTGCTACCAAACTGACGCTGCTTTGAGATAGTGATGACCGTGGGTATGCTTTCGGTTTTTCGTCATTATCTAAACCAGTGGTTCTCAAATGAGTGTCTGTGGACTCCAGGGGGTCCGTGAAGCCACTTTTATGATCCACGAAAACGTCAGTCGCTTTTTTTTTTACGAAAGCCCAACTGCTTCACGTATAGACCTTGCCAAAATGAAGTGATTTGGCAAATTTGTTTCATGTTTTCGATACTATAGAAGGTACCGGTTTCACGCTCCAGTTGTGTTAATTTACCTACGTACTCCCCTGCCTCCCCTCTGCTGCAAGGGGTTCCCCATCACTTCCACAAGTCTACAAAGGGCCCCCGATAAATCCATGGCTGAGAACCGCTGAGCTAAATTATTGGCTACCCATTGTGTTCTGACGTGTGTTGGTCAGGAAGATGTCCTTTTTTAACTGCTCATGATATAAAAAGCACACTTACACGCTGCATTACCACGACGCATTAACTCAATGGCGCGACTGCCCTTCATGACTTACAGCCGAGGAAGCGCCCTTCGTGTCCGTGGTGCAGGCGCTCCTCTTCCTGGAGCCAGAGCGGTCCTTCTCCGTCCTCTACTTCAGCCTGATGTTCCTCACGGGTATCTGCGACCTGGTGAACACGCTCTCTGTTTGTTATAACCCTCTTCAAAAGCGTATTTCCCGCATCACGTTGTACTGTCGTTTTCGGACTCACTGTGGCCCGTCAGAACATATCTTTTTCTTGATTTTTTTCTTTCACACTCTGTACTGGTGAGGACTACAAGCGGTTGATCGCATACGCACACCCTTAGAAAAATAGTATGTTGTACACTTTACGGTGAGTACTTAGTTGTCCCGTATGAGACAGCCTTTCGAGAAACGCGGTGGCTCTCTTTTGGGTGAGAAGACTCTACTGCAAGGGTATGATCGTCAAAAAGAGTCCACGTATATTTTGAAAGACAATCATATACGTAACATTAAAGACTCACATCACAGAGATAAATGACTTTCTTTAGACCATAGCTCATTATCGCGCAGCAGTCATCAGTGTTTGATTTTAGGTGACACACTGCGCACAAACTAGTGCCGCTGGCCTCACTCGGCCGCATGCTATAACGTGCGTCTGATAAGAACAGCGCCCCAGCAGTGCCATTGAAGGCTGATGTCAGCACCGGCGGCTATAAACCCAAGCTGCCAAGCTCGGAAGATTATTGCTGTTTCCTAACCGTTCAAGCACAAAGTCGGCACGATCACAGTGCAGCTGCTACCACGCTAATAAACAGTTCAGTTTCATGTTGGGATGCGTTCTTCCATCTACGTGGCATTCCATATCTGGTGACCCGGAAACCTAACTAACCGCATCATTATGGCAGATTTGAAAGACCTCTCCACACTGCGGGAGCAAGTACAAATTTCTCTGCAACTGCAGGCCTAGCCACAGGTGCTTCATCAGCAGCGCGTCGCCACTGAACCGCATTCGCCCGATGATTCCGCTGCACCTTGTTTGGGTTACACGCCCCTAAGCTCTGTTCAGGCAGTCACTGCAAACACAGGCGCTGCAGTTATTATGGTCAATGCCGACGTGGACGTCTGCTGTGTCACTGTCCAGCTGTCACTATTCTGGTCGGAACCGCCCGAAGTAATGTTCACCCAAGTTGGCAGGCATAACACACGACCGGACCGGCTACGATTACGTCGTCGCCAACCTGGACGCCCACTACGCCAACGAAGTCCGGCTTATGCTTATCGATCTACCGTCGGCGAACCTTTACGAACACTTCAAGACTGAACTCACACTTCGCCAGTCACCATTGGATGAACAGAACGTGCGACAGCTTCTGACACCAGAACTTGCCGAGCACAAATCTTCGCAGCTCCTTCGCCACATGCACGCTCTCACGCGCAGCAGGGATGTCGAAAATTCTTTCCTGTGAGCACTCTGGCTTCAACTACTTCCACCACATGTCCAGACCATTACGCAGGCTAGTCGCATCATCGAAGTCCTTCTGCCGCAAATGTCACCCACCATCCAGGCTGCCGCCGTTACCCTGAACACCACGAAGCTTGCGCGCCGAATCGACGAGATCAATTGACAACTCAGCTGCATTCGCCAATAGGTCCGTGAGTGATTTTCAACGCGTCAGGGACACCAATCGCAAATCAGTCACTGTAACACCTCCTCATATGAATGGCAAAGAAATAAAGCTACTTTTTTTCAAATCCTGCCCTAACCTGTGCCCTTAAAAGGCACTACTCCACGTTTAAAAAAAGGACTGGTTTTCTCCTTGCCTTCACTACCCTTCCCTACAAGTGATATCTGCTCCACGCCACTTATTTCCAGAAAGTACGTGTACAATGCCACTACCGAGCATTCAGCCTAAATATGATTTCGCGCTTGCCACCTACACGCTATTCCCCCCGTTAGCGCAGTTGCAAGCACACAAAATGAAGTGAAATAAGTTGATCAGCCCGCCGTGGTGGTCTCGTGGCGAAGGTACTCGGCCGCTGACCCGCAGGTCGCGGGAGCGAATTCTGGCGGCGGTGGCTGCATTTTCGATAGAGAAGAAAATGCTGTAGGCTTGTGTGCTCAGATTTGGGTGCAGGTTAAAGAATTCAAGGTGGTCGAAATTTCCGGAGCCCTCTACCAACGTTTCTAGACTAGGTAAGTTGCAAAACTGAGTGATGTTGCGCGGCGCCGCCGCTGCCAGCGACAAATATGGCGCTGCTGTCGCATCCAGATTCACTCGCTGCATGCTCGCTCACAGAACACCTAGCTCGCTCGTGTCACTCCCGTAACCTCCATCGCTGTGCATGTTGCAGTGCGTCTGGAGGCTTCTTTCTGCGTTAACATTTTTGTGCTTCAGAGCGCCCTGTTCTGCTTTGTATGTGTTGCGTGTTTTCATCATGCCCGGATGTTGCATTCTCGGCTGTAGAGTAGCTACAGGAAATAAGAGACACCACGATATCTCTTTTGTGCCCACGTGTACCTGAGCAGCGAGAGGTATGGGACCACGCTATTCCTCGTGCAGATAAGAAACTGCCTCAGCACCTCACGTGTGTGTGATATGCACTTTCATGAGAAGGACATCCTGAAGACTTTCACTCACTTCATATGGTAAGAAGGTACAAATCGCAAGAGAAAATGGGACCTCGTCGAAGGATGCGTTCCACGAATATTCCGAATTTGCCCGCTTACCTTTGTCGTGGGGCGCGCGACAAAGAAGCGGAAGCTGCCCGATAGGAGTGGGGTATTTTCCGGAATATTATCGGTGAAAAAGAATAGACTATCTTCGAGCACTGAGCTCGAATACAGTGAAATAAGTCTCGACATGCCGTCAACCAGTGGCGTCATTTCGCTTCAAGACATAGAAAACATTATTTTGCATGCTGGCGGAAAGTTCTTGAGAATGGCGAGACAAGACGTCTTGTGGTGTTTCTAGGGCTCAAAGGAAAAAAAGAGCGCTATTTGTGGAGAAATGCGTTGTCGTCGCAGAAGACATGACAGTCACCATTCGCAGCCGTAACCATCACTTAGCCAAGTCGCCTGGTGATGCAAATACCATCACCCAACGGGCCGAACTTCTGGAGGACATAGAAAAGCTGCAAGTGTGTTCATGTTGTCCCAATTGATGATATGTGGGGTTTAACGTCCCAAAACCACCATATGATTATGAGAGACGCCGTAGTGGAGAGCTCCGGAAATTTTGAGCACCTGGGGTTCTTCAACGTGCACTCATATCTGAGCACACGGGCCTACAATATTTCCACCTTCATCGGAAATGCAGCCGCTGCAGACGGGATTCGATCCCGCGACCTGCGGGTCAGCAGCCGAGTACCTTAGCCACTAGACCACCATGGCAGGGCATGTTGTCTCAATGCGCCAGCAGGCAGACTCGTGAGTAATTACTACGAAGTGCTCACCGATACCCCAATGTGCGGTCTCTGCTCGAAGCTTTGGCTGCAGCTGTGTTAACAGGTTTCATTAGAGGAACTTCGGAAGAAGTAGAGGGAAGACATGCTCGATAAAATAGCCGCACGCGTAGCTTTTTGACGGTCTAAGTTGCTAAAGAATGGGACTGACATGAAAGAAAAAAACTGACTACATAACCAGACAAAAGCCACAAGATTGCGCCACATTGTTGTAATTTATTTTCAAGCCCAAAAAACACAGTCACAAAAGAGGATGCCAGACATTGTAATTGGGTTTTTCGCCTCTAAAAATCTATTGCGAACGTA
Source organism: Rhipicephalus microplus (assembly GCF_043290135.1). Classification (NCBI taxonomy): domain Eukaryota; kingdom Metazoa; phylum Arthropoda; class Arachnida; order Ixodida; family Ixodidae; genus Rhipicephalus; species Rhipicephalus microplus. Next base: position 109,257,117 of record NC_134708.1, on the reverse strand, counting down.
CACCAACTAGCAACTATATAACCGACAGACTCGCATGTTATGCTATATATATCAAGCATTGTTGATTGTGGGCATTTCAGAAAACCATATTTATACTGTATTTGTCTTGCACCACTAAATATTGCGCAGTATGAAGTTTCTGCGGCTGCACAACAAATCTCGATAATGTACTGTTGGCAAAGCTGTATCAGAACGGCCGCCACGGCGTCTTGCCCCGACGACCACGCGTTTTCGTCTGCTAGAGGAAGCTTGTTGCGCCGCCAGCGCCACCAAACCGGAAGCTGTCCCGGCACCGTGTGACGAGTAGTCTGACGCGGGGAGTTTTGCAACTTACCCAGTCTAGAAACGTTGCCCTCTACTACGTCGTCTCTCATAATCATTTGGTGGTTTTAGGACGTTAAATCCCAAGTATAATTCAATCTTTCAATCCTTCATTTACTAGAATTCGAGTTACCGACACACATCTTGCGTTACGTATCGCGGTACAGATACAAGGAGTTCAAAGACTACGTTAGATAGTATCCAAGATACACGTATTTTCGATAATGCCCAACACTGCCACCATTATGGATTTTAAAAGAAATAGTTCGAAATCAGAGTTGAAGATCTATGACAAAGATGAAGCTCAGCTCTTCCGCTAAAATCTTTGGAATCTGTACAACATTCTGCATTATGCTAATTAATACGAGGTATGCATACGCATGTTGTAAAAGAAATACAACAGCACTAAATATAGTATCTTTATACGGCAGGCATTTGGAAATTGTCAGCGATGGTCTATTGTCGTCTGTAAAGCCTAGTATGTGCGTTAGATGCAGAAGGCCGAATATTAAATATGAGACAGGAGCTGCGTGCCTAACAAGAAAATTAGAGAAGTTCTAGACTGTGCAAGGTGCCACGACAAGAAAAATCGCCCACTCTTAAGGCACAAAGAGACAACGAAGGTAGTAAAAGCGAGTAGATAAGAAAATTTTGTTTATATTTTAAGCGTAATCTGCCAAGCAATCTAATGCAACTGAATTTGAAGAAATCAGAAGCGCGGCTTCACGAGGACGCCAGAGTGGTATGTGCGCTGATGAAAATTTTCAGGCTTCCAAAGCGGTTGGTTTGCGCACAAATGGGCGCACTGGTGATCGCTGCAAGAGGCCCTTGCTCGCTAGCGCAGTTGGGCGTAGTCAGCCTTTCACTGTGAGGGCGATGCGATCAACATGCTAGCAAAAAATTGCAATCTTATACGAAGCAAAGAACTGTACATTTAAGGACTCATTTTCTTGGTTAGACAATAATAATGAGATCTAACAGACAATTGTGCCAAGAAAACTACAGGAAATGTTAGTAGAAGTAATTGTAGCGTAAACTTTGAAGAACGGAAAGTAAAAGGAAAGATAACTTGCCCCCGACAAGATCCGAATCCGTAAATTTTGAATAACACTTCCAATTCTCTACCAACTGTGCTCTCAAGTAGGTCCCTTCCCGCGGCAAGTTATCTTTCATCCATGTTTTTTTCACATTTACATTGCAATTATTTCTACAACATTCCCTATACTTTCCTTGCCATCATGGTCTGTTAGTTCTCAATAATATTCAATCCTATGCGAAGTAATGCTTGCAGCTGATTTCTTAAGCATGTGACCTCATGTCAGTGAAAAAAATAGAGAAGTAAGGAAATGCTGCAAAGCTAATTTTGTGCTTTGTGATGTCTCAACACAAACCTTGTGACACCTGTCACTTTAGGACGATAAAACAACGCGTGCAAACTATACGAGCCGTCATCCCATCTCCTTCGAAGATGAGGCGCGCATGCCCATAGGCAACCACAGCCAGTGGGTGAACGTACGCATTTCATGCCGCAGGCATGCAGCCCACTTTTCAGCACCTACGCCCTTTTGTTTCCTCCGTCTGTGGATGACCAACGCGTTTGTAGAGCTACGAGAAGCTCATCTATCTTTATTTGCGCCATCATAAAACAGCTGCAAGGAGCCGCCTTTTGATCCGCTTACGCGAATCTCTAGTTACACAGACGGAATAACGGGTACACATCACCGAAGCTTGGCGCTTAGCACCCTAGGCGCGACCCTTTCCAAACAACATGACTGGAGACATTCATGATGGCCGCCGCCTTGCGTGGGTGGAGGCTTCCTCTCAACCATATGGCCATAAGCCAGGTGTCGTCTACGTGAATGCAGCCGGCCCGAACCAAGGGGGTTGGTACATGGCAGCCGTCATCCACCGAAATATTGCAGTTCAAGGCATTACTTTCCGGGCCCCAAACATTACATTTGCACAGGAGACCGCCATTAACTGGTCGCCGCAGATCCATACTTCCCGGTCATTATCACTAACTGCAGTGCGCCTGCCGCACTTAAGGCAAGGGTATATTTCGTACCGCACCTTAAAAATTCTGCACGCTTGCGAGTACACCGGTTATCCGACTTGTAGTAACATCGTGTGGGCTACGGCACGACGGGGTCTTCGGGGAAACGAGACACCCGAAGGCGCCGCCCACACGCTTACTCCCCGGGCATCGCCTCATCCGCAACCAGCTATGAATCCCGGTTTAAATGCTGTTGTCACCTCTAGAGAGATTACCTCTCATTATCAATCCTCTCATGGTCTCTGTCACCCTCCATCCACTTCCCTTCCCTTGTTAAAGGCCTCACCAGAACGGAGAAGCCACTCTTCACGAATACTGTACTGTGGCCGGCCATCCTGCAGCATTTGAAATCGACCTTTTGGTGCGCGCCCACACTATGTGGTTGAATCTCGTGATACCAATCACATGGGGAGTGCAAAGGTGTTGCGCAGGCAATATGGTGTTGCGACCTTGAGCAGTACCGTGTTCTCGCCACGGCGATGGTTAACGCGTGCCCTGCAGCTCGCCAAGGCCGGATCCACGCTAGTGGCCATACCCCTTCGGATACGTGTACACTACACATGCAACGACGAGAGAAAATGACACACTCGTATTTTGCGTGGTCAGTGGTTCTTTGGTGGACCTTGTCCTTACAAATTTTCAGATATTCTGTAACTGCAGGTATACCGATATACTGTTAGCGCTCCAGCAGTCTGTTCATCGTTCTATTCTTTGCAGGTGATCATGCAGGAGGTAGTGATGGAGGTCCTCGTCTTCGATTTCCCAGCGTTCGCTGAGCGTACTGTGCTGGCTAAGGTGGCACTCTGCCTGTTCATCTACACACTCAGCTTGCCACTCTGCTCTGAGGTAAGGGTCCACATCGGTGTGGTTCACTGCTATGACCCCCTTTTTGAAGCACGAGCATGCAGAAATTTTCAGATAAAAGCTAAAATTCTTTATTTCTTGTAAGTGAGAACTTCCATACCACTAATGGGAAACCCCCATTTGTAGTAATAGCTCCGCTTATGGGGGACGTAAATTGACAAGTTCCACAGTATGTAATTTTCTTGGAACGTCGTGGCGGCATCTAAATCGATTACATTTCCTGCTGAATCACGGTGCCTCATCTCTCCCAGGCCGAAGTCTAACTTGAGTAACGCATCTACAGTACGTAACATTCGGAATCAGTGTATGGTAAATGACACAGCCACAGCCGCTCGCAAGCCAGGCAAGTAATGCAATAGAGTGAATTGCTGCGCTAGTCAATTAATGACACCTGCAATTATTGCCGAATACTTCGCTTGTAAAGCGTATCGTTAACTCACTTTGCCGTAGCTGAGAAAGGTGCCTTTTGTGCGACTTCTTAGAGCACTACAATCACAGACTGTGTCTCACTGTAAGAAGACTATCTAGTATCACAATCTCGTGTTCCACTCTATGAAGTTCACTATAAATTTCGCCCTACAGAGTGGCCTTCTTTTTTTCTTGTGGTATAATTCAACGCCGAGTAATGAACCAGAATGATCAGGCACATTCTAGGAACGCTTATAGTGACAATGCATTCACGAAAATTGCGCACTTTTTCAGGTGGGGCCATACCTTGTCAACATGCTGGACATCAACTTCAAGGGGACGCTCTACTTGCTCGTCAACCTGGCCGAAGTGCTGGTCGTCATCCGGGTCTACGGTAGGCAGCGCACTTGCTGGCAGTTGTTGGTCGGAGGCCGCCGGTCCTTGAGTGTGGGAATGCTCGAAAGCATGGCGTGTAGCAACCTAGCTGACAACAATGCGATGAAATGAACAAAGCGCTTTTTCCTACCAGTAATACCCTTTGGGCTTCGGGCTTCTGCCTCCCAACATCACGACATGATTTAGAGAAGTTGTGGAAAACTCGCGAATCGTTATGTTCTTTATCGTGCAGCTATATCTAAGCACGCGGTCACCTAGCACTTAGTCTAGATTGAAATGAAGCCATGGAGATCAGAGCTCAATACCACAACCTTCGAGTCAACTGTCGAGCATCATAATCATTAGACCGTTGCAGCGTGATGCCTGTCTGGCCCAAAGCCAGTCTTGCTTCATGGCTATAGGGCGCAGACGAGCAATACGGATGAATAAAGGCTGTCGTCTTTACAAACTATGTCTGGAACGTGAGCCGAGAACGCGCTGCCCTACCCTTGGCTTTTATCCTTTCCCTCCGTTACAAAAGCGGACGCCTCTGGCGGCCGCTCCCTGCGAATACAGCAATGCTCTCACCACCTTTCCTTCCTCCGTGGCTCTCACAGTTGCCTCCGAGCAGCTGTGATGTCACATGACCGAGCGGTTCGGTAATCTCACGTGACTGAGTGTCACGGAGGCGAGTGGTTGACACGGCGACCGGTCGCAACACGCGACAGGTAGATGCACGATAGGAAAAACCCCTGGAAGGTTACCGGCCCTGGCTCAGGAAATGCCACCTAGATTATTTCAGCCTGCTCACTGTGTCGGTCACGGGCTCTGACGTCACTCCGTTTTGACCAGCGTGTTTCGCTGCAGTTCTGCACAGACGTGCCTACGCTTGCTCTCGTCTCTCGACAGACATGGATTACCAAGCCCGACGAAAGTTTTCGTGGCGTGCTAGTGTTCTTGTTGGTGATTTCAGAAGACTATCTTTTTCTGTGTCCGTGAACTGCGGCGCGGATATGTGATGTGTTTTGTTCACTGGATATTCGTAATCTCTACGGCCGGAAACACAAATGGTTGGGTGATGCTGCGTTGGAAATTGTCGCGGCAAAGGGACCAATGCTGCGAGTGTTCTAGCTTACTAAACACAACCGAAGAACAAAGTGGTAGCGTGTTGTTCGTCAAGGTGACGTCCACATACGTTTCATTCGTGATCCAAAGATACGTGTGTCCATACTACATATTTTAAGTCGTTTTAATGGCCCCAGCATCACAATACTTCATTCTTGCTCAAAAATAAATATTATGTGCGCTTCTAACTTGTTGGCGTATGCCCGGGCACTAAATTATTAAAGGCACATTGCATAACATTTTTAGAGCAGGCGTTTTTCTTTCACGGTCACTAAACACTTTGCAATTGGTGATTAGCGCCACGGACTTGTATAAACTCTGTTCACTTGGTTGGAAAAAAGAAAGGAATGCTGTTGCATTACTTAGTGCATTGGTTTTGTGCATATGAATTTTCTTGTCGGTGTTCATATCACGTTATCGCAATATTATTGCGGTCAGCACCTTATTCTAATATGTTTCCCTGAAATTTATATGTTTGTAGACAATTAAGGTAAAGTGCTTTCTTAATTGGTTTCCAGGTGTGTAATCAAGCTATAATAATTAAAAACTTCTACAAAAAAACTCCCAAGCATTTCCCCGAGGGTGAACATGGTTAAGTGCGAATGCACGGGGTGATGCTATGAGGGGTATTTATTAATTCGCACTATTATATTTAGTATTCACACTATACTGCCTTTATGGTGTAATGGTTCCTGGGAATCGCAATTTGATCACACGGAGGAGTTTACTCCCCCTCATAGCATGCGAGCCCCGGACGAGCAAAGTCCAGGGCTCGCACTCTCTCCCGCGCGGCACGTTCACTGGCTCGAACGGCTTCGGGAACGTCCACTCGCCGTCGACGATTGCGAGCGGCGTCTTGACGCCGGCCTTCATCGCCTATCTCCGCCTGACGCTTGCGTTGTCGTTCCGCTTCCTGGGCCGCGTTCACGGCTCGCTGCTGACGCCTCATCTCGGCCTCGCGAGCGCGCAGTTCACCATTCGCTGCACGCTTCGCCCGCTTGTCCTCGGCCTCGCGAGCGCGAAGTTCGGCATCCTCTGCACGCTTCGCCAGCTTACGTTCGGTCTCACGAGCCCTTCGCAGCGCCGCCTTGTCTTCCAACGTCGGCGAAACCACCGCGGTACCGTCACCTCCAACGACGGGTGCAGTGCTGGCATTCGGTTGTACTGCATTCGTTGTTGATGGTAGCGTTGCCTCCCGGACATCCATCGCACGACCCGCTCTCGACGGGAGACTGAGAGAGAAGGCGGGCGCGCGAGAGAGAGGGGTGCGCGCGCTGCTGCAGCGAGCGAGGAGAGCGGAGGAGCGAGCGAAGGGGGATATCAGCGTCGCGTCCGTGGCTTATTCGGTAGAGCATCGCGCTGCGGCCCGCCAAGTCCTCTTTCTTTTAAAGATAGAGAGAAGACTGCGGACGCCGCCGACGGCGGTGGATGGTTCGGGGTCGCTTATAAAGTGTATTCACACTTAAAATATAACGACCCAAGAACCAGCAGTGCGATAGAAGCACCCGCGGGAACTACACAGTTTATATAGACCCAGTACTAACAGTTTTTCCAGGTCCTAAGTTAGATGACCGGCTACGCATCTCTCCGAGAGGGGCCAGAGCAAAAGAGGAAACGCTGCTTCTTGTGTCGGTCACAAAAGATTTTTGTGAAACAAAAAATTTTGTTTTCTATCGCAATTACCATCGCCCTCATAATGTGCTGGATACCATTCTCGTGGCAGCAGCACACTCTCTGCTCAATAACTACGAGTCAATGAAGGCAGATGTTGGAAAGAGTACAAATAAAACTGCAGAAACTTTTCAAATGAGTTAGGAACAGTTTCTCTGCATGCTCTAGATTTTGTAGGTGCGTGCGTGTGTAAATAACTAAAGAATGAAGTTTACCATCTAATTTTTGTCGATTTCTTGGTCCATCAAATTTCCCTCTTATAGATTGACCACACATTCGATAACGTCCTTCTTTGGCTTTTTCGTGGAAGAAATGGCTCACAGAGAAGTCTCCAAATGCTTTAAAACGCGATAAATTATTTAAACCAGTGCATTTTCATACCCAAAAAGCAGAATAAGGCTGTTAAGCATGTATAACTTGCCGCGAACGCTTTATCGTTTAACAGACGACAATTGTGGCAATGGATTCAAACTCCCGTATGCGTGCTCGCTCGGGCCAAACGAGTGAAGTGATGGTGGCAGTGAGTAGGCCTAATATCTAGGTGGCATTGGCTCAGGCTACCCGGACATTTTGTGCGGTGAGGCGTAGCCGTTCCACCGCTGTCCGGGCCCGCTAGATTGCCCACAATTGGTCGTGCATATCTGAGCTAGTGCGCGCAATTAGCCAACGTTCGTCTAGAAGGTCCGGTTTTTATTGTCCTCTCAGTACATTACCGTGACCTGTGTGCGTTGCCATATGAAGGAAGGAAAATAGGATGAAAGGAACAGGAGGGAGGTTAACTGGTCTATAGGCAGCCGGTTTGCTACTCTATGCATGGGGTGGAGATGGGCGAGATGAAAGAGAGGAGAGAGATAAACACAGCACATTAAGCAGCATACGCGCGTACACTCAGAATATGTGCCATATCTGCGTGTTTGTGCTTACAGAAGTTACAACTTGCTTGTGAGTATTGTAGGAAATCTACTTTGTTCTGATGTACTGAATTTGGAAATGTTCTGGTTTTCAAGCTTCACCCGTCTGTTTCTTGAGATCTGTCTAGCTATTTGCGGGGCGGGAAATATTCTTCTCGTTGTCTGACCACTAACGTGTTGCCTGAAACCATTCCAGCAATCGCGCAGGAAAAGCTAAGCAATCTGTCACCTTCGCCTTAGTCTCAAGTGGTTCCAATCACTGACGAGAAAGTCGTGCAGTTTTTTAGCATTCCCGAATCACTACAGCCTTTGCTGAAAGCAATGAGCTATGGCTGTGCGGCACACCGCGTTGCCAACACGCCACCACCATTCCCACCCGACGCCACCTCGCGCACTTGTCAGCCAACGCTACCCACCGATAAAGACATGTTTCGCGTGCCCCAGACCAACGAGGTTTAAAAAAAACTTCTGGAGTGGAAGCGCCTGCCCTCTGGTGACGCCGACGGCCGCCATGTTGCTCCAGGCAAAAAACGTGCCGTCGGTCGTTTGGGCCCCCGCCGTTCGCGCCACTGAACAACAGTTGTCGCGTTGTCCCTCGTTCTTTTGTTCTGTGCGGATTTTGTGCAGTTCTAAAGGAAGTTGACACGATTCCGGACGTTATGGTGAGCTCGTGTGTCGCCTTCGGCTGCACTAATCGTGCGAAGCAGAAGCCAGGAATCACTTTTTACGTGTAAGTACGCGAGAAAAAGCGCTTTCAATCGCTTGTCTCCTTCGGCGCGCTACCTCATTCGAGAAGCGCGGTTTCAGCTGAAAACTTACTTTCATTAGCATTTTTCAGCTGGCGAGTCGAAGTTGAATAACCTATTTTGTGCGTGTGGTACCGCAGGTTTCCGAAAGACAAGACGCTGCGTGACGCATGGCAGCGTGCTGTTCGGAGGGATGGCTGGGAGCCTAAGAATGCGGACGTTCTCTGCTCGGAGCACTTTGAAGCCAACTGCTTTGACAGGACGGGCCAAACGACCAGACTGCGACCAGGGAGCATTCCTACCATTTTTCCTGCGTTCCCTGCGCATCTCCAGAAACCAGTGAGTACCATCACGAATGTACATTTTCGTTACGGTAAATAGGCTATAGATTTCCGAATGTATAGGCACAGTTTCTCGTTTCCTACGTGCTGTTCAAAATCACACCACTCTCTGACAAAGCGCACGTCACGTACACTTACTTGTCCAACTTTTTTTTCCACTGTGCGTGCATAAATACGGGCACGCTGGCACGCTAAACTTCCGCACCGAAACTATAAAAAGATCCCCGAGGTAGTAATCCCGTTTCTAGTCAGTCTAAGCAGTGGGTGGGACCATTATACCCGGCTTCTGAACTTTGGAGCATAACTGATTTTTTTTCTTGCAGGCGAAAAGAAAGCGAGAGGCCCCTAAGTGTCGGACTGCGCTGTCACCTGTCGTCAGTGTTGAGGCAGCGGTTGAAATGCCATCTGAGCCTTCTTCGCCGGCGAAGAATCGGTACCGTTCCAAGGCAGAGGAGTCTGCACAAGAGGTTCTCCAACTAAAGAAGAAAGTTAAGACACTGCAACAATCCAAAAGAAGGCTAAGCAAGCGGTGTGATGCGTCAGAAAATTTGATCAAGGAGCTAAAAGAGAGGAAACTTTTGTCAGAAAAAGGCCTTGAGGTCTTTGAAGCAACTTTCTCGCCTGAAATTCAACAGCTTCTTGTCCGAGCCCATGAAAAAACAAACAAGATGTACCCCCCAGAGCTACGTGCATTCGCACTCACTGTGCACTACTACTCTGCGGCAGCGTATGAGTATGTGCGGTCGAAATTTAACAACGCTTTGCCTTCGCAACGTACGTTGCGTGAGTGGTACAAATCTGTAAATGGCGATCCGGGTTTTACCTCTGAGGCTTTTGATTTTATTAAAAATTTAGCCAAAAGCCAGGACAAGCCCTTGATCGCAGCACTCATGATGGATGACATGGCCATCAAAAAACATGTTCAGCTTGTTGGGAAGAAAGTGGTAGGCTACATCGATCTTGGAACAGGTATCTCCGATGATAGCCTGCCCGAAGCGACAAATGTCTGCGTTTTTATGCTGGTCGGCATGAATATGCGACTAAAAATACCTCGGGGGTATTTCTTCATCGAGTCTCTTTCTGGATCTGAAAGAGCTGCACTAACACAAGAATGTCTGTCGAGACTCTCGTCAATAGATGTTGAAGTAGCATCATTAACATTTGATGGTGCCGCCTCGAACTTCACTATGGCTCGGTGCCTAGGGGCTGATCTCAAATACAGCTCCCCTAAATTTGACACAAGCTTTAACAGTTCAACAGAACAAACAGATTCTCCAAACAAGGTGTCTGTAATTCTAGATGCATGTCACATGCTAAAGCTTATCCGAAACTGCCTAGGGTCTGTAGACCACCTTGTTGACCTGAATGGATCAGAAGTCAGGTGGTCCATTATTGAAGAACTCCAGAAGTTGCAACGGGAGGAGGGACTACACTTAGGGAACAGGCTGACAAGAGCTCATATTGAGTGGGCAAAACAAAAGATGAAAGTTCGCCTTGCCGTGCAAACGCTCAGTTCATCTGTGGCAGACGCACTCGACTTTTGCGAGTCCACGTTAAAGCTTCCGCAATTCAAAGGCGCACATGCTACGGCTGAATTCATACGAATGTTTGACCGTCTTTTTGATTTCCTCAACTCAAGAAACCCGTTTGGCAGGTCATACAAGGCAGCTCTGCGAAAGGCAAATGAGGCGTTCATGAGGACCTTTTTGAGAAGGCTGAATTGTACATAACAAAACTCAAGGACGCAAAAGAAAAACCAGTGATTGAGAGCCTCAAGAAAACCGGATTTGTGGGACTCCTGATCTGTATGCGCAGTGTCACAGCACTCTTCGATAGGCTTGTGGCAACAGGGAAGCTGCAGTACTTGCTCACCCACAAAATGTCTCAAGACCACCTGGAAACATTTTTTGGTTGCGTAAGAGGAAAGGGCGGCTATAACAACAACCCCACTGCCTGCCAGTTTACAGCTGCCTACAAGCGTCTTCTTATTAGAACAGAGGTCGCATCATCAGAGGCTGGAAACTGTTCTCGGGATATTGTGACTGTTCTCTGTCCCTCAAGCGACGTAAGCCTTGTTGAGTCACCAACGTCTCTGGCGTCATTAAGACGATTATCACTGTTGCAGCCACCCGACGATGATAACGATTGCACCCAGCGAGTGGACTTCCCCACAAGCCTTTCACCTGTTGTCGGCGCAGTAGTGCCATATATAGCAGGATTTGTGGCCAGATGAGAACCAGCGTTGAACAAAGCGGAGCAGCTGGTATATTCTATATTTTTTGCAATTTTAGTGTGTTGTTATAGAGTTACCTGATATAACCTGCGTTTTGGGAATCAGGCCGTTTTCGTGTGAATTGTTTCTGTTTTATTTTATGTGCTTTTGGAAATTGTATAAAGCCTTGAATGAATAAAAACTCATATACCCCTGTGTTGCTTCCACCGTGAGCCTCATTTCGAGAATTGCAAGCGAATCCGCACTTACAGCAGCTAACCGTTGTAATGCATATTCGCTAATACGTAATCGCGTACTGCTGGCGTGTAATATCGTAACTGACGGCTTTGTACAGATCTTGTTTATCTAACACGAAGAAAAAAATGCGAGTGTAATTAATTACACTAAGTGCCCCGTTTCATTCGAAAAAGCCGCCACGGAAGCGCGCTGGATACGTTGTCTGCGCTCTCTCTTGCCTGGAGCAAGATGGCCGCCAACCGGTTTCCCCGGCTTCACCCGCTTGCGTAGGCGTGAATAGGGGACCTCCACTCCAGAAGTTTTTTTTAAACCTCCTTGCCCCAGACAAACCAGCTCTGCTACCACTGTGGAGAAGCCGGCCACGTGCATCATCGCTGCCAATATTGTGAAATGAAACTACGTCTGAGGTTCGCCTATAGAACGCGCCGCGTCCAAAGTCGGCTGCTACCTCGCGACGTCACCTACTACATCACCGCGGCGCTAAGCACACCAGAGAATTTTGGCGATAATCGTCGCCACGCTGATATATGTCACCGCAATGCAGCAACTACACAAGCTCTGCTCGGGGCCGTTATACGAGCCCGTATCGGAAAACGAACAACAGCGACCGGAGAAAGCACGGTTGGTCTACGACAAAAAGCCAATGATCCTCCGCTGCCAACGAAAACAATTCGGGGATCAGAGGCCCGCTCACCACCTTCCAAAGAACGCCCTCGTGAGGGCACTTCTCCGCCACAAGACCTGACGACCCGACGTAGCAGCATCGTAGTTATGCGACACAGCCGTCATCTGATGTCACAGCCTAACCACAACGCATGACGAAGAACTACCAACATGGACGTACTTATATATGGCCACAAAGTCGTTGCTCTGTAGGTCATCAGAGCAGATTACTTTTTCAACCGTGAACCGTTCGTCCCTACGTTGAGGAATGTCAAGACCCTGTGTGAAGGCTCCGAAACGCGAACAGCTGGATGCCATCTAATAACACCGGCTGGAGTTTGTACAGCAAGAGTCACAACCGAAAATCGTACTTATCCTGCGAGATTCCTAAGTTCTGGCACTGCTCACTTATTTTGTTTCGTAATATTTGAGTATGCCTGGACAGAGCAGTGTGCTTTTCTGTAGGCGCTGCAGGACACACTCCTCCGTTTCAGAGTGCTGAAGGCAGAACTCACTCCAATCGCGCAGCGTCGAGGTTGTTCCACGTTCCCAAGGATGCTCTCAAGAGGCGCGTGAACATTTAAAAAAATATTTTACAAAAGCCATTCACAAACGTGTTTCGTAATCAAGGTTTAATGAGATTTTCCGCATACAGTAAATTTTAAATTAATAAGCGATATAAAATCTGTAATTCATAGCTTCACAAAGCCCGGCTGATGAAGTTTAAAGCCACAAAATGTTCGTGCAGTTTTGCATCCCAATGGCATAAAGAAGTGGAGAACAGGTGTCAAAACGTATCTTGACTTCAGTGGGTAAACAATCGGATAAAGTGCAAGCGTACAAAATATAGAACATTAGCACAAATGAAAACTGACGCAGTTTCATCTGCAAGAAGTTTGGGGCAATAGAGCACCGGGATCTGTCGGAAATCAATGCGTGGGGTGCAAGACCAGGGCTTATGATAACTCACGGAGTGAATTTCTTGTGCTTCTACTGCAGCAAATGAAGAGATAAAACTCTAGGGGCGTTGCTTCTTAACGCAGCACCCATTCGTCCCTCGTCATAGTGCGTAACCAGTCTTAAGTTTTTACCTGCGAGTTGGTGCCGGTGGGAGATTCCTTCTGTGCGTTGTTGGACAACAAAAAAGTCCCAGGGTGCGCGTTAACTAAAAGCCGAGTTTTCCTGTCTCTCATTGCCAATTAGCAGCCATTGGCATGTACATTGAGCACTATCTGACAAGAAAGGGTGTCTAGGTTATAATTGCTGGGCGTGACCTTCTTGGTTTTAAGAAAGGTAAAGCGAGCGTTGAGCCGCAGTGCCGTGAATGCAGTGAACTATTATACACCATGAACTCGAGGTGGTTAAAGATGGGAAGTAGACACGAAGCGCAAGCCGTAAGAAAGTGAGCGTGTGCCACCTCTTGTTTAGTCCTTGGAATGTCCGCTGGATGGCGGTGCTTCTATATGCGGAATAATAAATCGATGGTGAAGTTCCCGATGGATGGAAACTTAGCAGGATGAGCATGATCAATAAAGGAAAGGGGGACAAAGCTATGTCAAACAACTACCGTCCTATAACAGTGACATCAGTGGTCTACAGGCTGGCAATGCAGATTATAAAGGAAAGACTGCAGGCATGAATAGAGGATGAGGGGGTGCTGGGGGAACTGCAGAATGGGTTTCGGAAACACAGGAGGTTGGAAGACAATCTCTTCTCACTGACGCAGTGCATTGAAATAGCAGAAAAGGAACTCAGGCCGTTGTGGCTAGCATTTTTGGATATCAAGGGAGCGTACGATAGCGTGGTTCAAGAGGAATTGTGGGGAATACTGGACACACTAGGCGTGGAACATGTAGTCACTAATCTTTTAAAGGGTATCTATAAAGGTAACAAGGTAGTTATAAAGTCGGAAAAACAGGTATCCAAGCCTGCAGAGGTAAAACGGGGGCTTAGGCAGGGGTGTCCCCTGTCACCCTTATTATTCATGATGTACCTACAAGGATTAGAGGCAAAATTAGAGGAAAGTTGACTGGGCTTCAACCTCTCTGTAGTCAAACAAGGAACATTTATTGATCAGGCACTACCAGCATTAATGTACGCATATGATATAGTGCTAATGGCCAACAACAAGGAAGATTTGCAGAGATTGATGGCCATATGTGGTAATGAGGGAGATAGGTTAGATTTTAGATTCAGTAAGGAAAAATCAGCAGTCATGATTTTCAATGACGACGAAGGTAGTGAGCTTAGAATACAGGAGGTCCCGCTAGAGCTAACAGGTAAATACAAATATCTGGGCGTATGGATAAGCAATGGGACCGTGAATCTGAGGGAACACGAAATATACGTGACGACTAAAGGTAACAAGAATGCAGCAGGCATGAAAAATAGGGCACTGTGGAATTACAATAGGTATGATGTTGTGAGAGGAATAAGGAAAGGGGTCACGGTTCCTGGGCTGACGTTCGGCAATGCGGTCTTGTGCATGAGATCAGAAGTTCAAGCAAGATTAGAAATTTAGCAACGTGGAATAGGTAGGCTTGCTTTAGGAGTTCACGGGAGTACACCAAATCAGGGAGTACAAGGTGATATGGAATGGACATCATTTGAGGGCCGGGAAGCTAGCCGCAAGATAAAATTTGAGAAGCGATTGAGAGAAATGGGGGAGGAGCGTTGGGCTAGGAAGGTTTTCAGCTACTTATACATGAAGAATGTCGATACAAAATGAAGGAATCGAACCAGGAAGTTGACTGGTAAATACTTAGAAAACAGCAGGTGGCCAAACCAAAAAGAACTATCGGTTAAGAAGAAAGTGAAGGAAACGGAGGCTTACATGTGGAGAATAGGCATGATTAACAAGTCCGCACTAGAGATCTATGGAACTTTTAAGCAGGAAATTGCCAAGGAAAGGATCTATGATAATACTCGGGGTAGTTCTCTACTGTTTGAAGCCAGGACGGGAGTACTGCGAACCAAGACATATCGGGCCAAATACAAAAGGGTAGACACAGTATGCAGTGCGTGTGGAGAGGAAGAAGAAACTGCCGAACACTTGATAATGTTTTGTAAAGGGCTTCACCCTATGGTTCAGGATGATGGTGCAGAGTTTTTCAAAGCACTGGGGTTTAGGGACCGGGAGGGCAAAATAGACATTAAGCGGGTAGACTTAACTAGAAGGAGGTTATCTGATGGGTGGCTAAAGTCAAGGCACGAGTGGTAATTAAACTCTTCACTGCAAAGTACGAATCCTCAAACTCACTTTTTAAGGAAAAAAATAAATATAGTTTTTGGTTCATTAGGTATTACGGCTTGGTGGCGCTAGCCACCGCCTGATCTAAAGGGTACAGCTATATTCATCCATCCATCCATCCAAATATATGATGAAAAGATGCGAGATGATGGTACTTGGAGTGTTGACTGGAGGGACAAACGGACACACAGGCAGATGCATGGACGGACGCACGGATGGCTTCACGGCCGAACGCAGGGGCGGATGGATGGACGACTGCAGGGACGGACGCACGGGTGGACGTGCGGACGCACGAACAGACGCACGCACGGACGGGCGGACAGTCACACAGACGGACGCATGGATGGACGGAAGCAAGAGCGAATGGACGGATGGATGCTTCGCCCCACTCTCCATCATTCACCCCATTGATATGCTGCCTTTTCTTTTTTTTTCACACTATCTTGTTTTGCCCCACATGCATGGGGAAATTGAGACACCTGTTTTGTTTGTTTTTTTGGAATAAACTGTAGAACAGTGGGAACATAGTCATATTTATTTTGCTCATACATACCCAAAGACAATGTTCTGCGTTGGTTTTTAATTGTAACGAATGGGAGAAACTTTTATATTCACTATTATCAAGCTTTTTCTCTCGTTTCACCCCACTCTACCTTACATATACCTACCAGGTGGACGAGGGGATGGCCGCTGCGGTAGCTCAATTTGTAGAGCATCGGACTTGTTATTCGAAGGCCACAGGTTCGGTCCCTGTACAGAAGTGATCTTTCGTCCACTTTTCGTTCTTCATGTTTACGTTACGTTTTCTACTAGCAATATACTCCTTATACGTTCGTCGACAGTGTGGTCTGTTAATTCTCATTAATATTACTGTGTTACTTCAAGGTCAGACGTCTGGTAGATTACAACAATTCCTAGTCATGCTGAGTGTGCTAAATTATAAATGCCATTCTTAATCTCTGAAGTCAAGGCCAAACCACTCATTGCTTGCTACAACACCATGTCGTGTTAGTTGCGGCCTCGCTACAAAAACGATAAGCGCAAAAAAATGCTACAAAATTGCGTAGCCGTTTCGCTACGTATGCAGGTGGCATCCTCGGTATAAACTAACCCTTAATTTGCAGAGGCCGCCCCATCCACTGCTATAGCTGGGAAACGCTCGGTGGGTCAGCCAGATGTTCACACGGACATATGTGAACAGCACTAGAATGAGCATCCTCCGTTCACTAGGCGTCAGTGTACACTGA
The DNA here is from genome assembly GCF_043290135.1 of Rhipicephalus microplus. Taxonomy (NCBI): domain Eukaryota; kingdom Metazoa; phylum Arthropoda; class Arachnida; order Ixodida; family Ixodidae; genus Rhipicephalus; species Rhipicephalus microplus. The sequence goes on along the minus strand of NC_134708.1, from coordinate 109,240,672 downwards.
AGATGCCAGCAGCTGGGGGGCGAAACATCTATGTAATATTTTTTTTTATATTTTCATTGAGTATAGTCGGAAGAAATCTTTTAGAATCGAAGGCCATAATTTTTATTATGGCAGTTCTCATATTACTTGCAGGTCTTCGTCGCCTAGTCATCGACGCCCAGACTCTGACGAATGCGACACCAAACATCGCCCTGCGTATCACATGGAGCACTGTGCTGCCAATCTCCCTCACCGTGAGTGTAAAGTCCATACTTTGTAATCAGATAGCTAATTACCAAATGGTGTCGCACACAATTTCAACGAGGAGGCAGTCCTTTGTTAAATAAAGAAGTCTTGCTTCCGCATGGAGCATTGTGTATCGACCGCTAAAATGAAATTCATCCCTTCCGAATTCATATACTTTGCGATGGTTGTGCGTAAGCACCGCATTGGGTCATCTACAAATCTTAGCACTACTACAGTAATTTACAATGCTAGGAAATTCACTTACGAGACTGATATACCAAACGGTTTCACTGATTACTTTGCCATATGCCAAAATACGTCTTCATGTACTGTTGCACCCAATCTTCCATGTAGCCCTCGGTCTTTCTTCCTTCGTCCTGTTTCTTCAGAAGAAGTTTTTGATGCACTTTGTGCCCTCAATATTACAGAACCATGCAGGGCGGGATTCTATGCAGGCCCCGCCGCGGTGGTCTAGTGGCTAAGGTACTCGGTTGCTGACCCGCAGGGCGCGGGTTCGCATCCCGGCTGCGGCGGCTGCATTTCCGATGGAGGCGGAAATGTTCTAGGCCCGTGTGCTCAGACTTGAATGCACGTTAAAGAACCCCAGGTGGTCTAAATTTCCGGAGCCCTCCACTACGGCGTCTCTCATAATCATATAGTGGTTTTGGGACGTTAAACCCCACATATCATGGGATTCTATGCAGTCTCCTAAGATAAAACTGCTCTCTGTGGGCATATCAATGATTGCGGCAGATATTGCCAACAAAATCTTCAAAACGAGTAAATTTCCCGAGTTGTTGAAACGTGGTAAATTGATTCCGGTCCTTAAAAAAGGCACTCGTGATAACATTAACAACTGCTGCTCAATTTGTATTTTGCCATTTTCAGTGAAGTCAGTAAAGTGCTTCTGAACACTCGTTTAATGAATTATGTAGACAAAATTATTTTTCTCTCCCCGCTCCAGTATGTTTTTATGAATGATTATTTGACGAAACAGGCCTTAAACAGTTTAATGGATAGCAAGAACAATTTATTTATGAAAGGTTTCTCGTAGGAGCCATATTCATTGACCTCACAAAGGCGTTTGACGCACGAGCACATTTTATTCTTCTCGATAAACTGCAGCCTTTTGGTATTACTCGCCCACCATTAAAATTATTTCACACCATCTTGTCCGACAGGCCACAAGTACTGTATATTACAGGCCAATTTTCATCAACTGAAAAAATTTACTGCGGTCTTTCCCAAGTCTCTATTTTAGGCCATTTGTTGTTTCTCCTATTTATCATTGAATTACCCAATTTGTTTACCTCTTCTAACGATTTGCTGTATGCTGATGACACGAACATTTTTTCACCACATCAATCAGTCACTGCACTTCCGGGCACACCTACTACAGATCTAACAAACGTTCACTCACGGTGTATAAATAAACAATTCAAAATTAATCCTAATAAAACAACTTTTGTGCTTTTTTCATAGCCCACAGACGGTAATTGCTTCCTCCATACTTGTTTCATTGAATAATTATGATATACCGACATCCTATATTGCAAACTTTCTGGGTTTTACTCTGAATAAACACCTTCGTGACTTGTTGCTATTCAGGAGGCAATACGTTTTATGTCGACAGAACCCACTCGTAAACGGACGATACTGTGCGATGCCAAAGCTGCTCTTCAAACCATCGATGGCTTCATGAGACGAGGTACATATCATACTTTATCGATTGAAATAGCCGAGCTTCTTGGCATTGCTACAAAAAAAATGGACATCATGTAACATTTCAATAGATACCTGCTCATTGTGGCATAATGGGCTATGAACAGGAGGACGTTGAAGCTAAGAGAGCTTTAAATAGTGCCCCGGAAGTGTGAATCGCATTTTCCCGACAAGATACTAACATCCTACTTCGACGCGTAATCCGCAACTGCATCTTAGAGCACTGGCAGAAACCAGAACACCAGCACAAGCGGCTGCACAAATGGAACCCGGAAATGAAGTTCCGTATGCCTCACAAGTTAAAGTGAAGCATCTCATGCATTATCCACCGCATTCGCCTCGCTGTGGCTTACACGAGACGTTACACCCACTTGATGGGCTGTAATGACATAGGTGCCAATTGTGGTCACTGTCAGTTGCCAGAAACGCTTGAACATATATTTTGCGACTGTCCAGCATATGCAAGCGAACGTCAGCAACTGATATCTTCGATTGGCCGATATATTAGTCGACCATTAACCGATGAGGTTGTGTTAAGTCCTTGGCCTCACACCAGACGCACACATGTTGTTATACGAGCCGTCATCGCTTTCTTAGAAGCCACTGGACTGGATGCACGTCTGTAGAGTTACCCAGCCTAATAAGAATATATCATCTCTCTAACTTACCATCGTCATTATTCACTCTTTCACTCCCCAGTCACCCTTCCCCAGTGTAGAGTAGGAGGCCAAAGCAAACAATAGTTCAGACCGGCATCTCTACCTTTCTGTAAATAAATTCTCTCTCTCTCTCTCTTAAATAAAATATTCATGCCAAGTCGCTCATCAAAAAAGTCTCGTTGTGTATTCGAATTATCATTAAAATAAGTGCGTTCTTTCAAACCCATATTTTTTTCTCACTTTATATTGCTCATATTAAAACAACGATTTATTATACTGCGTGTCGTCACAGTGTAACACATACGCCATTCATCTCAAACCACTTCATTGCTTTCAAAACCAGGTGATAAAATTGCTGACGTGCAGCCCATTGCGTTCCCGCTATATACCCATCTATCAACAGCTGCCAATTCTAGCGATTAATGAGTCGATTTATCACAGATTGTCCCTCATATATTACCATCTCATTGATCGTGAAATATCATTAAATAGTATTTTCACCGCGTGCTTGTCAACAACAATTTTACCAAGTTTTAGGAGCTTAATAACTTTCTTTTACCAAGAATTAGAACGAACCACAGCAGAGTTACAGGTAACGTCTATGCATCTATCTTATGAATCACATATTTCTTCATACTAAATCATCTCGGTCACTGCGATATTTTAAACAAAACATGAAAATCAAACTGTTAAATGAACCTTTGTTTATGCGTAATTAAGCTATTTTCATTATCCCTTCACAATTTTTATTGGTATTTTAAAGTTTTTGTATAATGTTGCTATGGTGAATATGTCTTTTCCTTTTTAGTGTAGATCTTTCTGCTTTGATGGGGTTATTTATTTGTTCGTTCTTTCTGCTGCTGTTGCCTTTGATGCACGCCACCACTTATAGGAGGCCCCCTGACATTCTTAGACTTTAGTACTCCTGATTCTGTATTCAATTCAATTCAATTCGACATGACATTGCACTGCTCACATGCCAATATTCAAATTTCAGTTTAATTTTTTCAATCAATTTTGATTGCAGGCGTAGCTCTGTGGTCCAACGTTTGATTGTGACCCAGAAAACCTCGGTGAGATCTTCATTCCAACGGAATATACGTTTATCATTTACTTATTTTCATCTGTTTCCAACTGTTTCAATTTCCACTTACGGGCAACGCTTGCTGTTGTTTTTCCGCAACCAATGACGCCGACGCCAAATCTCTGCGAAGTGACTTGTCTTATGATCTCTTGTTAATTACAGAAAGTATATTTCTATTCGAGTTTGTCAAACAGTTATGTATGCTGCAAAAGTTACTTGATGCTGCGGCATTTATTTAGAGGCTGTGTTCTGCAGGTTGAAGCGAGAATTCAGGTATCATGCAAAACTGCTTTCGTTCACTACTTTCTCCGATGGAGTCCGTCGATCAGAAGGACGTGGCGCCTTGCTTATGCGTGACCTCCCCACGAGTAATCTTCGGCTTGCATTGTTCTCGCAATTTTCGCAGGCTCTTGCACTGTCAAGCCTGCTGTACGACTCAGGCTCGTCTTACGAGGGGCAGATCTACCCCAGCTGGACAAAGGACCTGATGCTTGGCTTGGCACTTGCGGGCTTCGGCTTCGTGCCAGCCTACGCAATTGCTGCGTTCGTGTCGAACAGATGGGTAAGCTGACAAGAGTTACAATGTGGACTTGTTGGTTGAAAATATTTGATGTAGGTCTTTTCGCGCCCGTGTTTTGCTCCGCGCTACATCAAACCTTTTCAGAAGGATGGGATTGCTCATAAACACGAAGACACCGGCATACGTTTCAACTGCTATTCAATACACGATTGTAACGTTCAAACGCAATTGCTTCGTTTTTCCACTTCGAACACATCGAGAAGAAACCTTGAACATTTGTTTTGTTTTTAATTATTTATTTATTTATTTATTTATTTATTTATTTTGTTCCTTTTTGCACATGAACAGAAAACGGAGCAAAAGCAAAATGCTCAAGAGCCTGTGCTCCAAATGCAGTGAGGCACGCAGGCCGTCACAAGCACTTAGTAAGACACATTTGATGCGGAGCGATAAAGAAGGTGCATATGCAAAACAATGTAACGCATATACAAACAATAAAGCGTTGTTGATCGTAAGCATACATACATACAAAAATTGTAGTGTGAAACGTACTGGTGCAATGTTAGCTGTATTACATACACAGAGATGCTTGATAAAAAACAATAAATACATTTAGAACACCCAGTGTAATATTACATCAGTCACCCGGTGTAATATAACCGGTGTAAAATAACTGATGTAAAATACATTAGTCATTTGGTGTAATATATGCACCAATAAAAACACAAAATACATCATAGGCAAGCAACAAGAAACTAACAATCAAGTAAATTCAATGTTACGTTGTATTAGTACCTTCTAGTTTATTTGCTTCGAGATTGTGGTATTTATATTGCCACGTCCTTTTCCCCAAGTTTTGTTATCCCCCCGTTACACTACGTTCAGCGCAAACTGCGCGTACGATGTTGAAGAAGCTTCGAGACTTTAGTAGTATGTTTTTTTTTTAAGATTACGCCCATTTTGGGAACGTCACAAATTATTCGGGAACCTACGTCGCCGCTAGCGATAACGCTAGAATATTCGATAGAAAATGTATAAATACCGGCATGCTTTGCCGCTTGCCAGTTGATTGACCGCGGACGCTGCATTCGCCGCTATCAGTGCAAGTGTGATACTGTACACCGACTTTGCGTTCACCGGGTGCAGGTTCACCCAAATAAAAAGTTTCATCTGACCATCCAGTCTCCTACCTTCAACCACGTCACGACCCGTGACAATATCTAGAGGGTCGTGAATTTTGTTTAGGTCAGGTACCTGAAAAGACGTTTGTTGCCGGCCTTAAATCGTTTGAATCTTTGGAGTCCTTTTAGCATAAGTGCGAGAATGATACAGTGTACCACGAGGATCTTGAGAACTATACAGTCTATTGTGTTTTATGGGCTTATACAAATAAAAATAAAAAATCTGATTGGATATGACAAAGAAACTCGAGAAAAGATTAAAGGACCACAAGGCATGCGATAGATTTACCGGTACGACTCTAAATGGTAGGAATACATGATAGTGAATCAGATAACAAGTAGGTGGAGGCAATATTCGAGCTTATATTAGGAAAAAAATGAACGCGGGCAGGTCACTTCAAAAGGACAGATATCCAATGATTATTGTGAGTATCGAGATGGATTCGATTAGATAAGAGCGGCGAAGTATTGCAAAGGGTAAGATGAAGCGAAGAAACTAAGAAATTCGGAGGCATAAAATTGAGCTCAATGAGACTCGGTGGGTTGGAGATCACTGGGAGACGTCTTCGTCCTTCAGTGGACATTCAGGTTGAAAGTGAGTTGGTCGTGCATTTTGAAGTTTGTTTCTACATTTCTGGACAATTAGGAACAAATGGCACATTCTATGTCAGGGTCAATAACAGACTTGCATCCAGTTTTAATTTGCAGATCACATGCAATGTATTCAGCCACCTTTAGCCACCTTTAGCCACCTTTTTGTATTCAGCCACCTTTGTAGCTGACTCAATGCACACTTCGCCACGCAATAGCAGAGTTGGAATCAGTGGTGCCCACGGAGCACGGCACAAAGGGAACAGAGTGCTTTATTATGGCCAAAGCCTTAGATGCGGGATCAAATGGGAAATTTGCCTGCCGGCGGCGTCGGCAACTCGTGATGCAAAAAAATTATCGTCATGTAATGACGCCCCAGATCGCAAAATTGTATGATATCGTCATGCCATCACAAACTCTTGCGTGACACCATTTGATGTGACACCAGATGATGTCATTGTAGCACCCTCCTTTGGGCAGCGAACTAAATGGGAGAGTGTGCAACCTCAAGACAAGATTAAGACGCCACTTAGCAGTGGCACGTCAAGTCATGGCTTTTATACATCAACTGAGACGGCAAACAAGATGGCTTGCTCTTTCAAGTCGTCTTGTGTGAATGCACGAGGAACCCTGTGATCTTTTAAAGTGTGACAGGTAGCATATTGTGTGAGCTAGCAACTTTTGCGGGGCCATTGTAGCTGCTCGGTTGCTGAGACCACTACAGTCGCGTCACCCCGTTGGCCAATTTTAAATGATTACTTGAAGGCCTTGTCAACGTAGGGAAGTCTTTTCTGTTATGAACTGTGGTTATGTTTCTCAATAACTTTCTTCGTTGTAACGCTTCCCTACCAAGCGAGCAATAACGAACAGTAGGCGTGCATTAGACGACCAACCTCTGCTGCAAATACTCGAGAGGGGTAGCTTAACACGTTTGGTGTCGCACTGCTAAGCATGATGACACCGGTGATGACGACGGCCGCATTTCAATGGGGGCGAAGTTCGTACAATATTGGTGTGCTTAGATATACCTGCCTTCTAGATAACCCCAGATGGTTGAAATGATTGCTGGGTCACCCGATAAGGAGTGTCTCATAATCGTAACGTGCTCCCGGCCTACGTATCACGTGCCCCAGAAATTTGCTCCACTATAAACAACGCTTATTTCTCTCCTTACTTGACTGCATGCCCGTTTTTTCTTATCTTTTTCCGTGCCATACTAAACTTCAAAATCTATTCATTAGGTATACTTGCAGAGGCTTCAGAATATTTTAATGCGTATTTCACTAACGGACTTTCGAAACCCTTAAATTACAACCAATGCATTGACACTTCACTTAAGCCATATACGCTGAAGAAAACATGATTCTTCTCTGCCCAATTTAGGGTGTTTAACAACCTACAGCTGCCCGTCTATATAGTGCACGAGCGACTGATGATTAGAAAATTTTACACTTGTTGCCAAATGATGAGCTATTTACTGCAGCTAACGTTGAGCGTTTAGTTTTCTCAATAAGTCATTATAACCTTCAATTTGTTAATTTTTTTCAGAGCGTTATCAACATGATCTTCGCATACGTGTTTTTCTTGTTATTAGGAACTGGTGATTTGACGTTGGTGTTTCTGCGTGTTAATTGTGCTGAAATCCTTCGTGAGACTTTAAACGCATTTTGCTTTCACCTCATTGCATATATTCTGTGACTATTCAAGTGCCTGTTATTGACGTACTTCCGTATATTCCTGATAGGCTGTATTGAAGCTAATGCCGATAACTGTGCACTGTGCTCTGCCCTTCTCAGGATCCCGCCATGTGCCTGCTGCCTTCCGTACGCTGGGGCCCGAACCGGGACGCGCACGTGGAGTGCGAATACGTGGAGAGGCTGCACCAGCAGTGCGCCACACGCTGTTCCGCCGGCTGGGCAGCCAAGGCGGGGCACGCAGTTCGCAAGACGGCGCATCAGGCATCGTCGTCGTCTACGCTCTCAACGCCCCCTGTCGAGGACCTCGTCACTGTTGGACCCGGCACTGCCACTCCCGGTGCCCATAGGAGGAGAAGGTTTTCGGGCGTGCTGTTACCAGACAGGTAAGGGTGTCACGCCAATTATTTGCTTAAAATATATTACTTCGAGAATGTAGTTTGGAGGACCGCAAAAGATGGTATTGACGAGCGTACACGATAGCCAGACAGCTTGAAAAAACTCGTTAGACTCTTGAGCATTCCACGTCTCAAAAAATGTTACAAGCCACTGCTTTTCACTTCACTAAAATAGTATTACCGAGATCTTAAAGACAATAATGTTAGGCAAAGTATAGAATGTGTTTATGGTAGTAAATTTAATGTAAGTGGGAAGAAACAATAGCGTCTGAAAACATAACTTGCCGTGGGCAGAGGATGAACTTTCGACCTTCAAATAACACATGCGATGCGCTACCAACTGAGCTCCCTTGGTGGCTATTCCCCCCGTCCACCTTATGGGGTATACAATATCTGCATTTAAACGTGCGAGCACCAGACAGCGCCTCTAGTAGCCATGACAGCGAATGTGGAACACTTTCGTAGTGCCTGTTGGTGTTTAAATGCCCATATATATCTCATAAAAGCACAAACTCGAATCCAAGTGAAGGCAAGCGGGTCAGGGTGAGACAGAAAGTTAGGTGGGCAGATGAGATTAAGAAGTATGCGGGTATAAAGTGGCGGCAGCAAGCACATGACCGAATTGACTGGCGGAACGTGGGAGGGTCCTGTGTCCTTCAGCGGCCGTATTCAGCAGCGACCTATGATGATGATGATGATGATGTCGATGATGAATGTGTACCCTATAAAGTAGACGGGGGTTTGTCGGCGCCGTGCTTGCTGAGTTGGAAAAGCATCGGAAGCGTTATGAAACTGTTGTCACTTCCGCAATCATTTCTGGCTTGACATCGGAATCCGAGCAATGAATGTCGTAAAGTTTTAGCCGGTACGTAACCCTAATAAATGACGCGACAGCTCATTAGATTTCCACTTTTTAATGTTGATGATTACTACAGCGCGTCTTGAATGCGGAGCGCTTTCGGTTCACTTCAAAGTTCCGTGTTTTAAGCCGTGTCCAGCTGTTGGTCGCCTACGAAATGTTGCGCAATGCGAACGTTTTCAGCCCCGTTCAAGCCACACATCCAAAACTCTTTCATTTTGTACAATATAAGCACCAAGTTAAGTTTTGGGAGCAAGCAACACACCTTGCCCAACATGTTTCGGCAACACACACTCGAAAATCATTAGCTGCTACGTAACAAGATGTTGATGTTAACGCAACAGCGTTAAAGAGCTCGTTTCTAAGAAATTCTGGCGTTGGCTTCGTAGGTTGTGAGCGATAAATCGTAATCTTGAGCATGACCGAAAACTCGCGAATGATTCAAATAAAATGAATAACAAAGAAGTCCGGGCTCGAGTAAAAATAGAACTCACGCTGTTTCCATGGCAAGCAGGTTCTCTACCACAAAGCCACGCTTCTGATTGAAAATGCAGTAATACTAACTCCCTCTGCTTCAAAGTCAGTGAAAATAACGTTGATGTTCTACAAACACACACATCCGGTAAACAGGCTTCACAAGATAGCATGTAATATTGCAGTAATATGGCATGCTACCACCATACATGGCCATCGGCGTCAGAACTCGCAACTATCATAAGGATTCCGTGGTTTAAAGCTGGCCACCCATCACAAAATGCACACATCTTACTTCGCGTATTGCTTCAAAGGGCCCTCTGCTGCTTCATTTTAATTTGCAACTTTTTTCATGGTAATTTGTAGCTTTGCGTCTGGTAATGCCAAAATTGAATCATTTTGATAATTTGGTTGAAGTCGCTGCAACAAGAAACTAGCCATTAGGTAAACAAATATTAAAGAGGTTCTTCTGTGCTATAGTTTTAAAGAAAGTAACCTAACTTGTGCAAAGTAACAAAACCGGGCCCCCCTGCGCACAGCAGCGTACATAAATGATGATGTGCAGTTTCCAGCAATACCTTATTTCTCATGCATTGCCTGCCTCGGCACATAACCTGCACCCGAAATGGCAAATGGCGGGAACATAAACACTGACACAAAAAAAAAAATCACTGCATCTTGCCGCGACTCTGCCACCATTGCATTATTAACAAGCAAAACTGCGAGGTGACTTTGTGCATGCTGATTTGGACCCAAAATACGGCAAATAATTTAGAACTTCTAAAGGTAAGCTCATTTGACAGAAATCTGTCTGGCTGGATAAAATCATGACAATGAAACGACTCTCCAGCCAAGTTTATTCTTTACTTTTTAATTAAGAAACTAGACCGCTAGATTCGCAGCCAACCGGACAGTCATCACTTGAAGAACAGACCTAACAAGTCTCTAAGCGTAGAACCAGTTTTTTTTTTTTGCTTTACTTACAAACTAAAGGATAAACGTTGCGAAAGAGTCGTTTTACTGTATAGAAATTTTATATTGAATTATGCAATATATTAGCCCGATTTCATTTTTTCTTTTGTGACTTGTTAATGCAGGTTCTTCTGTAGGTGTTCACCAACAGCGGTAATACAAGCAAAAGGAATAACCGCGGAGAGCCACTGTCAGGCTCACTTCATTTAAGTTAGCTAACATATTTGTTTCAACGCGAACTACACAACGCGGTTAAACTTCTGAACTACAAGGAGTTCAAAGAAAGACAGTAAAGTTCATCTATATTAAATAAACACGCCGTAATTCTCCTTCTTAACGTTTTGAGAGCATAGCTTGTGCTCCACAATGGTGAAAAGAAGCTCTCCTAATATTTTGCTTCCAGATCAATTATAAGCAGTTTAATATAGCATATTCGAATACACCGGCCTCCTCTTTCATGCATTCTACTTAACGTCAACAACACCTTTACGCCTTGACAGTGTTGCCTTGTCCTCAATCACAGTTTTGGCATAGTTCAGTGACCTAGATCTTATTATTACTACATTTGTGTCATTGATAATTTGCATTAATAGGATAAAAATTCTATTCAAAATACCGTTTTAAGGTTTGAGAGTGCAGGGCGTTGGTTATATGAGTACAATCACTTCATCCACTGACGGGAGCAGTTGCATTATTTGAACATTTAAAAAAGTTGATCAACTTGTGAACTTTCTCTTTCATAGAATCCCGTGAAATTCCTAATTAGTACACCACTCACCTGCCTCGTCCTCACATGAGGTGACAATTACCGTAAATAAATGCATGAAATAAAGCAGATTTTATATAGGATTCCTGCAACACATCGTTTTATATTGCCTTTTATAGCACTCGACAGCGTGCAGTATTGAATGCAGAAATGAACGCACAGAAAATTAGAAACATACTAAAACATTTTTACGTGTGTGATTTTTTGAAGTTTAAAGCTCTTCCATAGTAGAACACCTAGTGCTCTAAATTATTAACTACTTTTTCTAAACACACGTCACTGGCTGCTTCCAATCAGGGCGTGCTTTCCGTAGAAATAGACTAGAAGCCTGGACTCACTGTGGCTGCTGCACTGCGCGCCTAACCTTGCGTCTCCGTGGCTCACAAAGTACAATATTTCAGTAGCTTAGTCTTTTGTTGTTGATCACACTGATTACTTTTATTGCTTTGAACGCGCAATCATCATCACCAACAGCCTGTCTACGTCCACGGTAGGACAAAAGCCTCTCACATGTTCCGCCAGGCAGCTCGGTCTTGTGCTTGCTGCTGCCACTTTATACCCGCAAACTTCCTAATCTCATCTACCCACCAAACTTTCTGTCTCTCTTCGCCCGCTTGCCTTCTCTCGGAATCCAGCGTTAATCTTAACTACCAGTGGTTGTCCTGTCTACTTGCTATATGTCCGGCCCATGTCCATTTCTTCTTCTTAGTTTCAACTACATGATATACTAAACCCCAGTTCGTTCCCTGACCCACCCTGCTCTCTTCTTCTCTCTTACACCTATGATTCTCTCTATTACACCTAGAATTTTCCTTTAAATTACTAGCTGCATTGATCTCACTTTAAATTGAACCCTCTTTCTCTCGGTTTCTGGTCTGAGAGAAAAGGCCCGGCAAGGGGCAGCTGTTATATACCTTCCTCTTTAGAGATGGGGGTAATCTCCCGGTCATGATTTGATACGGCTTGCTGAATAGGCTGAACTCTATCTTTATTATTCTAGTCGCATCGATCTCTTGGTTCGGCTCCGTGGTTACTACCCGACTTACGTAAACCTACTATTTCACAACTTGAAATAGTAGGTTTACGTTAGTAGGTCTACTAATTAGTAGGTCTACTGGTCTCGAAGCGCTGTTCACTTCCGAGGTTGTTGTACATATATTGTTACGGGAAGGAGACTGATTCAGAGGGGTCGTCACCGATGTATTTACAGCCGGTTAGGCGAGCAGCGCCAGCCACACAGATTAGCTCGTGCCAGTCTATCTGCTTCGTCTTCTTCAGCTCCATGCACTGGCACGTAGCATGACCCCCGGCCGCGGAGGCACCGTCCCGGTGCTTTAAAGGTCGTTATCTGACGCATTATTGTAGGGCTTGATCCGCCAGACGTGTACGATATCACTGGGCCGCATAGTAGATGATGATGGACAGATGGGGCTGATCTCGTAGGTGACAGGTGTTACTTCACGCAATATACGGTAGGGTCCCGTGTAATGAGACAGAAGTTTTTCAGATAGGCCCGGCCAACGATGAGGGGACCAGAGTAAAACGAGGGTACCGGGAGCGAAATGTACGTCTCTATGTTCCGCATCGTACCAACGGCATTGGTTGGTTTTCGACGCCATCAGCCGAGCGCGAGCGAGCTGACGGGCATGATCGGCTCGCGCAATCGCGTCGCAGGCATACTCGCTGGTGGACGAGGTGTGAGCTGAGATGACTGTGCCCAGTGGTAAAGTCGGCTCTCTTTCCGTACAATAAGTAGAACGGCGAAAAGCCCGCTGTGTCATGACGGGATGAATTATACGCGAAAGTTGCGTAGGGTAAGGCAAGGTCCCAGTCTCGGTGGTCGGGCGACACGTACATAGCGAGCATATTGTTAAAGTGTGGTTAAATCGTTCCGTGAGGCCGTTTGAGGGTGGTAAGCGGTTGTCAGTGTGTGTTGCGTAGAACAAGAACGCAGAAGTTCGGCGATGACTTGGGATAGAAATGTAAGGCCATGGTCTGTGAGAAGCTGTTTCGGAGCACCGGGAATCAATATAACGTCCCGTAACAAGAAGCCAGCGACGTCAGTCGCACAGCTGGTCGGTAGAGCTCGCGTAATAGCGTAGCGTGTAGCGTATTCTGTAATAACGGCTATCCATTTGTTTTCCAATGTTGATGTTAGAAAAGGACCAAGCAGGTCTAACCCAACATGGTAAAATGGTTCCGCGGGTATGTCAATTGGTTGAAGATGGCCAGCGGGTAGCAGTGACGGTGTTTTACGACGTTGGCATAGGTCACACGTGGCAACGTATCGGCATACCGAACGAGCAAGGCCTGGCTAGAAAAAACAGCGCTGGACGCGCTCGTACGTGCGGGATACGCCAGGGTGTCCAGCCGTGGGAGCGTCGTGAAGTTCGGTGAGAACACACCGGCGCAAATGCTTAGGCACAACAATGAGAAGGTCGGGCCCGTATGGTCGGAAATTGCGATGGTATAGCACACCCTTTTGAATGACGAAGTAGCGGACGGAAGCATCATTTGTGGAGGATTCCATACGGCTGATGATGTCAAGCAGCTCTGGATCACGCTTCTGTTCTTCCCCAATATTAAGGAAGTCGGACACTGACAAGATAGAGTTCTCCTTGGGCTAGTCAGTGTCCTCAGGATCGTCGACAGGGCAGCGGGAGAGGCAATCGGCATCATGGTGTAGGTGGCCAGATTTGTATACCACCGAATAGGAAAACTTTTGCAGGCGCAAAGCCCAGCGACCAAGGCGGCCTGATGGATCTTTCAGAGAGTTGAGCCAGCAGAGTGCGTGGTGGTCGGTAACTACCGAAAATGGGCGTCCGTATAGATAAGGTCGAAATTTCGCCACCGCCTATACAAAAGCCAAGCACTCATGCTCTGTTATCGAATAGTTACGTTCAGAGGCAGATAGGAGGCGGCTGGCATATGCAATAACGCAATCATGGCCATGTTGTTTCTGAGCCAGCACTGCACCAATGCCATGCCCACTTGCATCTGTATGGATTTCCGTAGGGGCAGCAGGGTTGAAGTGTGCCAGAATCGGAGGGGTAGTGAGAAGAGCGACGAGAGTCGAGAACGCAGAAGCCTCTTCGGAGCCCCATGAAAACGGGACTTCTTTCTTGAGGAGCTGCGTAAGCGGCCTCGCTATGTGCGCCAAATTTTTCACGAAGCGTCGGAAGTAGGAGCATAGTCCGATAAAGCTGCGTACACCCTTCGCAGATCGTGGTATGGGAAAGTTTTTCACGGCGCTGATTTTTGCCGGGTCTGGTTGTACACCGTTGGCGTCTACTAAATGGCCAATCACTGTGATTTGATGGCATTCAAAGTGACATTCGTACGAGTTGAACTGCAGGCCAGCGCGACGGAAGATTCCCAGGATGGCTGAGAGGCGCTCTATGTGAGTGTCAAATGTTGGTGAAAAGACGATGACGTCGTCCAAGTAGCACAAACAGGTGGACCATTTGAATCCTCTGAGCAGGGAGTCCATAATTCGTTCGAAGGTGGCTGGAGCATTACAAAGGCCGAAGGGCATGACCTTGAACTGATATAGGCCATCGGGGGTGATGAATGCCGTCTTTTCATGGTCCATTTCAACTACCTCTAACTGCCAGTAGCCGGAACGAAGGTCTATGTAGGATAAATAGTGGGACCCATAGAGGCAATGAAGCGCATCATCTATTCGTGGCAGAGGGTAGACGTCTTTTTTTGGTAATTTTGTTTAGGTGTCGTTAATTCACGCAGAAACATTATGAACCGTCTTTCTTGCGGACTAGCACTACAGGAGAAGCCCAAGTACTGCAGGATGGCTCAATGATGTCCTTGGCGAGCATTTTGTCGACCTCACTTTGGATGATGTGACGCTCGGCCACCGACACCCGACATGGACGCCTATGAATAGGATGCTCATACCAGTAATTATGCGGTGGCTCATACCGGTAGCTTACCCCAACGTACGGCCGCTGATGTCAAAAACGTCGATGTAGGACAGCAGAACCCGGTGGAGCTCATCAGTCTGCAGCGGCGTTAAGTTGGAAGCGATCATCGAAGTAATAGCGCTGTCGGAGCAAGTGGCAGATTGATGTTGAGCGTGGGGGTCAGAAGGGGCGGCCATCGCGAAAACATCTACCGCATTGTCTTCTAAGGTGCAGAGCAACGCCAAAGAGATCCCTTGTGGAGAACTTGAGGTGTCAAGCTCAAGTTGACAACTGGGAGGCACGTAGAATTTCCTGCGACGGACAGAATGGCATGCGGTAATGTAATGCCACGGCTTATGAGGACATCGGTGACAGGGGTCAGAACATAGTCACCGTCGGGAACTGTTGGTATTCAGACGAACTCTACGTAGGTCAGTGTCCGTGGAGGGAGGCGTGCGTGTCCCGTTGTGCAGAGGCGACTCGGCCATTGTGTAAGAGGTTTTGTTGCGGGCGAGTGTAGACAGAGCGTACTGGTCGAACAGTCTATGAGGGCAGAATGCGCGGACAGGAAGTCGAGGCCTAAGATTACGTCGTGGGGGCACTATTCAAGGACGGTGAAGAGAACAACTGTGTGTCGATCTGCAATGCTCACACGAGTGGAGCACATTCCAACGATAGATCCTATTCGACCATCCGCAACACGGATGAACTGAGTGGTCGCAGGTGTAAGAACCTTCTTGAGCTTGCGGCGAAAATCACTCGTCATCACGGAAAGTTGGGTGCCGGTGTCAACAAGAGCAGTGACATGTACGCCGTCTACTTGTACGTCTATGAGGTTCCGTTTTATCGGTATCGTCAAAAGAGGATTTTCGGTCAGTCTGAGCGACACAGCGCCACCTCCGAAGGCTGCAACGCTTAGTTTTTCGTCGGGGAACCTCGTGAGAAGGCGGGGGAAGATGGTCAGCGGGGCTGTCGAGAACGAGACTGGCGACGTTGGGGAGATGGAGAGCGGGAGTAGCGGTGTTCAGAAGCAGATTCCTGGGCAAAATGCTCGCGGCTGGTCTCGTGGCGATAGGCAGGACGTCTCATGGCGATAGGCATAGAAGGGACGAGAGGACGGTTGCGCAGGAGGACCCCAGCGACTTGTGAAATGGCGAGAAATGTGCCCGATTCTGTGACACGAGAAGCATATCGGCTTGTCATCGTGTGTTCCCCATGCGGACGGATTACGGAACGTTGAGGGAGAGCCGGTCGGGAAGGGACGTGCAGGCGTGTATCGGAGCTGGTAGTTGGTGCGGGGAGGCGGTGAGATAGAGTGAATTGCCAAGCTGGCGATTTCCTGCCGGACGACTGCTTGAATGAGAGGCAACGTAATTGGTGGAGAGGGATCAGGGGACGTTGGTCCCACCTTAGCTGGAGCAGCCGCTTCAAGCTCCCGCCTGACGATTCGCGTCAAGTTGTCACAGGTGTCTGGTGGATGATATGTGTCGAGACACGAGGACGTCGCAGTGGTGTTCGGGAGGCACTGGAACTGATAGGAGATGCGTCTCCTTTTAGCTTGTTGGAACTGGCGGCATTCTTGAATGATCGCATCAACAGATGACACAATGTTGAATACCAACAAGTTGAACGCATCGTCGGCGATACCCTTCAGGATATGTGCAACTTTTTCAGGTTCAGACATAATTTCATCAGCTTGGCGGCATAGTGAAAGGACAGCCTGAATATAACCGATGTAGGGCTCCGTGGAATATTGTGCGCGAGTCTACAGCTCATTTCTCGCAGCTTCACGACGGCCAGAGATGTTGTCAAAAAGCTCACGAATCTTGGCCTTGAAGCTGACCCAGCTTTTATGTCATGCTCGTGGTTATCAAACCAAATACGAGGGGTTCCGTCGAGATAAAAGATGACGTTTGCGAGCATAAGAGTGGGATCCCACCTGTAAGTGGCGCTGACGCGTTCGTAGAGGCGTAGCCACTGGTCGACATCCGAACCCTCGCTGCCCGAGAACACGCCGGGGTCTTCGAGCGCGGGAAGCGTCACGAAAGTTGTTGCGGGCGCTGGGTTGACAGGTCGGGCAGAAGGGGGAGTGACCGGAGAGGATGTAGCCGAGTCTTGAGTGGTCATGTTGTAAGCCGCGAGGGAGTGTCCGCTTTGGAGTTCCGTGGCGAGGATGGGGATCGCACAACTCCACCAAATATGTTACGGGAAGGAGACGGACTCAGACGGGTAGTCATTGATGTATTTACAGCCGGTTAGGCGAGCAGGGCCAGCCACACAGATTACCTCGCGCCAGTCTATCTGCTTTGTCTTCTTCAGCTCCATGCACTGGCACGTAGCAATATTTTGTTTTCTGAAGATTAATCTTAAGACCAACCTTTTTGTTGTCCTTGACTAATTGAGCAGTCATTAATTTAATTTAGTCCTTTGATTTACTCAGCAATGCAATCTCATCAGCAAAGCGCATGTTACTACGTTATACTCTCCATTAACTCTTACGCCTAACTCTTCTTATTGTAGGCATTCGAAACCTCTTGTAAGCACGCAGTAAACAGCATTAAGGAGATTGTATCCCCTTCTATTTCACTTTTCTTGACTGGTCTTCTGTTGCATTATTTATGGAGCACTATACTAGCAGTTGATCCGGTGTAAATTTCTTTCAAGATGTTTATATATGCTTTGTCGACGCCCTGATTCCACAGTGTCTGCATGACTACGGATTGAATCAAATGCCTTTTCGTAATTTTTGAAGGCTATGTGTATTGGTTGAATGTATTCTGAGCATTTCTATATCACCTGATTGATAGCATGAATGTCGTCGATAACTGAGTATGCTGTACGAAATGCTGCTTGATTCTTTGGTGGATTGAGTTCCATTGTTGTCTTAAATGTGTGAGGAATTTCCTTAGCAAATAGCTTGTCTACGATGAAGAGCAAGTTGATAGGCCTGTAATTCTTCGAGTTCTTCCCATCCCCTTTTTTATGGATTAAGATTATATTAGCATTTCTCGAAGACACCCTCCCCATCAGGTGCTCTAACACAATCTCTCCTGCGTCTTTCACCAGATTTTATGTAGCCTGACCCTCACCAGCAGCTTTGCTATCTGCCTTCCTCCCAAGGCATTCCTCACTTCTACTGTCATTACTGGTGGGATGTCATCTGGGGTACTGCGTACTGCGTGAAATCGTTTTTAACGCACGAAATCGCATGATAATGTGACCGACAGTAATAAGTGGTGCGAATCGACGGGTCAACCCAATCATTCAGCCCATTCATTATCGTCAGTGTCTCATGGCCAGCCATCACTCACAATGCCATAAAGGACGCTTTTGCGCTACTGTAACCAGAGCAAAAAGATTTTTTTTCGGTTGAAATTAAGATTGTTTGTTTCTTGAGCTCTCACTTGCGCAACAAGATCACCGAACAGCCAACTAACACGATTACTCATGTAAACAGCATGCTTAAACTCGCATGTGTAGGCCACGTGCAAGTGGCACTTTCACACAAAGATGAACATTCGCTCATGTTTGAAGCTTAGCAGTGCCATTTTGAAACAGATTGTTTTCTGTTGTGCAGTGCTCGCTGGAAAGGCCAAGCCACCGGAACCACCCACACCGAAGACAAACGCTGGCCCTTGCAATGACACGCCTTTATTTCAATACTTCGGGGCCTTCAAACACGATTGTGTCACCTACAGCGCGTCTTACCTGGGGACACTGAATCAGTTCACTCGACTTCAGAGTTGCGTCAGCACGTTTCGTGACTCGTTGGTACCGTCTGAAAGTGTCGAGGTGTCACGAAGTACTTACGGTGTACGCGCACTTACTTCATTTTATTCTCAATATATGTTCTATTCACGTTCTGCGTGCACACACACCTTTTTTCGGCGCAAGCAGTGTGGTCACACTCTTCAAGGGCTGCTCACCACCTCACGTTCAAAGACGATGGGAGGGGGTTTCTCCTCTCCTTCGCTACCCTTCGCACACGCGATGCATCCTCCTCACCCATTAATTCTTAAAATCTCGTGAGCAATGTCAGCGCTAAGCGCAAGAGCCTATCAGGATTTCGCGCTTCTCGTTTACGCGCTCGTATCGCCGATTGCGGAGTTTTAAACACACCAAATAAAGTGTGATAGGTTTATCATGCATGGTATTCATGCGCGACAAGGAAGAACGGATGGGCGGCTGCATTGAAAAGCAGTGCAGGAGACTAATCACATTTGATATTTCGCCTGTATAGATTAATCGAGAGTGTGTACGCTATAGATGTCATGGGAAATACTGTCTGCGTCACATAAGCGCACAAGGTTGGAGAAGAAATGTCAGGAGAGAATTTTGTGCTCGTTCTTTTCGCATTTTGAGAGCCTAGGGAGTGGCCCTTTAAAACAGGGCAGCGTTTTTACACATCGGTGCCCGTGGTACGTTCATCAGGTCAATCGAGACATGTGAGTAGGCTGCATCTGATGCACACTTCAGCGCCTGCGCAGAATGCCTTTATCAGTAATGGCTCTCAAGTGTCTATGTCGACTTATTTACTGAGTATAATTAATTTACCTTGCGTATGATCTTCAGCTGGCTTTCTTTTAGCTACTGAGGCGCCCTTCATGCGCTGCGCTTTGTTCACAATGGGCTAGCTTTAATTGCAGACGTTGAAGAAGCAGTTATAAAAGAGAAGGTGAGAAAGTTTCATTTCTCGAAACCAGAGCCTAACTCGAGGAAACGAGAATATGTGGAACTAACGATTTCATTACTGCATTATGCGACATTATCACTACAGTTGTGTTTTGCCTTTCGTATATTTCCTGTTCCTTTCGTTGCTTCCTCATAAATATATTTCATCGTATAAAACAACTTTTCATATATTGTTGTGTGCATTGCTGGAAAGCATAGAAGAGAATAACGGTACTAAAAATAGTGTAACACAAATGACACGTTAATTATTATTACTTTTTTGTTTCTCTATTATTTCCGACCTGGATATTTAGCGCCCCTTTTTGAGATCAGACTTGCTTGTTTGTATCCCCCCCTTCATGCCTAGTGCCATATCGGCCCCTTAGCGTACTCGAAAAAATAAACCAATATAACTGAAAGTACTGAACGAACGCCAATATTTTCTCAATCTGTCACACTGCATTATACTTTTTTTTATTGTGCCCTCAGCTGTGATAAATTTTAGTGGTATAAATGAACCAAAGTGTCAATGATGAATTGGTTGAATTGTCTGTCAAACAACCTGCAATAAACAAAATAACCTATTAGGTGATGCTAAAAAATAAAAGCTGCAGTCTTAGCATAACCATATTGTTACGGTGCATCATGGACAGGAGCAAGCGTGGCACTTAGCGAAGATGAAGAAGACGCGTGTGCGTTAGGCGCTTGCGTGAGAGGCAACTCAGACATCTTGTTCGGCTACCGATTCTCGGTGGATGCTATCCTGTAAGCCAAGACCTCGCCCCGTCACATTTGGTGGAAGTGCTGGGCAACCGCCTCGCAACGGAACTTCGCAGCGGCCGACGTTTGAAGGGTCATTCCACAACGATGACGGAGAGTACGGCGTCTGCATCTGCTCCTGGTGTTCCTGCGGCCGGAGATGATGTGGTAACTACATCTCATTCTGCGACCACAACCTTTGTGCTCGAACCCCCCCGGGATCCTGGCACGTTCAGTGGTTCCGGCGATCCAGATGAAGTTGACGTTGAAGATTGGCTGGCAGAGTACGAACGTGTGAGTACTTGATACTGATGGGGCCAGACTCTTATGCTGGCGAACCTGTTATTCTATCTCAGGGGAACCGCCAAATCGTCGTATGAGAACCATGAAACAGAACTTCTGAGTTGGGCAGTGTGCAGCGAGAAAATGTTGGACCTGTTCGGAAAGCCGATTGGAAGAAAAACGGCCGCGAACAAAATGCGTCTCGGGCGCAGACCTCGACCGAGTCTTACGTCTCCTATATAGAAGATGTGTTATTGTTGTGTCGCAAAGCCAATGCCGAGATGCCGGAGGCTGACAAGGTCGGACATATTCTTAAGGGGATTGCGGATGACGCATTCAACCTCCTCGTCTGCAAAAATTTTTCTACAGTGGACGCCATTATAAAAGAATGTCGGCGCTTTGAGCAAGCGAAGAGCCGGCGGATTAACAGCGTGTTTACCCGCCTTCCGAATACGGCTGCAACGTCGTCTTGCGAAGACCGTGCAAGAACACAGCCACCACCTCTAGATTCATCGGATCAGGTGCCCCGAATTCTACGGCGCGAACTTGAAGCCATTGCCTCTGCTCCGGCTCACACCGCTGCAAGTGACACGACCCCACTCACTGCTAACATGGTTCAAGCCATCGTCCGCCAAGAACTCGCCAGCATAGCTATTCCCTCGGTGTGCGCTTTGCCCAGCCCGCAGTGAGCTCCATGGCGTCCACCCTCGTCCTATCACGAGCAGCAGTTTACGGCCTGATCTCGCCACTCTGATGCGTGGAGAAGCGTCGACAATCTACCAATTTGTTTTCATTGCCACCGTATCGGTCATGTCGTCACTTACTGCAATTACCGCTGGTCCTCGCCACCTCGGACTTCATCTCAACCTCACTACCGACAGGACAGCACCCGCTTCGCATCTGCCGCGCAGCCTTCTCCGAAAAACAACTACAGAAGGTTCAACAGCCGATCTCCGTCACCGCATGGTCGTCAGTCGCGTTCGCCTCCAGGACGTCGCCAGTCGTCTCGCTCACCGCAGACTCGCAGGCCGTCGTCCCCATTAAACACCGCTCCTGCCTACCCGGAAAACTAAACGGTGCAGCGCCCGGAGGTGACGCTGCGTTTTCGACTCTCTCCACAAATCCTCTCTTGACGCTTCTGACGAGACAAAATTTGTTAGACGTTGACGTTGACGGTGTGGCTATTTCTGCTCTTATAGATACTGGAGCGCCCATTTCTGTAATGAGCGCGAACCTTCGCCGACGCCTACATAAAGTGCTCACGCCTGCCGCTTCCCACAAACTTCGTGTCGCTGATGGGAGGACCCCTGATGTTCAAGGGATGTGCACGGCCCGTGTGTTCATTGCCGGTCATCCTACTTTAGTTCAGTTTGCCGTCATTTAAATGTGTTCTCAGGAACTAATACTCGGTTTGGACTTCTTGTCACGTCATTGTACGCTCATTTATTGTGCCACTGGTGCTCTTCAGCTTGAACTGCCACAGTTTGCCGATTTTTTCAGCTGACTATTCTCTCCGTTCGCTTGCCTCTGCAAGCTGCTACATATGTCACTTTGTCGTGCTCACGTCAGGTGCCCGATGGTGACTACCTCGTCACTCCTATAGTCGACGTACTGATGGCCTGAGACGTCGCCCTTGCTCACACTATTGCCGCCATCGCTAATAATACAGTGGTTATACCACTACTCAACGTGAGTCTCTTGACTCAAGTTATTCCGCAAGACATGTCTTTGGCCACCCTATCTCCACTTGACAGCTGCAACTTTACAGGTTTGGACACCGATACTACATCCCCCGTCTTGGCCGCAATTACGCTCTGCCTGCAGATGACATTAACAAGATGATTTCTCCCGACCTCACTGCAGTGCAAGCTGCCAGCCTCCGTAGTCTGCTAACATAATATACAGACGTTTTCTACTTTGACCACTGCCCTCTCAGCCAAACAACTGCAGTGACTCACCGGATCAACACTGGTGATGCCAGTCCTATACGGCGGCGACCATATCGCGTATCTCAAAAGGAATGCCAAGTAATTCCAAATGAAGTGGACAAGATGAATACTAAAGACGTAATAGAACCCTCATCCAGCCCCTGGGCCTCCCCAGTCGTGCTCGTTGAGAACAAGGATGGCAGCTGGCGCTTTTGCGTGGACTATCGCCATTTAAAAAAAGTCACCTACAAAGATGTCTACCCTTTGCCTCAAATTGATGACGCCCTCGATTGCCTCCATGGTGCCCAATACTTTTCGTCTATCGACCTTTGGTCCGGTTATTGGCAAATTTCCGTCGACTACATGAATCGTGAAAAAACCACGTTCGTTACGCCTGACGGCCTCTATCAGTTCAAAGTCATGCCGTTTGGACTGTGTAATGCGCCGGCAAAGTTCGAGCGCATGATGGACTCCCTTCTCTGAGGATATAGATGGTCCATCTGCTTATGTTACTTGGACGGTGTCATCGTCTTTTCACCTACCTTTGACAGCCATATAGCACGTCTGTCAGCCGTTCTGGATAATTTTCAAAGAGCTGCTCTCCAGCTGAATTCTGCAAAATGCCAATTTGGACGTCGCCAAATCATCATACTTGGCCCAACAATTTACTGAACCACGCTCAACCAAGGACGTCCGAAGTTTTGTAGGGCTATGTTCCTATTTTCGTCGATTTGTCCGCAACTTCGCCGACATCGCTCGACCGCTTACTGATCTCTTAAAGAAGGACGTTCCCTTCGCATGGCATATAGAGCAAGCGGACGCCTTTTCGGCTTTTATCCGTCTGCTAACTATGCCACCAATACTGGCCCATTTCGACCCTGCATCACCTACAGAGCTTCGGACCGATGCCAGTGGCCATGGAATTGGAGCGGTCCTTGGCCAACGACAACACGGTAAGGACCGCGTGATTGCTTACGCCAGTCGTCTTCTTTCACCTGCCGAACGGAAGTTCTGCATCACTGAGCGTGAATGCCTAGCTTTAGTGTGGGCCGTGGCGGAATTCAGGTCTTACCTGTATGGCCGAACTTTTTCCGTTGTTACAGACCATCACGCTCTTTGCTGGCTGTCATCGCTAAAGGACCCATCTGGACGTCTTGGTCGCTGGGCGCTCCGTCTGCAAGAATACTCATTCGTGGTTCACTACAAGTCGGGACGCCTGCGCACAGACGCAGACTGTTTGTCAGGTTATCCGGTTGAAACACTCGACTTTACAGACCTTGATTCAGACCCCTGCGTTCTCTCCATCCACGCTTTGGGTGATATCTCCACCAAACAACGACGTCAACCGTCATTACACTCCATCATCGAGCGTCTGACCTCTGCTCCAACAGACCCTTTCGTTCGCCTGTTCGAACTGTACGACAACATTCTGTACCGTCGCAGCTTCAAGGCTGATGACCCGGAATTACTACTCGTGCTTCCCCATCACCTGCGTAGCAGCGTTCTCGAACAAATACATGACGTACCTACAGCCGGTCACCTAGGCGTCTCTCGTACCTACGATTGTGTGCGATGTCGCTTTTTCTGGCCTGGACTGTATCGTTCTGTGGTTCGCTACGTCACTTCTTGCGACCGCTGCCAACGCCGCAAGCGCCCCTCTGTGCTCCCGTCTGCCCTCCTACAGCCCATTGACATACCGACGGAACCATTCTTTCGTGTTGGCCTTGACCTGTTGGTCCCGTTTCCTACGTCCACCTCCGGAAATAGATGGGTTGCAGTCGCCACAGACTACGCCACACGCTTTGCCATCACTAAAGCACTGCCGACAAGCTGTTCCACTGACGTCGCTGACTTTCTCTTGTATTAAGTCATTCTTCATCACGGCGCTCCGCGGCAGCTGCTTACTGATCGAGGAAAGTACTTTCTTTCACGTGTTCTGGATGACATTCTCCGCACCTGCTCCACTGAGCACAAGCTTACCCCCGCTTATCATCCACAGACAAATGGATTGACCGAGCGTCTGAACCGAACGCTGACGCAGATGCTGTCAATGTACGTTTCGCCAGATCACCGTGACTGCGACAAAGCACTCCCCTTCGTCACGTTCGCGTACATTTCTTCACGGCACGACACAGATAGTTATTCGCTGTTTTATTTGCTATTTGGCCGAAATCCAGCATTATCATTTGACACGCTCCTTCCTTCGGCTGCCCCCTTGTCTACTGAGTACGCCAGCGATCTCGCTTCTCGAGCCCATGCAGCCCCTCAGCTTGCCCGCGGTCGGCTGCACTTGTCGCAAGCACACCAAAAAGACCGCTATGACAGTCGCCACCAAAGCGTGCACTTCTCGCCGGGGTCTCTGGTACTTCTCTGGACACCAAACCGCCAAGTCGGCTTATCAGAGAAGCTACTATCACACTGCCAACTTAGTGACGTGAGCTACGAGATCGCACCCCTAAACAATGCCTCCTCGACCCCCTCACTGCAGACAGACGTTGTACACGTTTCCAGACTCAAACCGTATCACCCTCCTCGTTCGTCACCGCCGTACTAAGCGCCGTGACGGCGCTTCCGCCACAGGGGAGTGATGTTACGGTGCATCATCGACAAGAGCAAGCGTGGCACTTAGCGAAGATGAAGAAGACGCCTGTGCGTTAGGCGCTTGCGTGAGAGGCAACTCAGACATCTTGTTCGGCTGCCGATTCTCGGTGGACGCTATCCTGTAAGCCTAGACCTCATTCCGTCACAATATTTTTTGCGGGTGGTACTTTGTGTAATGATCCGTCTAGATGGTATCCAAACAGAAAAAAAAGTACAGCGACCAACTGCCATTCCTTTCAATCCCGTCGCCTTGGGGTTGTTGAGCTTTCCATTGGTATCGATACAGTTGCCGGACACTAGGGAGCCTCCATAGCCACTCTCCAAACCTTCATTTACTTTTGAATGAATGTCGATCTACTCTGCGATATCAAGCAGTTGAACACAAACGCCTTGCCTTCGCTAAGCCGAGCCGCCGACAAGTGGTGACCCAGGCTATTTAGGTGTCTTTTATTAGGAGAAGTATTGACTATCTTTCTGTACCTTCCTTACTGCAAATAACTCGCATGCTCTTGGTGCTTTCAAAGTTTTTGTTCCCCCTCATATAACTTTGACCGAATCAGTCAGGGTTGCAGGACTTAAGGGCCTATTATGGGTGAACTTGCAGGTGCGGTGGCAAAGTTTTCTTTTATTTAAACTCTTATTTAGGTTTTACCGGTATCCAAATTCGTAATAGGTGCTAGATTAGAAAGGAAACTATTGTTAGAAGAATTTTCGGCACCCTAAATAACGGCCACACTAGAATTCAATCACTTCATGTGTCAATGAAATAGTAAAACATTTCAAACTCGAGCGATAGAAGTCCCACTCACTACCCTGTGTTATCCAACACTGCAGCCAAATTTGTATTTACACAGAGCTGATCTGCCAGCCTGCCGTCATTGTTCTTTTTGTGGAGCAAATGAGCCTACCGAGAATTATCTCATATTCTGTAATAGATACTCTACCTTACGCAAAAACACTTCGGGTGCCGTTTTCCACCTACTCAGAATAGGTTCAAATCGCGAAATGGGGCTTTGTCTCTTGATCACGGTAACGGAAGATTACAGACGCATTTTAGGAGTTCGTCAAAGGTTCAAAGAGGTTTAATTTTTGAAATAAATCTGCCCTGTAGTCTTATTTTACGTTTTGAAATTACTTTTTGCATTCAAAATGCCACTTCATTGTTTTTATTTCAACATAGTTTATTGTTTCATTAAAAAATTCATCCTGTTTCAACTTCTTTCTCTTGAATTGGCCAATCCTCTATTTTAATAAAGAATTGTTTTATAAACACTATCTGGTTTTTGGTCAATCCATCGGCGTGGGTTTTTGCCACAGATTCAAGCAACTTCGCTTCAATTGACTTCACTGGTAAGCCACCCCTGAGAAACAAGCAAGCAAGCAAGATCACACTCAGCCTACAAAAAAAACACGAGCATAAGCAATCGCTGAAAATGTCGCCAAACTGAACTTTTCAGGGTAGAAACAAGAATCAAATGTTGGACTTATAATATTTTCTTCGTTATAGTAAAGTTGTATTTTCGTGAACCTGTGGAGTGGAGAAGGTTGTGCCATTATAGAGAAACGTTACAAAATCATGCTAAATGTGGGATGCTATTGTTATCTGCAGATATGTTGAACAGATATGTTAAAAGTGTTGAACAGTCGCAGATGTTTTGAATAACCAGTTGTTCCAGATGCATAACGATGCCAACCGATACATGGGTATTACCAACACCAGAAGCGGCAAGCTCGTATGTAATGTGCTTGCGAGTGTGGTAGCCCTGACTGTGCTATGTAGACCAACTTCTGTGGATGGCGCTTGAGTATTCAGTTGACGTCAACCCGACGTATCATCTGTATTTTATTCATTTATTTATTATTTACGGACACTGTCAGCCCTTGCATAGGGCTATTACAGGATTGGAAAAAAAGTACATGAAAAAAATAGCGATCCTTTCAAAAACAGGACAGAGTTAACAAATATAATCAGAAGTAAAAAATTAAAGGATAAGATTGAAGTCATCAAAAAAACGCAACCAATAAAGCAACCAAGAACTTAATCAATGAATGCACTAGAGCATGCAGAGACAAATACAGACTTATTAATTACAAACGAGGATATCCGCTAGGTGTTTCAAAAACATATCTATGGATGAGTTTGAAACGGCTTCATCGCTCAACGAATTCCATTTATTGATAACTCTTGAGGAAAAGCTATACTTAAAACAGTCGGTGGAAACAGCAGGTGCCCGAAAAACCATTCAATGGCGATGTCTAGAATTTTCAGTACGAAAAATATTGAAATATTCAGCATACATTATATGAACACGGTTATTAATAATGAGGTAAAGATATTTAGGTCTGTCCTGTTTTGTCCTGGCTTGAATCATGGGTATCTCCGCTAGTGCACACAGTTGAGATGGGGAATCTGTCTATCAATATTTATTAAATTAAAACCAGAGTGCTAAACGCTGATTTTTTCAATTTTTGATATATTTGTAATTGTTAATAGATCAGAGACAATTTTTGGCGCATTTAATTATTGGTGTAATAAGTGTTTTGTAAGCTAAACATTTAGTTTCTTGTGTCGCAAACGGCAAATGGCGGATAAGACTCCATAGGGCCCTAGTGGCTTTTGCGCACACATAATCTATGTGATGATCCCAGCGGAGATTACTTGTAAAATTCAAACCAAGGTACTTTGTTGGTCAACTTTTTTAGTTCATGATAATCAATAAATAATAAGTATAATTTAAGTATATTTTTTTGCTAGTAACTGTCATAACTACTGTTTTCAAGGGGTCCAGCACCATTTGCCATTCATCACACGATTTGTTTTATTTTGTGTCAATTTTCGAGTAATTTTATCTGGTCACTTATTGTGTCGGCTTTATTGTATTTGATGCAATCGTCTGCAAATAGCCTAATAGAAACTCCAATTTTATCCGGAAGATCATTTATAAATAAAAGAAACAGAAGTGGGCCAAGGACACTGCCTTGGTGTACTCCCGACTTGACAGCTGAAACATGAGACTTAGTGCCATTGATTTTCACAACTGCTGACGAAATTGAAAATAGGATGAAAACCACTTTGTGATGGTAGTATTTTGGAACGTAACATCAATTTTCCTATATAAATTTACAGTGAGACACTTTGTCGAAAGCTTTCGCGAAGTCCATGAAATTTATATCCGCCTGTGCATGTGAGTTAATATATTTTGAAAGGTCATGGACTAATTTGATGAATTGGGATGTTGTAGACAAACCCTGTCGAAACCCATGGTGGCAGTTGGATAAAATGTTATGCTATTTCATATAGTTTATTATATGCTTCGAAATGATATGTTCAAGAAGTTTTGAGCAAGTACTGATGGTTGAAACAGGCCGATAATTTGCTACATTGTCAGCACTACCGCTTTTAGGAATTGGGATCGCTTAAGCTATTTTCCAATCTTTGGGTAAGGAACCCTGGAGAAGGTAAGACCTAAAACAATGCAAGATATTTGGAATTTCATTCAGCTATCTGTACAGAAACTCATTAGGCATAGTATCCGGCCCAAGGCTTTTTTTTTTAGTTCAAATTGAGCGAGAGGTTGAAGACACCCTGTTCGTAATTACTAAGTCAATTACAGGTGGCCTGTCAAACGGTGAAACAATGTTCGGCAAAATGCCATTATCATCGGCAAACAATGAAGCAAAGTATTCATTAATACTCACAGCGGTGGGGAACTGTGCAATCTGAGTCATTGAGCGAGCTTTTGCTGATGGGTTAACATGTCTCCAAAATTTATTAGGGGCCTCGCTCAAGAATTTCGGGAGTGTGCTGCCAAAAAACCTTTGCTTAGATTTTTTAAAAGTAATTTAAGATTATTTTCAAAATTACAAATGGCTGATTGGTTTAGTACTCTAGGATTAATTTTGTTGTTCTTACGTTTTCGTTTCAATTTCCTTTTCAAGTGAATTATTGCCCTTGTTATCTAAGGACTTCCTCGCTAGTCTTCTTAAGTCGCTTTGGTATAAAGCGTTCAATACAAGACATTACCAAATTGGAAAAGTATTTCCAGAGATAATCTGGGCTCTGATTACGCTTATAGTACTCACAGAAACACTCATAGGAGTCTTCCAACTATTCCAGTACCCCTAAATCTTATATATATCTTATATAATAAAGTTAAAAACATATTTTGAAAGATGATTGACAGCAGTGGCCAAAACAAAGACAGCGCTACGAGTTTGTGATCAGAGATACCATCAAAGAGTTCGCAGTCCCGAAGTGTGGGTAACAATTGATTGGACACTAAAATAAGGTCGAGGGTGGATGAGCTACGCGTGCCGACTCTTGTATAGTCGTTCACTACCTGGCTTAAACCAAAGCAGAAAGCCTGTCCAAAGAGTGCTTCACTATCCGAAATCTCTGTCGCTCCGGGAGAGTGGTCATTCCAGTTTATGCCTGGCAGGTTGAAAAGTATAATATTGTTGCATATTGCCGACAATAAAGCACCGGAGACCAGAAAGAACTTGGACTGGCGAATTTGGTGGCCTATATAAACCGCCTATGTGAACTACTCGATTTTTTAAAACCGCCTTAATCCACACTGTCTCTATATCATAAAGAACAGGAAGCACAGTAAACTCGATATTGTCACGAATCAGCAATACGACCCCTTCACCTCTACTATTTCGGCCTTTCCTAACTATAATCTAAGATTTCGGTGTTATCTCACTGTCTAATATGTCTTTATGAAGCCATGTCTCCGTAATCATCACAATGTACGGTTCATGTTCAAAAATTAGTGTTTCAACATCCTCTACCGTATTTAAAACGGTTCTAGCATTCACATTCAATACTTTGAAGCATTCTTTTTCCTAAATTCAGGCGGAATCACTCTGTTGACAAGAACGACACTCGTAGCGCTCGTTCGTGTCTTCATTCCATACGTAAAGGACACTGTTGATTTTAATTTCATCGCGTATTAGTTTAACCTTTGCTCCCTTTGACCACTCCTGCTGCGAAGACGCCCAAAGACTTTTTCGTATTTTAAATATCCTCTTATAATAATCCTCGCTGACGCTTATGTTCGATCCCTTACGCATGAAACAATGAGCGAAGATTTTAGTTTTATCTCGGAGGTCAGCTAATCGGATGTTTATGCGACAGTCTCTACCATCAGTTCTTTTACCCAGGCGATGTATTCTTTCAATTGATTTCCTATTGAGTTTAAGAATGGCACTAAACACATCATAATTAACCTTTTTCATCACTTTCACGACTTTCTTCTCGAATGTCTTTTATTATTAGGTTATTTCGCCTGGATCTATTTTATAGATCGTCTACCTTCCGGCTGAGCGAATCCATATTTCTGTTTCTCTCATTTAGATTGCCATCAACGTTGGTTAGCCTGTTTTTGACAGCCTCAAATTTCTTCAGATTTTCTTCTACGTTTGGCATTCTAATATTCAATTGAACCAATCTTGCTTCAGAAGAGGCCTGTTTCTCCTGATTCCAAAAAGCTTGCTCAAGATCACCTTCCGTGTCTCAAGAAGTTTCTTAATCATTTCCGCATTAGTAGGCCCTGGATTTTTTTCAACGTCTCCCGATAATGATAACAACATTCCTACCAAGAAAGAATATTCGCTGATACATTTCATAATGGCAAGTCGACACGGCAGCATGACAAGACAAAGGTAATTGCTACGAATACCATATTTCTTTTCACTAACCTGCATATATAAAGGGACGTAAGCCATTGTTGTCACGGCCATGCCACCGTGTCTATTGAAGACCGTCGCAGTCGCTGCTGCTTTTAAATCCAATAACCAGGCATGCCGGTTCTTTCCTGGTGACGTCAGGGTGTCCGAAGATGACGCGCGATAGGCACTATCCACGTGTAGATTCAGCCACGGCTGGCAAGGAACGGCGATTGCGTTCGGAGAACAACTTGGTCCATCGAAGAACATAAGCATGATCACCGACGCTTACGGAGAGCCTTGCCCACTATCCACTTGTCCTGCCGATCCGATGCTGACGAAAAGGCACCCGAGCAGAACTTGCATATATAATGGAGGGAAAGCCATCGTTGTCATGGCCGCGCCACCGTGTCCACTGAAGACCGTCGGAGTCGCTGCTGCTTTTAAATCCAATAACCAGGCATGCCGGTTCTTTCCCGGTGACGTCAGGGTGTTCGAAGAGGATGCGTGGTAGGCACTAACCACGTGTAGATTCAGCCACGGCTGGCAAGTAATGGCGCTTGCGTTGCGAGAACAACTTCGTCCATCGAAGAACATAAGCATGATCACTGACGCTTTCAGAGAGCCTTGCCTGCCATCCACTTGTCCTGCCGATCCGACGCTGATGAAAAGGCACCCGAGCAGAGTCTGCATACATAAAGGGGCATAAGTCATCGTTATCACGGCCGTGCCACCATGTCCACTATATAGGACTACATACGTAACGGTAATAACAATGGAAAGCACTGCAATCAAAGTAGGCGTTAAACCAACATCACACCTGCATGGGGTCCTTTACAAAAGCCGTTTTGAGACCTCACATGGCTCTGTCGTAGAATATTTTGTTGTCGTGCAGAATGCTTCGGTTTCATTACTGCTGGGTCCCTGATGGCTTTTTTGCATTCATTGGGTAAGCGCTGCCGATGTCAGTTTAAGGAGCTTGCTCGTTTTGCTAGGTGGGGGGGGGGGCGAGTTGTCTCTCGTCGTTGCGCTGGTGTGTACGCTAGTGCTCATTGCTCCCACTAGAGGCGCAGCTGTATTCTTCGTTTCATGAGCCCACGCTGCCGCTCAAGCGACGCTCACTCCAATCTCGGTGCTTGCTCTAGTTTTGTCGGAGACCGCTAGGTCACCACGCCTATAGCGTTCGCTTTCGGCGCGGTTTCTTATTCTTTCCCCGGACTTGACTCAGTGCGCGTCAATACCGCTACCCACTCCCAGGCCACGCTCGCTCCACTCTCGGCACGTGCACTAATTTGGTAGGAGACCGCTAGGTGGCCATGCCACACGCTTCCCTTGGCACACTGAGGCACACTGAGCACACTGGGCACACTGAGGCGCCTTCGTCGAGGTCAGACGTGTTTTTGGAGAGCTCCGGAATGACAGCTACAGATAAGTGTTTTTGCATGTTTCCAGCTTGCCTCTGTATGTAGCGTTATGAGAACGTAAGGCGCTAGCGTAAAGCTTGATTAGGTCTAGTACGGTGTACGTTTTTTTTTTAGTATTCTGTACTGTGTCTTTTTTTTCTCCAGCCACCACGTGGCTGAGGCCTGCGCGTAGACCGACCACGTGCATGCGCAGGTGCTGTGAAGTGTAGCTTATTTATTTATTATTGTGGTTCTTTTTGGCTTAGACCAGTGTATTTTAGTACAGTTTTCTAACACGTGGGCATCGGTAAACTGAGCTAGCCATGGTCAAAAAGACCGTAAAGTGTTCAGAGTGCGGGATAGGGAGGAAGGTGGAAATTAGTGCGGAAGAGAAAGCAGAAGATGACGCCAAGTGTAGACAGTGTGAGTTCGAGGAGAAAATGAAAAATATGATGGCGGTCCAGAGTGGGCTCATGGAGAAAATCGCAGAGCTGGAGAATGCATTGGCGAAGGAGCGAGAGAAAACGTCAGCCATGGAGGAAAGGCTCCGGGCAGCCGAGAAAGGCCTATCGAAGGTCGTGAAGGGGAACGAAGACGCAGGTGACGGCGGAAGCATCATGGCGACAACCCCCCGTGCGGGAGAGATGAGGGAAACAGGCATGACAAAGGCAGATACATTGGCCACAGGGCCCAGCTACCGGGAAGTAGTTTTGAGGGAGGGAGGGAGCAAACCAGCAGCCGTGACTCACGCTAGTCACCTAGTCGGCAGCCAGGTGCAGGTTTCAGAAGGAATGTCTGAACAGGTCATCATCGCCGGTGACTCAAATTTAGTCCGATGCGCAGCGGCAATCAAAGAAAGGGTGAAAGGCGACAAGAGAGTTGCGATAGGGACGTTCCCAGGACAAACGCTGGGGACAGTAATGAGTCAAGCGGGTGAACAACTCGCAGCTAAAGCTAACAATCGTAACCTCGTTGTAATTGCGGGAGGGTTAAATGACGTCCTGAAAAAAGAATCGTCAGAACTAGCGACGACCTTAGCGAAAGGGGTGGATGACATGCGCACCGTGTCCCCCCAGGTGCAAATTGTAGTATGCACAGTACCGGAAGTACCAGTACGCAACCTCAACCTGCAAAGAGCGGTAGTCGACGCAAACAAAGAGATATGGCGAATTAGTCGAGAGAAGGGTTTCGAGGTAGTGGATTTAAACAGGGAAGTGCACAGGTGGGGTGGATTCCAAAGAGACAAGATTCATTTCGATAAGAGGCTTGGACACGAGGTGGGCTGGCGACTGGCAGGACGCGCAGTAGCTTTTTTGGGGGGCTCACGGGCCCTTCGGAGTCCGGGGTAGCTCGTAACAGGGAAAACAACCAGGAGGACGCTTTGACAGGTAGAATTGCGAAAAACCAGAAAAAAGGTAAAAGAAAAAGGAAAAAGGCGCGTGTTGCAATTAGTTACATAAACATGCAGGGTGGCAGAAAGAAGGCAAAATGGTTAGAGATTGAGGAGCAGTTAAACAAAGAACAGATAGGCGTGTATGCGGTTACAGAAACACACCTTAGAGACTTGGAAGAGCCACCACATATTAAAAATTATGTTTGGGAAGGGTGTAACAGGACCATATCGGAAAGGAAAGGTGGGGGTGTAGGAATGCTAATTCACCGCGGAGCCAAATGGGTTAGAGTGAAACAGACGTGTTCAGAGCACCTCTGGGTTCTGGGCACAGTAGGTGGAAAGGAAACGTGGCTAGGGGTAGCCTACTTGTGGACGGGGAATAACTGCAGAGAAAAGAATCAGGAGATAGTGGATTGCATGAGTGCGGATATTAAGGAATTTGGTAATGGGGCCGAAATCATCCTTCTAGGGGACATGAATGCCCACATACATGACCTGGACGGATATTCAGACACCAATGGGAAGTTATTACTAGATCTTTGCGAGCAACATAGTCTGGAGATAGTTAACACGGGGCCTAAATGTGACGGCCAGATCACATGGGAAGTCGGAAACAAGCAATCAAGTATTGATTATTGTCTCATGACTGAAGGAATTTACCACAAACTGACAGAAATGAGGATAGACGAGGAAGGCATTAACAGCTTGGGTAGTGATCATAAACGAATAACATTACAAATGGGATACGAAACTAAAAATATGAGCATGGAATCAAAGTCTGGCAGCTCGTATTTAAATGACAAACAAATAATAAATATAGCCGCAAGAGTCGAGGAAGAAGTAGGCGAAATACCAGGCAAGGACTGGGAGTATAGGGAGCTGTTACATCTAATGACGAAGGAGATAGGGAAAGAGAAGAAAACCGTTTGCTGGAAAGGAAAAAGGAAGCCAAAAAGTTGGTGGAACAAGGAAATCCGGGAGGCGATCGAGAAGCGACGCGAAGCATCACGGGAGCATAGAAAGGCAAAAAAGGAGAAGCGGCCGCAGGACGAAGTCAAAAAAATATGGGAAATATATTTGGAGAAAAAATCCCTTGTACAGAAATTGGTAGAGGCAAAAATTAAAGGTGAAAGTGAACGCTGGATGACAGAGATACACGAAAAAAAGGAGGCCGCGCCTAGGATTTTTTGGAGCCACATAAAGGCGCTAGGTAGGAAGTCTGTCACAACGCAACAACATATTCTAGATGAAGGAGGAAATCAATTGGAAGGGTACGAAGCGCTTGGTTACATCCAAAAGGTAACAGCCGATTCGTTTCAAAAGAGCGTCCAGGGGATCTCCCCGGTGAGTAAAAGTGTGGCGGAGAAAGCAACAGAGGAAGAGCTAGTACTAGATAATTTCAACTGGAAAAAGGCCGAAGGAAAAATTCCAAAGCGCACTGCCGCGGGTTTAGATGGGATTCCCGTTAGCCTCATTAACGAACTAGGACATAACACTAAAGAAGCATTGTTAAAAGCAGTAGAAAAAAGCTTAAAGGACGGACAAATACCGGACAGTTGGCGACAAAGTAGAATGAACTTAATCTATAAAGGCAAGGGAGAAAAGGACAAGATTCGCTCGTATAGACCACTAACCATTACATCGGTACTATACAGGTTGGCGATGCAAGCAGTAAAAATGAAAATAGAAACATGGGCCGAACATAACGATATTTTGGGAGAACTTCAGAACGGATTTCGAGTCGACAGGCGGTTAGACGATAACCTGTTTGTTCTCACTCAGTGTATAGAAATATCTAAAATAGAGAATAGGCCCTTGTACGTGGCTTTTCTAGACATCACTGGGGCATACGACAACGTTAATCAGGAAATTTTGTGGGATATATTGAAAGGAATGGGCATGGGCGACGACTGTATACAGCTTTTGAGGGAGATATACCGAGAAAATACAGTTTGCATAGAGTGGGAAGGAATGCGTAGCAAAGAGAACGTTGAGGTTAGCAAGGGTCTGAGACAGGGATGTCCTTTGTCCCCACTGTTATTCATGCTGTACATGGTGAGTATGGAAAAAGCGCTAGAAGGTAGCAACATTGGTTTTAATCTGTCACACAAACAGGGCGGCATGATGATTGAGCAGAAGCTTCCAGGTTTATTTTATGCGGACGATATCGTCTTATTTGCGGACAGTCGAGATGATATACAGCAGCTGGCGAATATATGCGGAAGGGAAGGTGAAGCTCTTGGACTAGGATTCAGTGTAACGAAGTGTGGTTTGATGGTATTCAATGATCCCTGTGATCAGACGGTGTCCATACAAGGCCAAGAAATTCCGAGGGTAAGTGAATACAAGTACCTTGGAGTATGGGTAAATGAGAGTGATAGATACATGGAGGTACAGGAAAAAGCCTCGGCAGCAAAAGGAAAGAGGAATGCGGCAATAATGAAGCACAGAGCGTTGTGGGGATACAATAGGTATGAGGTGCTTCGAGGTCTGTGGAAGGGTGTAATGGTTCCAGGGCTTACTTTTGGGAACTCAGTGGTGTGCATGAGGGCAGAGGTGCAATCGGGAATGGATGTAAATCAAAGGACTGTGGGACGCCTCGCGTTGGGTGCTCACGGGAAGACGACAAACGAGGCTGTAAAGGGCGATATGGGGTGGGCAGGTTTTGAGGCGAGGGAAGCGCAGAGCAAAATAAGGTTCGAAGAAAGGCTAAGAAATATGAAGGAGAGTAGATGGGCAGAGAAGGTGTTCCGTTATTTGTATAGGAAGAGCGTGGACACACAGTGGAGAAAAAGAACTAGAAGACTCAATAGTAAATATACGGCTGGTATTGTGAGCCATATGTCAACAAAGAGCGTTAAGGGAAAAGTCAGGGAGGCGGAGAGGATTTACTGGATGGCAGCTATGGAGAAAAAACCGGCTTTGAGTAACTACCGAAAGGGCAAAAATTAAATAAGGAGGGAGGCATTTTACGATAATTCAAGGGGAAGCGCTTTACTGTTTGAAGCGAGATCGGGTTGCCTTAGAACGCGTAGTTATAAAGCAAGATACAGTAAAGAAGAAGAACAATGCACATGCTGCGGGAAAGATAAGGAAACGGCGGAGCATGTTCTGATTGAATGTGGAGATATCCACCCAGGTGTACGTTTGGGCACGAGCCTACAGGAAGCCTTGGGTTTTAGGGACAACAATGGAAAGCTGAACACACCCGCGATTGAAATAAGTAAGAGACGGTTAGAGTATTGGTGGCAGAAAATTAGAGAGAAAGGACAAAAATAAATATTGGAAAAATAAAATATGGACAGTGTGCCGTAAATGGCAGAGAATTTAAGCTGAAAATTTACCTTTTTTCCATTAAGATAGAATTTATCGAAGTAGAGGCATTAGGCCAACATAAAAAAAAAGGTTTTTTTTTTTTGTCGAGCCTGGTGGCATACTTGTCACCACCCCGTTATAAAGGGGACGCTCATAGCATCCATCCATCCATCCTTTTATTTCGCCGGACATCATTGAGTGTGCGTCGTACCGCTGCCCACTATGAACACCGCAGCACTCAAGGTGGCGACGCGGAGGGCTCACAATTCATGGTTTGCCGGATTTAACCTCTGGAGCAAGCTCCTTCATCATCAATCACTTCGTAAATATGCGAGATTTTTTTTTCGTAATGCTCTCATTTAAATTGGCAATGTCTACTTTCGCCATTCCTCAGTAGATATGAACTGTCAAACAGCTGTGGCGCACACTGTGGCCCGTGGTATCGGATATTTGGCACACATTTAGAAGGAAAGTATTCAATGATGTTCGCAGCAGGATATTTAGGTTCTTGATGACCAGCTATAAATGTTTATCAAACTCAAACGTAGGCGCCTGGATAGATAGATAGATAGATAGATAGATAGATAGATAGATAGATAGATAGATAGATAGATAGATAGATAGATAGATAGATAGATAGATAGATAGATAGATAGATAGATAGATAGATAGATAGATAGATAGGTAGATAGATAGATAGATAGATAGATAGATAGATAGATAGATAGATAGATAGATAGATAGATAGATAGATAGATAGATAGATAGATAGATAGATAGATAGATAGATAGATAGATAGATAGATAGATAGATAGATAGATAGATAGATAGATAGATAGATAGATAGATAGATAGATAGATAGATAGATAGATAGATAGATAGATAGATAGATAGATAGATAGATAGATAGATAGATAGATAGATAGATAGATAGATAGATAGATAGATAGATAGATAGATAGATAGATAGATAGATAGATAGATAGATAGATAGATAGATAGATAGATCTAGTAATAGGGCAGCATATATGAAAAAAGGAAAAAGCACAGGCGTCAAGAAAGGTAGGCATTAAACTTCCAACTGTTTATTTCATGCACTTTACATTCATCCTCTATAGGCGTAAGAACAACAACTCATCTAGCACATGATCTCTTTCTAAGATACTACAATTATTTATCCGTCAGTGCAATTGATGACGTACTCACCCACAAGTCTCCCATATCTTCTATGGCTACAACTTCATTATTTCACGTTTCAGCTGATTCCGAGACCCCCAAGTAACAAATAAGCCTGGAACATGGAAGGGACACTGAAGCCAAAGAACAATTTCTGCGAGAAATAAAACAAATGTGCCACACGAAGGGCCCCATGAGAGGATATTTTGGAAATGATCCCGATAACGTGAAAACAAACGACTACAATTATTCACTACTACTTAAACTAGCTGCAACAAAAAATGAACCTCCTGTGCACGAACAGACCTAATGAATTGCTCCTTGTTCGTTTCTCTTTGATTTAGAGCAAAAAAGAACCACCAGACGGTATTATGTGGAATGACACGAGTGGTTCAAACGTCCCATTTTCGCTTGGTTAAACTGGACAGGTCGTGCCATCTAGCGGCGCTCAGTTGAACCAAGCACACCTGCCATCTCGGGGGTCTTAACGGAAAGTTGTTCCATGGCCGTTGTTGCTGCTGTGGCTCCCGCTTTTTTGGTCCTGCTACTACTAGGCTCGGCGGCTACGCAGTAAATCAAGGCAATGTTGTACATGGCAACAGTGACGCGAAAGTGTCAACTTTTAGGCGGGTGATTTGAAATGCGCTAACGTGATGCGGACCACTAAAACAAGTTTTTATTTCAAAATGAACACTTGCTTAGCCCCAAAGCAGCACACCGAGGTCTCTGGAGTGCTTTTTAAGCAATCGACTTCGACTTTATATTTGCCTTTATTGTCTCTTTAACAAACTTGCCACACTTCATTCATTATATCTGAAAACATCAAATGTTCCATGAAGTTTGAGAAACACCAATATAAAATTGACATATCAAAAGAAGAAGTAAAGGACTACGGTTCGTGTTCGCTAAACCGTCTCACAATAAAAAATTCTGTAAGATAATGATCTAGCCAATTACGATGCCGGACAAACTGATAGCGAAAGCGGCCGACTAATCATAAAACACAGAGTTCTGTGGATTTGGCGGTAGAACTAAGACTTGCTGATCTACTTTCAGCATAAACAAAATATTACCAGAGGCAATAAAGAATTATTAAGAGACGCACCTAACATTTATGAGCGTTGACAGCAGGTTACCTTTAGAAAAGGGTACGCTGCGTTGCATCGTCTTCGGGGGATCAACAAAAAAATGCCGAGGGTGTGTTATGCTGCCCCTAAGTCCTCTGAAAACCGAAAGCCTCAGAAGTGATGTAGTAAAGACAAACGAGACGTTAGAATCCTACGAGCCCTTTAACTCTTCATGCCTCATTTCGTATTGGTCGAGCTTCCTCTGGCGTTGTTAACTTTGACCTACTACACGATAAACCAGACTATTGCTTAGAGTCTTCCATTGCGTGCCACTTCCAGTTTGCTTCATAACCGTCAACCAGATGACTGAAGCGAAAGCTGCTTTTCTGGCACGACCTAAGGATGAAAAGCCTTGCTTGCTTGATCCTATATATTTTCACTCGTACCCAGTATGGAGGATCGGTTATCAAACCAGCAGTTATTGTAAAGGGGAAAAACGAATCTTTAAATTTTGATAAAGAAAAATTATTATTCAGTAATCTAAGGAATATAGGAGTGGATAATAATAAAGTGGTTTACGAATAAACTAGGTAAATAACTAATAAATACAAGTAGAACAAGTAGAATTTTATTTGTAAAAAAAGGAAAGGAAAAAAAAAGAAAGAAAGCTTAACAAGCAAACCTTCTTGCTTCCCCATGAAAGCTGTTCATGACATCTGCTTCGACTTTCATCCTGAGAGAAAGAGAGAGAGAGAGAGAATTTATTTACAAAAAGGTAAAGTCATCCTTAACCCCACTTTGCTCCTTCCTGCTACACAATACCGTGGAATGGTGACAGGGGAGCGAAAGAGTAATGGATGACGATAGTAAGTTAGGGAGATGAGAATGTGGTCTTCTTACGCTGGGGGAACTCTTGTTACGACTCGCACCACCGCCGCCACTGTTGCGTAGTGCACCGAGGTCACGGGCCACCAAGGTTGTTTGATAGCGCGTTTCTCAGCTCACGGCTGCTTCTTCGCAGAGCTGATAGACGAGTGGACAAGACGATGGCGAGTTAAGGCAAGATTTATGTACAGCACAGAACAGAGGCGTTACATATTCGGCAATGGGGCCGACGGCTTAGGAACTAGAAGAGCCGGGACGTCTTCGGACGCTCTGACGCTGTCGTCTGGTCTCTGACGCATTGGTCGGCTGCTTGGCGTTGCGCCGCTTGGTTCTTTATGAGCCCCGGGTGATCGTTTATGTCAGCAACAACCAATAAGAACCGTCCCTGCCCATGGCGTCGGGATCCTCCAATTAGTAACTGCCATGCTGGATTGCACAGGGCACGAGTGGTATTAGCACGCGTTTCGTAAGTCTCGCCAGACTGGCTGTCGTCGATGCATCATATGGTTGGAACCGGACTCATGCATGGAGAGAGCTTGTCGTGCGTTGCACAAGACACACCGGCGCCGCCGGGCTAGATGACGTCACTCAGGTTATGGCGTCAGGCGGGCTCGCTCGCTGGCTTTGACACTGGTAGCCTTTGCAGAAGCAATAGAGAGTTTGAGAAGTGAGGGCCCAAGACACTATGGGTCCCCAAGCTCCAATGCGCAGGTTGCTCTTGCGCCCGCAGGATCCGAAGAGTTCGAGAACAGGGTCAAATGCAGGCTGCATTGGGTCAAACGCATTGGGCGCCAGCCATGGCCAAATGCAAAATTTTGTGAGACGTGGGTCATACGGCATCATAGCTCACGATGCGTCTCCTTAGTCTCGCTGGGGATCTGAGACGTCTTGGTGCCCCACCTTGAAGCACTGTGGAGGCTACGGGAACCTTAAGCCAAGAGAAAGGACGATTAACCTCTCCGCATGTACTTATTCATGCCATGTCGTCTGCTCACCATCTTCACGGCATCTGCTCGCCAAATAGTCTATACCCACCCATTGCAGATAAGGCTGGTTTAATAACTTAAAACTACAGTAAAACTGCAAAACAAACAGTCAAGCCAGGAACTTGAAGCATGGATTTGTTGCTCTGCATGCTGAAGATCGGTAGGCGCTCATGCCGGCTGATAACTTCACTTTGTGCCCGTTTCTCTTCGACGCTTATCGTTACTCTGTATACCTGCTTCTCGGTCGACGCGTTCTTTCGCCTCTCCCGCTGCATTGCTTCTTTTCTCTCTTTTTTTTTTGTTTCTATCGAAGGATGATCCGACGCGCACGAAGCGCTCTGCTATGTCGCATGTCCGATGAATGCGTCCTAGAAAAATTACGCCTAGAACGTGAGCCGCGAGCGCGCCACCCTACCCTTCCCTCCGGTACGGAAGCAAACGCCTGTGGCGGTCGCCCCCTGCGAACACAGCAATGCTCTCACAGTTGCGTCCAACGTTTCTAGAACTAGGTAAGTTGCAAAACTGAGCGATGTTGCGCGGCAACGCCACTGCCAGCGACAAATGTAGCACTGCTGTCGCATCCGGATTCACTCACTGCATGCTCGCTCGTGTCACTCCCGTAACCTCCATCGCCTGTGCATGTTGCAGTGCGCCGATATCTGTGGAGGCTTCTTTCTGCGTGAACAGTTTTGTGCTTCAGCGCGCCCCGTTCTGTTTTGTATGTGTTGCGTGTTTCCATCATGCCCAGATGTGGCGTTCCCGGCTGTAGAGTAGCTACAGGAAATGAGAGACACCACGACATTTCTTTTGTGCCCATGTGTACCTGAGCAGCGAGAGGTATGGGACCACGCTATTCCTCGTGCGGATAAGAACCTGCCAGCACCTCACGTGTGTGTGATATGCGATTTCATGAGAAGGACATCCTGAAGAATTTTTCGCACGTCATATGGTAAGAAGGTACAAATCGCAAGAGGAAAGTGGGACCTCGTCGAAGGATGCGTTCCACAAACATTCCTGAATTTGCCCGCTTACCTTGCCCGCTTACCTTGCCCGCTTACCTTTGTCGCGGGGCCCGCGGCAAAGAACCTAAAGCTGCCCTATAGGAGTGGTGATTTTCCAGAATGTCATTGGCGAAGAAGAATAGACCATCACTGAGCACCGAGCCCGAAGACAGTGAAATAAGTCCCGACATGTCATCAACTAGTGGCGTCATTTCGCTTCAAGACATAGAAAACGTTTGTTTGCCTGCTGCATGCTGGCGGAAATTTGTTGAGAATGGCGAGACAAGACGTCTTGTGGTGTTTCTAGGGCTCAAAAAAAAGAGCGTCATTTGTTGAGAAATGCGTTGTAGTCGCAGAAGACATGACAGTCACCATTAGCAGCCGTCACCATCGCTTGGCCAAGTCACACGGCAATGCAGATACCATCATCCGATTGGCCGAACTTCTGAAGGACATAGAAAAGCTGTACTTGTGTTCATGTTGTCCCAGTGCGTCAGCAGCCAGACTCGTGAGTAATGACTACGAAGTGCTCACCGATACCCCAAAGTGCGGTCTCTGCTCGAAGCTTTGGCTGCAGCTATGTTAACAGGTTTCATTAAAGGAACTCCAGAAGAAGCAGAGGGAAGACATGCTCAAGCAAATGGCCACACGCGTAGCTTTTCGACGGTATAAGTTGCTAAAGAATGTTACTGACATAAAAAAACAGCTTACTACATAACCAGACTAAAGCCACGAATTGCGCTACATAGTTGTAATTTATTTTCAAGCGCGAAAAACACAGCCACTAAAGAGAATGCAAGACATTGTAATTGGGTTTTTCGCGCCTAAAAATCTATTGCGAACGTACAACTAGC
Source organism: Rhipicephalus microplus (assembly GCF_043290135.1). Taxonomy (NCBI): domain Eukaryota; kingdom Metazoa; phylum Arthropoda; class Arachnida; order Ixodida; family Ixodidae; genus Rhipicephalus; species Rhipicephalus microplus. The sequence continues at coordinate 109,197,617 of NC_134708.1, read as the reverse complement.
AACTAACCGACAGACTCGCATGTTGCTGGTGAAATAATATGCTGGTGATGTTGGTGAAATAATATGTTGGTAATATGCTGGTGAAAGCCGGTAATTTTAAATACTTGGGTGTAACTATAACAGATAAGTTGAGCTGGCGTCCTCATGTTGATAACATCTGTCAATCAGCATGTCAAAAATTGTGCTTCCTACGAAGGAAGTTAGGACGAGCCACAAAAGATGTCGAGCTGCTTGCCTACAAAAGGTATGTCCCTCCGAGATTGGAATACGTTAGCGCTGTCTGGAGTCCATACCAAAAGGTATTAAAAAATAAATTAGAAGGCATTCAGAGAATGTCAACTCACTTTATCTGCTCCAAATATCGAAGAAGCGATTATGTCACTGAGATGTCAAAGGTATGCAAATCAGAATCGCTAGAACTAAGAAAGCGGAAACAGAGGTTGAAACTTCTTCTTCAGATCTTGCATGCCGGGGTGAAAATAAACAGGGATGATTATTTGAAGCATTCTTACAACAGGTTTCCAAGAACAACATGCACTACATTCCGACAACCAATACATGCTCAAACAGATATCTTGCGATTTTCCTTCTTTCCCGAAGCTGTTATTATGTTGAATGAATTGCCAAATAATATGGTGCCAAAAATAACTTTGAGTGATTTTGAGGCTGCTCTTGATAGGCATTTTGCTGAAAATGTATATTTATCAGTGTTCATGTATGTGTTTCCTTACAAATGTTTCATCAGTCATAGATATCATGTTGTAATTGCATTGAGTGAAAAAGCATATAACTGTGTTTCTCATATAATTATGCTATATGTTACTGAGTTCATCTTACAATTTCTTTTCAAATATTGAATTTTGTGCAACTCGATTCTTCACCCTCCCTGTAACGACCCTCAAGTGAGGGTTAGGAGTATGACAAATAAATAAATAAATAAAATACAGATCAAGCATTGTTGATTGTGAACATTTCAGAAAACCATATTTTACTGCATTTGCCTTACACCGCTAAATATAGCACAGTATTAAGTTTCTGTGGCAGCACAACAAATCTCGATAATATACTGTTAGCAAAGCTCTTTCAGAACGGCCGCCTCGGCGTCTTGCCACGACGACTACGCGTTTTCATCTGCTAGAGGAAGCTTGTTGCGCCGCCAGTGCCACCAAACCGGAAGCTGTCCTGGCGCCATGTGACGAGTTGTCTGACACGGGGAGTTTTGTAACTTACCTAGTCTAGAAACGTTGGTTGCGTCCGAGCAGCTGTGATGTCACGTGACAAAGCGGTACGGTAATGTTACGTGACAGAGCGGGACGGAGGCGAGCGGTCCTACGTGGCGGACGGTCGCAACGTGCACCGCGACCGTCCGCCACGTAGGAGCCGCGTTCCAAGCATAGATTTTCTAGGAGGCGTTGGTCCGATGTTTGAAGATGCAGCGTTCTTGGTCTTGGTTTGAAGATGCAGCGTTCTTGGCAGCCCAAGCCCTGCGTCGGTGCGTTAGTCTTAGCACGTGTGGCTAAGGAAGTAGCATATCTCGCTTTTAATGACAACACGTACCTGATGTTTATTCTCAGAGTAAGTTAAAACAAATCGATGGTGGATTTCACCATTCATTTGTTGCCGTCAGTGCAGTGGCCATGTAGCAAGAGCAATTTCGCATCGAAGTGGACGGTCGCTTCTGAATGGATTCTGCCATGTTCATTTGCAAACGCAGTTACCGGGGCTATCTCGGGGGTAAGAGACAAAAATAATTTCACGCGTACTAACTAAATGCGAACAATAAACGTATGACATAAGGATGTGGCATAACATACACCAAACAAACACCAACTTAAATCAACCCGGTCAATTTTAAGGTGCTTAGTATATCTGACCTTATGTTTTTCTGCGCAACTATGTGGCTTTCTCACACCCCTTAGCTATGGTAGTGCTGAAGCCACGACCTACTCTACTCCTGACCTGCCCAGAGAGCCCCTCTTCGGCGCCCACGTTCTATAGTTCATTCATTCTGCCGCTAGGGACGTAACCTGCGAGTGGCGTGCTGCTAGTCAGCACCTGTTCCCTGTTGTCACCTTCACTGTTTGTGGTCAAATTACAACCAACAAAACACTGATAGTGCATATGTATTATGCACAATTTAAAATTATTCAGAAGTAAATATATTAAAAGTCATTCGGAATTTTTTTGCAATCAAATTGTCATACACTATGTAAATCTACAGGTTCCCGTGTTTGTCTACCACTGTGCTATAAATACTTAGGCGCACTAAACAGCTTACTTTACCAGCCATTTAGGTGAAGAAATAGTCACATATATGCCGGCAGTTCACCACAGAATGCAGGAATTCTTATTCCAGCGCCGTCAAAACAACCGTAAAGAATTGCAGCAAGATGGCAAGTTGGGCCAGTTGGATTACGTTCATAATTGAAAATTTTGTTTAAGCGCACTAAAAAAAACGAATGGACAGTAGAAGCTGACAAGGACCGCTTGCTGTCCAAGCGCTGTCCTTGTCAGCATCTTCTGTGCGTCCGTTTTTTTGTGTGCTTCAACCAAATTTTCAAGTATCAACCGTAAGGTAGCAGACGAACAGGTCATAGGTGCCACCAATGGTGAGTGGCTGAACGAGAGCGTGGACACGCATTCCCATAAAAACCCTGCTATCTGTGCAGGTCAGGAGTACAGTAGGTCGTGGCTAAAACAAAAGGTTTTAGACCTTGGGTCAGCACGAACGCAAGAACCGAAAATTGACTTGGTTTCTGCACATGCGCTCTGGCGCGTCTCAAGCTTCTTGGGTGCCCAAGCTCCTTGCGGTACCAATTCTCAAACTCTCTAATGACGCTCGGTCAGAACTCTCAGGTATAACACTCTAAAGATGTGTATCCGGTCTAATGGCTTTTAAGAATGCTACGAAGGTTCCTATCACTCAACACCCTTGAGTGTTAGTCGTGTCTCTTATTGTTTTTGTATTATGCTTTGTATCATTTCGCTGAAAGTAAGCAGCAATGCAGTCTCGGGTTTTCTACTAGAAGGGTCACTTTCAATTTGTATTGCGTGTAAACAGGGTGTCATTTCACAGTAGACTCGCAATAGGGAGCCCACATATAGATATATAGCAGCTAAGGCACGAAGGACTGGTGACTTGTTGCGCCGAAGGAGCAATCGAAAATATGGTGTACGCAGGAACACCGTAATTGCGTCACCTCAAAATCAAAAAGATGCAAATAAAAACTCCTGGCTGCCAGTGGTGATCAAGCCCGCATCGTGTGGGCCTGAGTGGGGATTGAATCCAGGTTGTTTGCGCCGAAAGCGGGTGTTTTACCCCAGAGCCATGCATCTGCATGCGCATACGCTGAAAATGACTTCCTCTGCTTCGAAATGCAGAGAAAGTTACTATCATTCTTTACAAACACATGTGTCCTGCATACATGTTCCACAATACAACATGAAGTATTACCGTAATAAACCATGGTACAAGCGTAGATTGCCATGAGCCGTCAGAACATGGGATTATCATAATGATTTCATAGTTCGAAGCCAGTCACCCACTACAAGAACTGTACACGCTACTACACCATCAAGGCCACGTAGGAGGTCCATGGTAAGTTCGAAAGGATTTCATACTCGAGGTATTTGAAGTACGCAATCGGAACAGGATATCGCTGTCGAGTTACACTCCTAAAGGTGAAGCTTAAGGGTCCCTCAATTTTCTTAGAAATGAGTTGTATCGGTTCACCTTGCGCTCAAGCGATACAGCCGTACTTTAGGTATTAAATTGGCAGCACCAAATTTATTTCCATTCCCAAAACGTGTTTCCTGGGCAACAGCAACAAACAAGTGGAACAGTGGCATTGAAGCACCAGCCCTGCTCTGAAACTTCTGTAAGAAGAAGAAGAAGAAGAAGAAGAAGATTGTCTATAGGTCGTGTACTTTGCGTTCACTAACCATATTACAGTGGAATTTCAGATCTATATTTTCCACAGCCACAGACCTATCATACCTTTCTTCACAACTTTCCCCGGATATTATATCACTGCAAGAAACCTGGCTTTCAACCAGCCAGAAGTTTCACCTAAAAAATTATCGACTATTTCGATTGGACCGACCTAGCAGAGGTGGTGGGCTTGCTGTCTTGATAGCAACTAAGTTTAGTCACAAAGCTACGATCTCTTATCGTTGTGTGACTTAAGATTGTGAAATTTCGATAGTAGACATAATATTACCAGACGCTTCTTTCTTGTCATTTGTAAATGCGTATTTCCCAGCCGGAGTGCAAGACACACGAAGTCTAGACGATATGTTCTCTGCCTGCAGAAAGGATATATTAATCACTGGAGACTTCAATTCACATCATGTGGCCTGGGGTTTTAAAACAGATTTAAGCGGAAAACAATTGTGGGAGTAAGCTATTGACACGAATTTATCTTGTTTAAATTCGCAATCTGCTACTTTTGTCTGAGGTCTCTCTAAATCTGTAATTGACTTGACATTTTCAAGCTCATCTCTAAATATATGTTCGTGGCAAACTTTAGACTGTGCTACTAACAGGGACCACTTGCCTATTAGTTTTGTACTGAACTTTCCAAGAATACATGTCGCCGAAAAGGCCCGCTCATTCCTCAACTATAGAAAATTAGAAAAAGACTTGAGGGCTACTTTTGATCACCGCAAGGACATACAAGGTGACATTAGGGCTATGAGTCTGTGTGCAGTGTTAAAAAGATCAGTAAAAGACGCAACGTTTAAGTTAAACTCGGCCACAAGAGGTTCTTTTAGTCCATGGTGGACTGAAGAGTGCACGAGGAGCTATATAAAACGGAAAGCTGCATGGAAACAACTGCTGGTCAACCAATGTCCAAAAAATTGGTGTGATTATAAATTCGCAGCAGCAGGCTTCAAACGCACAGTAAGTACAGCAAAAGATGGTTATAATATGAAACGACATGAGTATCTTTCTAGGGCTAAAAACAAAAAAGCGCTCTTCAGATTTTTAAGATCTCGAAAGATGTTACCACCCGCTGAAAATATTGACTCTTCTGTTCTTTCCCCCCGTGAGCTCTCTGATTTAGTAGAAAATATTGCGAAAGGGCTCCAAGATAGATTTATGTCAACTCTACCACTGCACATTGTGAACCCAATGGCAGGCGAGGATTTCAAAGAGGTTACTTTAGATGAGCTGGCAGAGATAATAAGGCACTTATCTCCTTCGGCACTTGGACCAGACGGGGTAACAAATTCAATGATAAAAGTAATATTCGAGATTTGTCCAACTGAAGTACTTAATCTGGTGAATTTTTCTTTGACAAAAGCTTGGATACCTGCGGAATGGAAGCTGTCTAAAGTGATTCCACTTCTTAAAAAGCAGGAAAAAGGATTCGCCTTGGACAATGTAAGGCCGATATCAATCACGTCAAATCTGGTTAAGCTAATTGAAAAAGTTTTGAATGCCCGGGTAATAAAATATATTAATAATAACGCAATATTAAACCCCAGTCAAATTGGTTTTAGATCCGGTTGCTCAATATGGTGTGCGCATGTGATTTAGAGAGCCGAATACAACTGGCTCGGCGTCGGCGCCAATACTGTGATTTAGTTACTTTAGACTTGGCTAAAGCGTACGATAGGGTTGAGCATTCAATTTTATTAAAACAGATGGAATATCACCGCTTTCCCAACTACATCACTGCGTGGGTTTCGGAGTTTTTAAGAGGGAGAGAATATTACTGCTTTAAAGATGGGTACTCATCGAATAGATATAAGCAGACACGTGGCGTACCACAGGGGGCTGTCCTGTCGCCAGTTTTATTTAACATTTTCTTAAGCTCCATTTCATCAACTAAGGATATTCAGTTATATGTGTACGCGGACGATATTGCTTTCTTCGCAAGTAATACCGACCTTCAATCATTATACCAGAGTCTACAAAATTATCTCAATATGATAGAAAGATGGCTTAAAAATATTCATATGACACTGAACGTAAAGAAAAATGTGCTCCTTGTATTCTCTTTTCTGCAGCCTATCAACATCTCGTTAATGTACAGTAATGAGCTCATTCCGCAGTCGAACTCCCTTAAATATTGGGGCATCATATATAATGAGACATTAAATTGGAGAAGTCACATTGATGATGTGTACTCCAAGGCAACATGGGCCATGGGGTGGCTACGGAAGCTTGCAAACCGTAGAGCGGGTTTAAGAAGAGATGTGCTAATAATAATATATAAACTTTATGTGCGGCCCATCATGGAATTCGGATGTGTATTATTTTCTGGCAGCGCAGCATATAAAATGAGACCCCTAATAATGCTGGAAAGAGAAGCGTTGCGCTTGTGTCTGGGTCTACCTAAGTTTGTTGCAAATAACGTGTTGTATAAGGAAGCTCGCCAACCTTCTCTGCTAAATAGGTTTAAAATTCTTGCTGTGCAAGCATTCTTAAAGATATACAGTTCACAACAAAGACTCTCATTTTACGCTTTCATTCAAGAACCGACTTTATTTTTCGAAACCCATTGGTCGCGACTACACACCCCGCAAATAGTATTTGCACAAGCGCTACTAAAGCAACTGAATGTAAAAATTAGACATATTGGTCCAATACACAACCTAAAGTCAATGCTTAGCATACAATTCGATGATATATTTCCTCATAACGCGAAACAATTGGCATATAGGTATTTAAATGACCAGTTAGCAGATTATCTAGCCCACCTAGAGATAAGCAATATCATAGCGACTGATGCATCTGTGTCAAAAGAAAAGGCTGGGGTTGGCATCTTCTCTCCTTCTTTGGACTGGTCCTTTTCGATTCGACTCCCAGATTATACCCCGGTATTCATGGCTGAATTATTGGCCATTTTTCTTGCCCTACGCAAATTACCCTCAAGCGAATCATTAGCAGTTATCATTACAGATTCGTTATCGGTTTGTAATGCACTTTCTGCGGCAGTAAATTCAGAGCTGATGAATACGTTTCGGCATTTAGTACCGAAAAACGTAAAAAAACTGCATTTGCTATGGGTACCAGGCCACCGCGGATTATATTTGAACGAAATGGCGGACTCTTTAGCAGCAGTATCCCTGGGTGGGCCCACCATCCCAGTTTTGCCAGATACGGCTTACGTAACCGCGCTAAGGTTCCGAAATGCTTGCCTGCAATGGGGAAAAGGTAATTTGGATAAATTTGAAGATTTCGAGCATTTGAGCTATTGCTGGAATAAACAGTTGTGTGTATCTCGCCAGTTAGAGGTCACTTATACCAGATTGCGCTGTGCAGTTCCACAACTAAATTATTACCTTAATAAAGCTCAGCTCAAGGCGTCACCGCTATGCATTTGGTGCAACGAAATTGAAACAATTGAACATTTTTTTTTATTCTGTCATCGTTAATCTTATCAGAGAAAAAGATTTTTAGTAGCCCCATTACAAAAGCTAGGAATACAAGTAAATTTACCAGTAATTTTATCACTTGGCGGAACTTCATTTGGTTACTGCCACAGGGATGTATGCTCCGCTGTGTTTGATTACATCAACGCTACTAAAAGATTACCATGCTAGTGAACCACTACCTTTTCAGATCTTTAGTTTATGATTCGTAGTTATGTCTTTCAAAAACAAACGATGGTTTGACCGCTTGCTCAGCACACATTTTTGTTTTTTGGTAGTATTATTTTATAGCTACTTTTTCAGATTGGCTTCATTTTCAGTTTAATTTCATTTAAGTATCCTGCCGTCCGGTTCTTGGCCCATCCCCCTTTGTGGGTAAGCGCCATCCATAAGAGGTCATCATCATCATCATCATCATCACTTTGCGTTGGTGACTGCTGTCAAGAAGTCCGCAGATATGGCCCGCCAGCGTGAGACGTGGTCGCAAAAGGTACACCAGTACGCTGCTTTTACCGCCATCACGATGAACTTGCGCAGCCTGCTGTGGTGTCCTCTTCTTATGCTGCGGTACGGACTCGGTGAGTGTCTTAGGCTTCGGCGCTGTGACAGTGGTTCCATGTGGTCATACTCCTACCGCAGGTGACGGGATCACTATTCATAATGGGGGTGATTTCCTAGTACCAATTTTTACTGCGTAGCGGGGTCCTGCAACACCGTAAAAAACGCTTCCAGAAATTAATGGCATAGGCAACACAAATGATAAATTCAGTTTGCTAGTTTTTACCAACTTCACTAATGATAACTGCAGTACTAGAAAATAGTTCGTTTGAAACAAAATGAAGCCCCAGTTATCATTGTACTCAGTTCACCCTTCCCGAACAATACCGCTGCAACGTCATCGTGTAAGGATGTCAGTCGACCCACCCGTGCACCAATAGCAATATAAGCTTAAGGTATGGCGGGAATTCCACCTAGTGTAGTAGATGAAAGACCCGTGGCCAACTTTCGGTTTGGCTATCACACACTCCAGCCGTCTTGCGGCAGGTCACTAACGGTTGTATTTAAAGTGTTTTTTTTTCTTTTGTTTACTTCAGCGCTTTGATAACCCGAATTTCATGATCCCAACTTGTGGAGCCTCAACCTAAGCTCCATAGTTTGAGAATTTATTTGCACAGTGACCTACTAACAGATCCACGTGCAATAACTTTCATAGCTTTTCGTATTTCACCGAAAGAAAGTGTCATTGCATCAGTCACATTCACCATTAAACTTTTACCTCGATCTTGTCTCCCTACTGCTTGAAACCTTCTAACCCTCTTCAGTCATATGCATCTACCTACGACTTCTTACCTTCCACCCGCGATAGTGGTCGATGGTGAGGATGCTTTACTGCAAACCCGACGGTAGCAGGACCGAATACCGGCCATGGTTGCCGCATTTTCGATGGAGGCGAGAATGCTTAAGACTCGTGTGCTTAGATCAAAGTGCTCGTTAATTAACCCCAGGAGGCCAAATCTTTTGTAGCTCTTCACTACGGCATCCGTCATAATCATATTGGGGTCTTTACATGCGAATGCATTTCATAGTCGGACTGCGTCATGCCATCCGGCGTTTTTCACGGCGGTGTCCACGCGCTGGAAGTAGTTATCTATCCGCTCTCGCTCCCTCTCCCATAGCAACAACTGCGGGCGCGCGCACTTATCCTCGCGCCTGGCGAGACGGAGCACCGCCGACTAAATTTCAAATCCGAAAGGCTACCGCAGTGGCGTCAGAGGTTGGGGGCCCAGTTGCCCAACTGAGCATGCTCAGTAAGATTTTTTTTCCACATCTTTTATTCAGCCCAATCAAGCCACAGCAGCTGCGAGAGCGGGAGCGTTGGTTCTCCTAAAACGTGAACGAAACGCATGCTTTCCGCCGCGTTCGTGGCGTAACTGGGCCCCACCCTTTGACGTCACTGCGGCAGCCTTTCGGACTTGACATTTAGTCGGCGTTGACCGGAGCATGTTGTTCCAGAGTGTCTGAGAGGGTAAGTGCAGTGCTTCGCCGCTCCTTCTTTCACCGTTCGCTCTCTCTCCTCCCTGCACCCCACTCTTCCGTCCACTTGCGGCCCGCCCTCGACCGTTCGCTGGCTTGGCGCCTCTAAAGAGCACCCGGGAATTTTTGCTCGAGAAGCCGCTGAGTATCGCATAGAAAGCGCTCCACTGTCTCGTCCGCTCGCTCCTCACTCTCGACTGTTCGCTCGCTGGGTGCCTCTCAAGGCGATGGAAAAACTCGGTGAAGGCGAATGTCTGACGACAGCGGTACTCTCTCTAGGCGCAAGAAATGCATTTGCATTTGCTCACAATTTCCTTCGGGAAGACGGGGCATGTTTTGGACGTTAAACCACAACAGTCATTCAATTATTTAGCCTCTCAATTTCCTGCTAAGCCCCGCCACAAACAATATCCCTCATGCTAGTTTTCTTCTTGGTTGATACAGCGCACACGAGACGAAGACGAAGAACACAGGACAAGTGTGGGCCCTTCTTTATGCTAGTGTGGCCTGTGTCGGTCACTTCAATTTCAATGATAATGATTTTCGACCTTAATTCGACGTTAACAGTTGGAAAACATCAATACAACTTCCAGACGTGCTGCTGTGTTGTTTCGATTCACCGTTTTCGGTGCTTACTAAATAGCCCCTAGAAATGCGAGTTGTTGGAGGGAAGGAATCTATATGCAAATATACCTTAGCTAACACCTACGACGACCGCATAGCTATACCGCTTGTCCACGAGAACAGAATTGATATCGCGCTCTCGAAAAAGGTTATACAACCAGCTACGATTTCTCTTTTGCTGTTTACTGCAAGCCGGAAGGATTCAGATCATATTCACTTCATATCTAGAATAGTATTGTGGCCGAAACATTTTTTCCTTAGTTATCACTGCCATTCTTTTCTACTGTTATACACAATATATGAATAATAGCTTGTACCATTCAGAAATTTGATTTATATGTGGGGTGCAACGTCCCAAAATCTTCATATGATTATGAATGATGCTCTAGTGGAAGGCTCCGGAAATTTAGGCCACCTGTAACTTTTAAACATGCGCACAAATCTGAGAGATGGGCCTACAGCATTTTCGCCTCCATGAAAATGCAGGCGCCACCGCCGGCATTAGATCCCGCGACCTGCGGGTCAGCAGCCGAGTAACTTAGCCACTAGAACGCCTCGGCGGAGCACCATTCAGAGACCATCGGCACCGTTGAATGCCTGTAACGTACTTTATAAGACTTGCCGGTTATCCGTGCACGTTTGCCGCCATCGCCTGCACTCTACGTGGGTATTAGCACCAATTTCGGCCCCACATTTTCCCAGTGCAATGTGTTGCTGCAGACCTATTTATCACATAACTGTACACCATTTGCTGCTGCATGCGACATATAGGTAACTAAAAGCTCCGCATGACCGACCAGTCTCAGTTTCGGTATGAGAAAGCACCAAAACTAAACTCCTACCTGGGCAGCTATCACCACCAAGTGTGTGCAATTTTCAACCCTTTCAGCACGCAGAACTGTGACGCACTTCCACACAGTCTACATCAAAAAGCCCTTTCGAGCAGGAAGCGGTACAGCAGAGTCGCCAAACCAAACTTTCAATGCGTGCGCTGTGGCCATGGAATCGCGAACGGCTACCGAGTAATAGTCTGCTGATGCAAACGCGGTAAAAAAAATGGCGTTTATGACATCGTCATAACTTGTTTCATCGTGGTCACTTGATGAAACCAGTGGAGTCACCAAGGGTCACCTAAACGTGTCAATAGCGCGAAGGAGTCAGTCGCTCATGCAATTTAAAATATTTATTTGCAATACCTTTCAAGCAATATTTGCTGTAGATATATTGTCACGGCAACGTGAGGTCGACAAAGGGAGAGACTGTATTTCGAAGATCTAACTGTTTATTTGGCCAGTCAGCGCAAAGTGATACTACAACGCTACACACTGGCACTGATAACGGCAAACAGAGCGTCGGCCGTCGATCAACTGACAGGTGCTGAAGAGAGTCGGCATTTATATATATTCATGTGCAATCAAATATTCCAGCCTTATCAGGTGGTCCTCTCGCCTGCTATAGAATAATCTCGATAGTTGGTGTCGTGGGCGCAGTCATAACCGAACAATCTACAATGATCGCGATCCTTCTCGAACAATGAGGCGAAGTTTGCGCCGACCATTCCTGACATCATGTTTTGTGGGGGAAAATTGAATCAAACAAAAGTGGTAATAAGAAACTCGCTCGGCAATGTTGCAGATGTTGTAGAGATATAGAGAGGAATCGATCCCGCAGGCAATCCCGGCTGCCAAGTTTTGCGTAATTATCTTTTTAACGTTGTTCTTTTTTACAGAACAATCACGCGCGTCTCCTCTTGTCATGACGATGCTGAATTTCCGCCGTTTAACGCGTTTTACGGACGAGAGTTGACATTACCTCAGTGAATTCTCCTGTCGGCCACCGCTACTATGCAGTAAATCCACGAAGCCATCGCGTGTGCTGATCATTGTCACCGAAACCCTCGTGCTCTGCATGCGGCTGGCGCTCATATGAAACACCGTTCTCATTACGATTGACTACACCATGATCTGTCGTTGAACAGTGGACATTTCAAGGGGCTAACCATGTCCGTATAATATCCATGGTTGTCACGCGGACCACGTAGCGGGTACCTCTACTTCTTTCGCGTTGGGTTGCATGACCTAATAGTGAGGGTAGTGTGCCTCGGTAGGTAAACGAGGAATTCATCTCAGTGAAAGGGGTGAGAGAGGCCTAAGGGTAGGGGGAAGAGGGGAGGAGTCACTTGCATTCATATTTGTAGCGCAAAAGGGACAAAGACGGAGACACATAACGAGCATACAAACAGGGTGGGTGCTAGTTCCGTCTCTCAGTCTTTCTTTTTGCCTTTTTGCGCAACAAATATGAATGAAAGTGACCAAAACCAACTAGCCCGCATCACCATCTTGAGGTGAGCATTTTCGTTGTACGCTCGATTGGATTGGGACAAGGTGTACACACAATGACGCTTCGTCAAACCTTCTGTGAGGCGCCATCAGGTACTTCAGAGCAAGAGCGCTTGAAGTGCAACTAACGTTCCAGCGCTGCCGCGTCAGTAATATGGTCTGGGGTGAAATGGGACACGGCCGCATAATAACGTACCATTGCGTTCCAGTGCGGCCGTGAATTAGGATATCGCCACGTGGGGTCCGCATGGTTTTACCTGAAGAGTGATCGAAATCATTCTGTAAACTGCCGAAATATATGAGCACAGTGTAATTATCCGGGAATGGGGCGAATTAAAATGTACTAGTACAAAACAAAGCATTACTACCAACACATAGCTTAACATGGAGTAAAAATCAAAGAACAGTAAGGACCAATAAGGAACAGTAAGCAAAGAACACAGGAGAACTTTATAAAAATCTGCAAACAGAGCAATGAAATATCCCAACTGAAGGGTGCTTCAAGAGGTTTGCAGCCTTGGTGGCCAGAATCTCGCTCATTTTTTTCTCGTATGTGCACCTGTGCTCTTGTGCTTTTGGTATGGTCGCGTAAGGCTTCTCAAAAGGCTTCTTGACAACTGTGTGGGAAACCTACGATCATCCCTGGCGTTCTTAAGGGTCCTGGGACGTTCGTGGGGGCGAAGTCACGTTGGCAGATGACATTTCTGTCGCATTGGACATTGCAGCACATCTGTTGTACAACTCCCACTGCCATGTCCAATGACACTGTAAAATTGTAGAAGATGAAGGTTTTCTTTATTCTCCAGGACAATTATTAAGCTACGGTAGGTAACTGTACACAAAAGTAATAAAAAAGCCGGTAACACCTATCACAAAACGTCACTAGCAGTCTTTTGTGTGTAGTTCAAGCTACGCAGTTGTACCTTATACAGCTAAATATAACTTTGTATTGTCCTCTTTCTACGTGGCTCTTCGCACCAACATTACGTGCTTACGAAGAGTTGGAGTTTGTGCAGCTACATACGATAAAGCATTCAGCCTCCACATGCGCGCGTGCGCAGGAACCTTCGGCCTCTGCTACGTCATTGTGGTGGCATTGATCTGCTACCCAGTGCTGTACATTGAGTCCGCCTTGTCACAATTCACCAAAAGCGGCAACCGTGGCATCTTCAACTGCTGCCCACTGTTTCGAGGTCAGTATCGTAATACAACAAATGCTCGTTGTTCGAATCTATAGTTAAGGTCAACCCTAACAAGCTTTTTTAACGATTCAAGGAAGTGTCATATAAAGCTTAGAAACAAAAATAGTTGATTAGGCAGCAATACTGTTGAAACACTGCCATTTCGAAGCACCTAGAGAGACAATTAAAGATCGTAGAACACGCAATTTCTTGGTGCGACTTTGCAGATCAGGCACCTCCTGTGGCTCTTCGCAGTGTTTCGTAAAATATATGAAATAAAACAAAAGCCATCATGCACACGCTTAATATAAATGAGTGCTGCTTAATAGGTGTTGATATGAAATGCTTTGACCGTTATCAGCCCTTCGTGTTGGAAATGGAAAAACGCTTTCAAAAAGAAAAAAACGAAAATAAAGAAGGGTCGCTAGTCCAGGTCTCCACCCGTCTGAGAAGCCCACCATGCTTGGTCCAGGAGCTCCACTTGAGCCTCCTTTTTTTTTTTTTTTTTTTGGTGAGCAAGGTCTCCCATTGCTCCGTGCTATATTTTTGCATCCGAATCTGAGGCATGTTCATTTTGTGCGACCTCAATTGACATTTCCATGCAATGTGAGCAAGTGTAGGCTGTGCTCCATTCCACGGAAATGAACCGGCGTATGCGGTTGAGTTTTAAAGACAGGTGCATGTTTGAGCACGTTTTTAAGCATGCTTTAAAGAATGCTTTAAAGACAGGTGTGTATATGTATTTGTCTGAAAGCGGCGCCACTCACGCACTTTTTTTACACTTAGCCGAGAGTGGGTCGGGAAATACCACTGGCGTTGTCGACGCTGCTGTTCTAAGATGTCTAAGGGTGTGGCGAGCCTGTAGTAGCAGACGGGTAGTACCTGGACGAGGGATAGTCGTTCGGTAAGTAGTAGCTCGAGCTGCACTGTCGGCTCTATCATTACCTGTTTCTATTATATGACCAGGACACCATATAGGATGCAGTGTTCCCGGTCTAGTGTTGCACCTAAAATGCGGATGACACACGCAGATACACAGCCATTTGTGAAATAACGACACGCTTTTTGAGAGCGTCGGAGGATATGAGGTCCCTGGCTTATAATTTCTTAGTTTTCGATGCCAAGTTCCACCGCGAGGGCTTCCGCCATGTTTGCTGAGGTCATCATGGCTGAAGCACAGGTGAATAAACCTGGCCTGGGTACCGAACCAAAAGGGATATCACTTGTTAGGTATATATGCGAACAATATCTGTAGTAATACCTCGTTGCCAGTCGGGCTTTGGCTCTTTTGTGTTACTTAGAAGTGAACGAAATTAATAAAACCTAATGTAGTGCTTTTCACGTGGGTATACATGACGTGCGTAGTGTGGGTGTGTCTATTATGTATAAGCCAGCATGTATAGAGGATCCAGCTGCACCAACTCTGAAACTCTGTACAACTATATATACTGTACGCAGGACATTCTTTTCCCAATATTAAAACTATTGTGGTCTTAATTTGGTGTGGTGCTAGACCCATTTTTATTAGCGTATAACACTGCTCCTATTATAGGCTGGTGTGTTATCATAGCGTATTGTCGCCTGATACGAACAGCAGACTATGTAGACGTGCTAAAAGTGGTCTAACGCTGCTGAAATCAATATTTTCTCGGAACACAGAAGTTCAATTTAGTGTCCGATTGAGTGCGAAGGCCGGGGCAATGGACGATTGACTAGAGAGAATGTGGAAAATGGTAAATCTGGAAAGCTTTAAGATTTTGAAGATTAATTGACACTCAGCTTTCTTTCGAAAAGATAGTCTGCCTACCCCTCGATTTTTTTTTCCATTAGCTATGCCATCGTGACGTTCTTATGTGGCGGTGCGTACGTCACAAGATACCGATGAATTTTCGGAACAACAAACAACTCTAACGAACAAGAAAAAGGGAGAAACTTTGAACAACTCAAGAATGCGTATTCATAACCACAATTCTCTTATATTTGCATACTTTTTATTCAATTGAGTACGTAGATCTGAAGGTTATTTTGCAGTACGCAATGGCATCGGTCAGGGCCAGTACAGGTCGATCTGTTGTCCTCACCACCATTTTCGCAATCGCAAGGCTCTGAATTTGTTGTCCCCACTGCATTAGGGCTGAGCTACTCGATGGCCTACTTCGCGGTGATGGCTAACCTACCCCAGTACAGCACCGTGTCGCACGCCATCATGTACGTGATTCACTCGCTCTGGGGTGGCGGGCCTTGGTCTAGCTGCGATGTTGCCTCGGGGACACAAGACAACAGCAGCTGCTACGCTCCTTCAACCGAATACGTAAGCCTTGTTATCGTCAAGATAAATGCCTTTTGTTCTGTATTATTCTCTATTATCTTGCCTTCACGGTCATCTATCTCGCTGTTATTAACACAATACAAGGTTTTTCGACCAGGCTAGTTTGTGGATATCGCGCTTGTCTCCGTGGGTCTCTTCTTTGTCCGTGTCTCTGAGTGAGCTGTAAGGGATTATGGGTTAAGACAAAAGCACTGTATGCTTCTTTAAAGCGAAAATTGACCATCGGCGACGTGAGCGCCCACATTAAAATAAGAAAACCATCATCACGTGATTGCGTAACATGTCACCAGAATTGGTGAAGCCCTCATCTAGCTACTACGGCATCACATGTCGTGACGCCCCATCAGGTCTTCACCACCGGACATCGTCACTTGGTCAAATGTGTACCGATCACCGGGGCAGCACAAAACCAGGTGAGGTTGGGAAAGCTAGCTGTGCCTCAGATACTGGAGACTGTACAAAACAATGTTGGCTTCAGTAGCCTTTTGTAGATGATGGAGGATTAATATATTATGTCTACTGCGAAGAATAAAGCAAAGGTGGCTTTCGCCCTTGAGTTGTTTTGCGTGACGGCACAACGGAGCCGGTGAGTTTTCTGAAATCGAATCCTGGCGGTAGTCTGTGTTATTTTCAGTTTGAATCGTAACAACAGCGCCACTGAAGCTCGCATTAGAATGGAGTCAGTGTGTGCATGGACGTGTGGGAGGAGTTGTTTATAACTGTGACATTCTACAGAGAGCTCGCTCTCATTACACATAAGAGCTCTCACCATTCTAGCCAAGCATATGTTCTGTAGGCTTTACCTAGAAATAATAAGCTCAACTTACTACTTGATTTTGATCAAAAGGAGCGCCTGTTTCTACGCTCCTGCCTCTACGTTCACAAACCACAGTTTAGAGAGACCGAAATATAGCTCAATATTACTACGAGTGCAGCAACGAGTGCGATAGCAACAAATTCGAATTCAGAACGTGATCAGGCGTAAATGAACAAAACGACAACACGAGGAAGCGCGGCCGCTGCCGTGACCGACGCAAGTTTCAATCTGCTTATCCCTTCAGCGTGCCAAGAAATCAACCCGTACGAACGCATGAGCCATCTGCTGATTACCACAAAATTAGGTAGCTTGTTTAGGCACTTAGAAACCCGAGTTTCTTTTAGCAACCATCCTTCCATATGGTGAAATCATTTGAAATAAGCTGTCCTCTTTCACGTGGGTCTTTCCGTGACGGCATTGTACTCAGTAGCCCACATCAACATAGCAACGAAGACTTCACAATTTACATAGATTTCCTCATTGAGATTCAGTAGACATCCTAAGGCGGTCAAAAATCTATTCGCGAGATATCGTACTTGTCCCACCCCAAAGCGTTTAATACAAACGTGGTACCATTTCTATTGTTGTTGCTGTGTGTTTGGTCGTTCCGGCGCCAGATTCCGTGCGAGACGGTGGCCACCGTGCTGGCAAGGCGCTTCTCCGGGAGCGGGGTCGAGGACGGCTATCCGCTGTTCTCCCGAGGACGTGTCACAATAGTGCCCATCGATGAGTTCAACAACGCCTCCACAGAATGTTTACCCGGCGACGAGTCTGCGGTTACTAAATTTTACAAGTAAGCGATACACAGGTGCAAGTGACCATTGTTTTTTTCCGAGTTTTTCAGGGCAGCAACTTTCTCGAAAAGCACCTTTTTGTTCTTGACAATCATAGGGGTACTGAACCAATTGTTTAGTTACTCATCGAATGAGCTTGATACCGTAGTTTATTGTCTAACAATTGCGTACTCGCAAGCCTCGCGGCAGTGGTCTATTGGCTAATGTACTCGGTTTCTAACCTGCAGGTCGCGGGATCGAATCCTGGCTGCGGCGGATGCATTTTCAATAGAGGCAAAAATGCCGTAGGCCCGTGTGCTAAGATTTCGGTGCACATTAAAGAGCCCAGGTGGTCAAAATTTTCGGAGCCATCCACCGCGGCGCCTCTCATAATCATATGGTGGTTTGGGGACTCCAAAAATATTGCGTAGCCGTTTAATACCAGTGGAGTTACAAGAAATTAGCTTTCAGGCAATGACAATGGCGCAGACAACACGTGTTCGTGCGAGCCATATGAACATGGTCAAGTATAATGGCTTTCCATTAAGCGTTCCAGTTACACAGTGACAGCTGAGCATGACTTGAAAAATGTTCCAAGGGCCACAGGCATGCGCTGCGCACGCAGGTTTCAGCGAATCAATCAAACGGACGTCACCCGTGGTTGCGGGCATCTTCGTTCGCGCTTACATCACAGTTCCTGCCGATCGGTAAAAAAGCTTGTTACTTTCGTAAATATGCTCGGTACATTGCAGATCTAGCGAAATTTTCCAGGAACGACTGTTCGAGAATATCACGCAGCGGAAGTGCTGCAGTTCACGCATGGCACATCATTGCTGAGGACAAGGTCCAGGGTTCAGTTGACGGCAGCATTTACCCAATGCGAAAGTCGGCATAGCTCGTAATCACGAATAAAGTGAACTAAAAGAAACAGAACCTCTCAGCGCTTGAATTATCCCGAATGGTCGTTTGGCCCATGCCGCGTAAACTATTGTGGTGTTTGGAGTTTCATATGCACGAATTGAATGGGACCGTGTGCTTGAATAGCCATTCATTGCGAACACCTGGCGCCATTGGCGTGTGCGCCACTCCAAAACGGGATCTCTTGAAAAGCACGGCGAAAGAGGCAAATGTCGGTGTTGATCAAATGACGTTGAGAAGGACAGCCACCCGAATCTTTAACCAGCGTGGGCGAGTGGCCGCTTTTCGATGCGTGAGTGCGAAAGTATCAAATACGAGAACAAATACTTTCTTAGCTTTGGGTGTACGTCAAAGTACCCCAGATGGCCGGGGTCAATGTGCTATGCCCCACGTGGTGCGTCTAGTACTCCTAGGCGTGTGCACGAAGGGGGAAATACGGGGCCGAGTTTCCTCCATATCTTTACCCTGTAATACCTCTTCCGTCATTCTTTTTAAGGGCACCGGGAAGGCCCCATATGTACCTTGAATTTTAGTCATTCTTAGGTACCATTTCCTCAGTCACTAACATATCATTTCCCTCGAATCCATCATTTCCTTTCAAATTGAAGCAAATTAATTAAAGACTGAAAAACAAATTTTCGTGGACTTCTCACCACTAGGACCTAACTTTGGAATAGAGTTGTCATCAATGAAAATTTGTAACACAACAACTGTAAAGTGCAGTAACTTCGATCCCGCTTCAGTATAGGTGCTTGCCTTTCTGAAGACTACAGAAAACGTAAGAAATACAGAAACGTCGGTACGTAAGAAATAAAAACCATAGCTTGGAATAACCAAGTTCAAAGTACGAAAATGGCTGAAAAGTGTTCACACGTGTCATAAATACTGTTAAACTTATTTAGTAGCTACAAGTTTGTTAATCCTTGCTAAATAAACATTTATTTTTTGAGCCTCTTGTTTTGCTTTTCTAGCTGTTTTTGTCAGGTGCCATGCGGCTATTTGCACAACGTATCTGTCATCAAGTGTGGTCAAGGTTTTCCAACAAATTGACTGCAGTGTAGCAGGCCTTTAATCCTAACTATTTCAGAAAGTTGCCTCGTGCGATACTATCATCGTAAAATGCAAGGACAACATGTGTCGCTATCCCTAAAACTCTGAAATTAAACAAAAATGGCAAAGACTGTGCAAATCAATGTTTATTAACTCAGCACTTACACTATGCAGTTCTCACGCGCTGTTCGGTCTCATTTCAATACAAATAATTGCAATGGCCATTAGGGCATACTTATATATATGTGCCGCACTTCATTTGCCTCGAAGAACGCTGAAAAGGCTGAGATGTTTAACAATGAACAGCTTGCCAGTTTAGCGTTCAGCGCCTCGGTACTTCATTGACATTCATTCACATTTACAAGACAATCACACGGGCTCCCGTGAAATTGATACTTCCTGGGCACTTCCATTACCACCCACACCTAAGCATATCGATAAGCTCGACATTTATGAGAATGAAGCTAGGAGCCAAAAGACTTCGAACAAATGCGATCATAAGACGAAGTGTGAACATCAAAGTGCGCTGCGTCTTCTGACTGCCTTAGAAGTTGGCTAACATATTTCTACACACAGATTACTCTAAATAAGCATTTAGACTTTCGTACACGAAGTTCTGTTTGAGAAAAACAGACCGCCAGTGCAGCGAGCCTCTGAGGGGCTGCCGTGAGGGTGCGTTTGTAAGCACTGCTTGCTTTCGGAACAAGTTTCAGCTACAACAAATGCAGTTTAAGCAAAGCACGTTTGTGAGAAACATGCCCAAAGAGACACTGTTCCCGAATTGCAGAGAAAACAAAAAGTGACAAATGTTGCCCGACCCTGTGCCCTTAAATGGCCCACCTCAACGTGTAAAAGAGGGAGAGTGGTTGCCTCCTCGCAAATGCTACTTTTCTTTACAGGTCATACCTCCTTCTCACCACTCATTTCCTGAAACTACGTGTGCATAAGCACCACCGATAATTCAGCCTATATAAGATTTCGTGATTGACGCCTACGTGTTGTTATCCCGACTTGCGCATCCGCAAGCACACAAAACGAATTGAAATAATAGTATCACCCCACCATGGTGGTCTTGTGGTGAAGATACTGGGCTGCTGACCCGCAGGTTAAAGGAATAAATACCGGCTGCGGCGGCGGCATTTTCGATAGAGGCGAAAGTGCTGTAGGCTCGTGTTCTCAGATTTGGGTGCAGTTCAAGAGCCCCCGGTGGTCGAAATTTCTGGAGCCCTACATTATGGCATCTATCATAATCATATGCTTGTCTTGGGAAGTTAAACCCGACAAATCAATCAATCAAACAATCAATCAATCAACCGAAATCAGTTAATCGCGTGCGATAGACACGCGAGACAAGAAATAACGGATGGGCGACTGTATGGTAAAACAGTGCACGACACAATTCGCGCATGATCTTTTGCGTTGGTGGACCAATAAGGAATATGTCCTTTTTAGACGTTATGAGAATCACTGTACGTACTACGTCAGGAAGGGCGGGAAAAAGACGAGAAAAGCCAGGAGAGGATAACGCGATAATGCGAAAAGTTTTGAAGCCAGGTGAGCCAAGAACAAATTATAATTTAACCGACAGTATTGAGCACATAGTCAAGCCAACAAACGGCTAAGATTACGCTGTACTGCCCCGCCGCGGTGGTCTAGTGGCTAAGGTACTCGGCTGCTGACCCGCAGGTCGTGGGATCAAATCCCGGCTGCGACGGCTGCATTTCCGATGGAGGCAGAAATGTTGTAGTCCCGTGTGCTCATATTTGAGTGCAAGTTAAAGAACCCCTGGTGGTCGAAATTTCCGGAGCCCTCCACTACGGCGTCTCTCATAATCATATGGTGGTTTTGGGATGTTAAACCCCACATATCAGATTTCCCTCTCAGTGCTAGCTGATTGATTGGCTTCTTGCGTATCAGGAACGACAGAAACTGATACGCAAGAAGCCAATCAATCAGCTAGCACTGAGAGGGAAAGTACAGGAATTCAGAGTGTCGCTGCAGAACAGGTACTCGGCTCTTAGTGAGGAAACGAACCTTAGCGTAGATACAATGAATGATAATCTAACGAGTATCATTACGGAGTGTGCAGTGGAAGTTGGAGGCAGGGTAATTAGACAGGACACTGGCAAGCTTTGCCAGGAAACGAAGAACCTAATTAAGAAGCGTCAAATCATGAAAGTGTCAAGTACAACAGACAAAATAGAACTGGCAGAGCTTTCGAAGTTGATTAATAGACGTAAGGTATGCGATGTAAGAAGGTATAACATGGAGAGAATTGAACACGCTCTGAAAAACGGAGGAAGTGTCAAAGCATTGAAGAGGAAACTTGGGATAGGCAAAAGTCGGATGTATGCACTAAGGGACAAAGAAGGCAAAATAACTACCAATATGGATAGGATAGTTAAAATAGCAGAGGAGTTTTACAGAGATCTGTACAGTAGCCGTGACAACCACGGCCTTAATACTATAAGAACTAGCAGTAACCCAGATTACACCCCACCAGTAATGATAGAAGAAGTCAGGAAAGCTTTGGAGAGCATGCAAAGGGGCAAAGCTGCTGGTGAGGATCAGGTAACATCATATCTGCTGAAAGATGGAGGACAGATTGTGTTAGAAAAACTAGCCACCCTGTTTACGAGGTGTCTCCTGACGGGAAGAGTACCAGAGTCTTGGAAGAACGCTAACATCATCTTAATACATAAGAAAGGAGATGACAAGGACTTGAAGAATTACAGGCCGATCAGCTTGCTCTCTGTAGTATACAAGCTATTTACAAAGGTAATTGCTAACAGAGTAAAGAAAACATTAGAATTCAATCAACCAAAGGAACAAGCAGGATTTCGAACAGGCTACTCAACAATTGACCACATTCATACTATCAATCAGGTAATAGAGAAATGCTCAGAGTATAACCAACCCCTATACATAGCCTTCATAGATTACGAGAAAGCGTTTGATTCAGTAGAAATATCAGCCGTCATGCAAACACTGCGGAGTCAGGGCGTAGATGAAGTATATATAAACATTCTGGAAGAAATCTACAGGGGATCAACTGCTACCATAGTGCTTCATAAAGAAAGCAACAGAATACCAATCAAGAAGGGTGTAAGGCAGGGGGACACAATTTCCCCAATGCTATTTACCGCGTGCTTACAGGAGGTTTTCAGAAGCCTAGAATGGGAACAGTTAGGGATAAGAGTCAATGGAGAATACCTTAGTAACCTGCGCTTCGCCGATGACATTGCATTGCTGAGTAACTCGGGGGACGAATTGCAACTCATGATTACGGAGCTAGACAAGGAGAGCAGAAAGGTGGGTCTTAAAATTAATCTGCAGAAAACGAAAGTAATGTACAACAACCTCGGCAAGGAGCAGCGCTTCGAGATAGGTAATAGTGCACTTGAAGTTGTAAAAGACTATGTCTACTTAGGGCAGGTAATAACCGCAGAGCCAAACCACGAGATTGAAGTAACTAGAAGAATAAGAATGGGGTGGAGCACATTTGGCAAGCACTCTCAAATTATGACAGGTAGTTTGCCACTATCCCTCAAGAGGAAGGTATATAACAGCTGTATCTTGCCGGTACTTAGCTACGGAGCAGAAACCTGGAGACTTACAAAGAGGGTTCAGCTTAAATTGAGGACGACGCAGCGAGCAATGGAAAGAAAAATGGTAGGTGTAATCTTAAAAGACAAGAAGAGAGCAGAGTGGATTAGGGAACAAACGGGGGTTAAGGATATCATAGCTGAAATCAAGAAGAAGAAATGGACATGGGCAGGGCATGTAGCGCGTAGACAGGATAACCGCTGGTCATTAAGGGTAACTGACTGGATTCCCAGAGAAGGGAAGCGGGTTAGGGGGAGACAGAAGGTTAGGTGGGTAGATGAGATTAAGAAGTTTGCGGGTATAAATTGGCAGCAGCAAGCACAGGACCGGGTTAACTGGCGGAACATGGGAGAGGCCTTTGTCCTGCAGTGGACGTAGTCAGGTTGATGATGATGATCAGATTACGCAGTGCTGGTAAGTATATATATATATAATTGCGTCTACGTCAAACCACAAAAAACGAGCCCTTAAGTACACACGTCACATAAGGGCAGACCTGGTAGCTTTAGCTTGTAAACGAGGGACTATTGCTCAGCTGAAGGCACGCAATAAGCTCACGTGCTGCGTCATGCCAAAACAGGCTCATAAAGAGTGTTCAACACTCGCCGCCATGGCTACAGCTGGCACTGACTGGCACTTCCACGTTTAAATTCACATATAACAACCCAATAAAGTGGCGGGGGGGGGGGGGGGATAGCCGCCATGGTAGCTCAGTGGTAGAGCATCGAACGCGTTATTCGAAGGTCGCAGGTTAGGCGCCTGCTCACGGCAAGTTATCTTTGCACCCACTTTTCTTCATGTTTACATTACAATTTGGTTTAATATCCTCTATACTTTCCTTGGCATTATTGTCTGTTAGATCTCATTAATATTGTGTAAAAACGCGGAAAAACGAACCATTAGGTATGCACTTCTTTCATTAATTCATTAACGAGGGTCTCGTACTGGCAGACTTAGTGCCTTTAGGTTGTATACGAGGGACTATTGGTCAGCTGCCCACTCGTAACAAGTTCCCATGCTACGTGACGCCAAACAGGCCCAAAAGAGTGTGCCACACCCGCCACCATGGCTACTGGTGGCTTGTAGGCCCGTGTGCTCAGATTTGGGTGCACGTTAGAGAACCCCATGTGGTCGAAATTTCCGGAGCCCTGCACTACGGCGTCTCTCATGATCATATGGTGGTTTTGGGACGTTAAACCCCACATATCAATCAATTGGCTACTGGGGGCGCTGGCTGACACTCCCACGCTTAATTCACATATAAACCCTATAAAATGGCTGGGGGGATAGCTGTCGTGGTAGCTCAGTGGTAGAGCATCGAACGCGTCATTCGAAGGTCGCAGGTTCGGGTCTTGCCCTCGGCAAGTTGTCTTTTCTCCCACTTTTCTTCATGTTTACATTACAATTAATTTGGTCTAATATCTTCCGCTATACTTTGCTTGGCATTATTGTCTGTTAGATCTCCTTAATGTATGTATATATATATATATATATATATATAAATATATATATATATATATATATATATATATATATACATCAAGCGAGTGCCTTCTGTGAATCCAGTGATAAACAGAAATTGGCTTGAGTGGCCAAACGTACGAAAACTTTTATTACTCCTACGTTTCGGCCGGGGTCCGGCCGAAACGTAGGAGTAATAAAAGTTTTGGTACGTTTGTCCGCTCAAGCTAAATATATATATTGACACACCTCGATGGGCGCATGAAGAGGAAGAGGTAGAAGCGGTCTGGCTGACGAGCAGCTCGGTCGCCGGTTTCTGGCTCTGAGCTGTACCGATCTCAACCATTTTCCTGTAAATAAACGCGTTCCTTCGTCACAGTTGTGGTGGAAGGTGCTGGGTAAGCCAGCTACTGTCAAGCGAGACCGGAGAGCAGCCGTCTACTAACGACGGAACCGCAAGAGCACGAGCTTCGCCGCAGCCGTCGACTAGCGGGCTTGCCACCACTACCTCAAGATATGAACTTGGACGGAGACATCCAGCAGCCGGTCGCGAGGGCGCCGTCTTTCCACTACCGAGAGCCACGCACATTTACAGGAAAACCTGGCGATGACGTTGAAGAATGGCTCAGCCACTATCAACGGGTGAGCCGAGCCAATGGCTGGAATGCGGCCAGCCAGTTGTCCCACGTGGGTCTATTTCTCGATGGCAGTGCTTTAGTGTGGTTCGAGAATCACGAAGACACCTTGACAACATGGGACCAGTTTATGGAGGAGATCAAGAAGTGCTTTGGCGACCCTGCGACGAAGAAGAAACGTGCAGAGCAAATGTTGTCGCAGAGAGCTCAAGCTTGTGGTGAGACATGCAGAACCTACATTGAGGAGGTACTGAAACTGTGCAAATGTGTGGACACCAACATGACGGAAGAGGACAAGGTGGGCCACATTCTCAAAGGAATTGCGGAAGACGTCTACCACTTCCTTATCGGCAAGGAGAGTCTTGAGTCTGTGGCCGATGTGATTGGGCACTGCCGAACGTTTGAGGCCCTGAAGACTCGCCGCATCACTACGAAGTTCGGACGCCTTGCCAATGTTACGACCGTCGCCACTGTCGATGTGTGCCAAGACTCCGTGCCTACCGACCTTTCGTCAACGATTCGCCTCATTGTACGTGAGGAACTTCGTCGTCACCTTTACGCGCCCTTGAACGCCCGAGAACCACCGTGCGATACACCGTCCACAAGTATCAATGCTACGAGTTTCGAGGAGCGCAGCTATTCCAACCGCGGCCCTCAGCTAAGGGCTCCACCACCGGCGTCTTCTTATGTAGAGCCGCCTCATGCTCCCCACAGTCGTTACGGCTACAACAGCCATCCACCTCCTTTTGCGTCTCAGTGGGAACAGAGCGCCGCGTACCCTCAACATCCAGCGACGTTCCCTATGCCCCGTGAACGGCCCGTCTGCTACCAGTGCGGTGTTCGTGGACATATCGCCCGATTTTGCCCAATGCGACGTAATCCACGTTCGACATTCCCTCAGAGATCCGCGACGTTTGCACAACGAAGCCAACGGCCTGGCTACACCTACTGGCCCCCCAACCCAACTGACGAGCGGCACGCCTACCAGCCGATCAACCGGAGTGATTCGCCCGGATCTGTGCGCAGCTTAACGCCGCCCACCACCCGTCCACCTCGGTCACCATCGCCACGGCGCCGGTCACGAATGTCGTCTCCGCCACCGGGAAACTAGCCAGCGCGGCCGACGGAGGTGAGGTCGCTGGACGTACCGATTTTCATCAAAGAATGCCTCCACCAGTTTCTATGCTTCAGAATAAGGTTCAGGTACTTGTTGACGACGTTCCCACGATGGCATTGATAGACACTGGCGCAAGTGTTTCCGTGATGAGTTTAGTTTTTAAGCAACGACTGGGCCGTAAGGTTATGTTTCACTGGGACAAACCTGCCACATTTCGGGCAGTGAGCGGCGCATTCTTGCGTCCTGTCGGCGTCTGCACTGCGTCTGTTAGTGTTGCCGGTAAAACGTTCAAGGCGGAATTCACAGTACTGGCTCAATCAACGCATGACGTTATACTTGGCATAGACTTTTTGCGAGAGTGTCGTGCGACCGTGGATTGTGGAGCAGGTGAGGTTCTGTTGTCTACTCTCGCCCAGCAGCCTGATTGTGAGAAAGGTAACCTCACTGTAGCTAAAGATGTACTTCTGCCAGCGTGGTCCACGGCCAGCGTACAAGTGACCATTTCGGAAACCAACTCGAGTTTGAATTCACGTGACATAGTGATTGAGCCATTGCCTGTAGCTTGTCTCAAGAAAAACATCTTTGTACCACGGTGCATTGTATCTCTCGCAGACGAGACGGCTCAATTATGGGTGATAAACAGCTCACCCGAGTCGGTTGTACTACCGGCTGGTATGCGCCTTGCCCTGTTCGAAAAGCAGAGCAGCACCTGCATTGGAGCTTTAAGCGATCTTGAAAGGGCGGGTCCGGAAACTTCTGGTATGGAAGCTGAATTTTCAAAAATGGTTAGCAAGTCCATTTCCTCACAGAAGCGCAAAGACCTGGTTGCACTGCTGGCGAGACATGCTAAAGTATTTGATTTTGCACGGACGGTGCCTAGGGCTCAGATACCGACCACGCGCGCTCGTCACAAGATCGATACTGGCTCTGCTCATCCTCTCCGACAAAAGCCCTATCGCGTGTCCGTGTCCGAACGCAAAGTTATTGCTGAACAAGTTGGCGAGATGCTAGCCACTGGTGTAATTCAAGAATCGTCAAGTCCGTGGGCTGCACCTGTTATTTTGGTAAAGAAAAAAGACGGGTCCTGGAGGTTCTGTGTTGATTATCGGCGTCTCAATTCTATAACCAAGAAGGACGTGTACCCCCTCCCCCGCATTGATGACGTAATTGACTGCCTTCATTCAGCTTCCTACTTTTCTTCGGTAGACTTGCGATCCGGGTATTGGCAGATTCCCATGGATCCAGTTGATAAAGAGAAGACGGCTTTTGTAACGCCAGACGGTCTATTTGAATTTAATGTTATGCCGTTCGGCTTGTGTAATGCTCCGGCAACATTTGAACGCTATATGGATACCGTCTTGAGAGGCCTTAAATGGGAAATTTGTTTATGTTACCTGGACGATGTGGTTATTTTTGGACGAACTTTTGAAGAACATAATCATCGCCTTGACGTTGTTCTAACATGTTTGGAGAAAGCCGCCTTGACACTGAACTCAAAAAAATGTCGTTTCGGTGAACGGCAAACACTGGTTTTAGGACACCTTGTGGACAAAGCTGGTGTTAGGCCGGACCCGCAGAAAGTGGACGCCGTCAGCAAGTTTAAGCAGCCACAGTCTATCCGCGAGCTACGAAGCTTTCTGGGCCTATGCTCTTATTTTCGCCGCTTTGTACCTAATTTTGCTGAAAAAGCCCAGCCACTGACTGACTTGCTGCGCAAGGACGTCCCTTTCCACTGGACACCAAATTGTGAGTCAGCGTTTAAGCAACTAAAGTTCGCTCTCACTTCCGGGCCAATACTATGCCACTTCGATCCCTCTGCTTCCACGGAAATCCACACCGATGCCAGTGGAGTTGGTCTCGGCGCGGTGCTTATTCAACGACACAACAATGCTGAACACGTCGTCGCCTATGCAAGCCGGTCCCTGAGCAAGGCAGAGCGTAATTATACGGTTACCGAATTGGAGTGCCTCGCCGTCGTTTTCGCCGTACACAAGTTTCGCCCCTACATCTACGGTCGTCGTTTCTCAGTCATCACCGATCATCACTCTCTTTGCTGGTTGGTGAGCCTACGTGATCCATCTGGTCGACTTGCGCGATGGGCCATACGGTTACAAGAATTTGACTTCACGGTCCGCTACAAGAGCGGTAATCGCCACGCAGACGCTGACTGCCTGTCACGGCTTCCTCTACCAACGACCGAGTGTGAAGCTGATAATTTTGACGATTTTATCACAGCTATTGACTCTCATTTTCCTGACATCGCGGCTTTCCGGACAGCACAGCACGAGGATCATTGCTTAGATCACCTGTTTGCCTCCGCGAATGACCCGGCCAGTTCAAGCTCTTTTGTAGTCCATGACGCCGTCCTTTACAAGAAGAATTATTCTGGCCAAGGCGCCCGTCTGCTTCTGGTAGTTCCACGCGCTCTACGTCCCCAAATTTTTCAGTTCTGCCATGACAACGCAACCAGTGGGCACATGGGCTTCGCCAGAACGTTTCATCGCATCCAGCAAAGGTTTTACTGGCCCAAGATGCGACGCGACACAGAAAAATACGTAGCGGGTTGCGAACAATGTCAACGTCACAAGCGTCCCACGACTACATCACCCGGACCTCTCCATCCCGTACCACCTCCTAGCTCTCCCTTCGAGATTGTTGGTGTCGACCTTCTAGGTCCGTTTCCGCGGTCAGCCAGTGCCAATCGATGGGTCATCGTGTGCGTCGACCACCTGACGCGCTACGCAGAAACTGCGGCTATACCTACTGCAACAGCCTTTCACGTGTCGCAGTTTATGCTTCGGCATATCATTCTCCGTCATGGCCCTCCACGAGTCGTCATTAGCGACCGGGGACGTCAGTTCGTCGCTGACGTCGTTGAAGAGATCCTACGCCTGTCTGCCAGCCAATTCCGCCACGCAACCCCGTATCACCCCCAGACGAATGGCCTCGTAGAGCGGACCAACAGGACGCTAACGAACATGTTGTCAATTTATGTTGATGCCAAGCACAAAAACTGGGACGAAGTACTGCCCTATATCACATACGCCTACAACACCGCGAAACACGAGACAACAGGGTACGCGCCCTTTTTCCTGCTCTACGCCCGCTCCCCTCGCAGTTGCCTCGACACCATTCTGCCTTTTACGTTAGATGTGGAAACATCGGTTGCCGAGTCACTATGCCGCGCTGAAGAAGCCCGTCGCGTCGCACGCCTTCGAACCATTGCATCTCAACAGCGCTCCAAGACCCGGTACGACGCCCACCATCACTCCGTTGCCTACACAAAGGGTGACCTGGTGTGGTTGTGGACACCTGTCCGCAAACGTGGTTTATGCCAAAAGTTTCTGGCCCACTACTCCGGACCATTTGTAGTCATTGACCGTCTCAGTGACGTCACATACGTCATCTCCGGCGTCACAAGCAATGGTCGGCGCTCTAGCAAGACACAGCTGACACACGTCGCGCGCCTCAAGCCATATCACCACCAACCTTCCTATTGACTCGCCCAGTGGGCATCGTCTGCGAACGGGGGAAATGACACACCTCGATGGGCGCATGAAGAGGAAGAGGTAGAAGCGGTCTGGCTGACGAGCAGCTCGGTCGCCGGTTTCTGGCTCTGAGCTGTACCGATCTCAACCATTTTCCTGTAAATAAACGCGTTCCTTCGTCACAGTTGATATATATAAATATATATATATATATATATATATATATATATATATATATATATATATATATATATATATATATATATATATATATATATATATATATATATATATGTAGTGGGCCTCTGGCTTGACTCAACAACAAAGAAGACAATCTTGCGGCTTAGCTGTTGAAAACACGCTGCTTTCGCTGCCTCAAGGCGTACTTGTGCTTTGTTCGCGTTGTACTGCGACACTGGTGGAGGTACTGGCCCGCGACACCACCTGATGCTCCACACTCCCACGGGGAGCCGTTCATCTAGTCCAGAAGCACTTGTCGACACTCCCGTGCATCGCTTCAGTCGTCGCTTGCGAAGCCTCCCTCCAGAGTTCACCCCCTCGCAGGAACACTCTACAAGGCAGCGCTCACATCTACCAATGGCCACCGCCAGTCCACAACAGTTACTACGAGACAGCAGTCCACCAACCCCATCTCAGGTAACCTTTTTTTCACCGCTGGTGCCTCATCGCTTTGGTGGTGGAGCACATGAAGACGTCGAAGACTGGCTTCATCACTATGAACGTGTCGCCAAGACCAACCAGTGGTCTCTTGAACAAAGGCTTTCCCGCGCCTATTTCTATCTCGACGACAGTGCTCGTACTTGGTACGAGAACAGAGAAGGCAGTTTGTCAACATGGAGTGACTTTAAAAGAGGGATCGGCGCGAACGTGCGCAACATATGCTCGAGCTACGGGTTCAGAAACCCAATGAAACGGTCGCAATGTTCACTGAGGACATGGCCTGGCTCTTCCGTAAAGCTGACCCGCACATGACCGACGTCAAAAAGTTACGCTACCTCATGCGTGGCATTAAAGAGCAATTGTTCACCGGACTTTTGCGGAACCCGCCAAGCACCATGACAGACTTCATCAAAGAAGCTACGGCTATCGAGCGGGCGCTTCACCT
The DNA here is from genome assembly GCF_043290135.1 of Rhipicephalus microplus. NCBI lineage: Eukaryota > Metazoa > Arthropoda > Arachnida > Ixodida > Ixodidae > Rhipicephalus > Rhipicephalus microplus. The sequence continues at coordinate 109,166,736 of NC_134708.1, read as the reverse complement.
ACGATGCCGACAATACGATCGCTTGTCCAGCAGCACCCACATTCAACTCGCCGCTACGACATCTGATAGTCACAGCTCGTTACGCGATTCAATACGAGAGATTGTTCGCGAAGAGCTGCTGAAGCTGCGGACTCTGGTCACGGAACCACCCACGGCGTCTGTCGCTGAAGTCGTCCACGAAGAAATAAGCCAAGCGTTTTCGGCAGCTGATCCTACTCACGATCAGCGACCCATGAGCTACGCAGCCGCGCTTCGCCGCCCGCCGCCCGTTCCGCCGTCGTACCGCCAGCCATCGACAGCCGTTCCTTGGTCGCCACCGCAAGAACAGACACCGCGGCGCCCTTCCGTCGTGCCACCGTACGAAATGAGCCGTCTCCCAACGAGACACGGCATTTACAACATTATGAGCCGTTGCGGCGTCCACAGCTTCGTAAAACAGACGTTGCGCACCGTGGATAGACGTCCACTTTGTTTTACCTGCGGAGGTGTCGGCCACATTTCTCGTCATTGCTGGCACCGCGTCGACACGTTTCGACCTCTTCGGCAATGGTCTGGCGATCGACGCCCCAACGACAACTACCCACCACGCCGGGACGCTGATTCTCAACGACATTCCTTGTCTCGGTTCCATTTTGACAACCGCCGTGCCAACAATGACGACAGTGAGCCTAATTACCAGCCAAGTTTGGGACGTCGACCACGTTCTCCGTCTCCGGCATATTCGCCTACGTCGCGCCACTGCTCTACAGCCGACGCCAGCGGAAGGAGGTCACCAAGTCCACGCCGGGGAAACTGAAGGCGGCGACCTCCGGGGGTGAGGTTGCAGGCCGCCAAGGCGACGGAAAAAGGCCCCCGTTACTCTTACCACCGGACGCCGTAAAGCCGACTAGTTGTAACGTTGACGAAACTGTGACCACAGATCTTACCGTTTTTGTAGACGGACTGCAAGTAACAGCCTTAGTTGACACCGGTGCCGACTTTTCTATCATAAGTGAAAACCTTGCCGTGCGCCTAAAGAAAGTGAAGACTACGTGGACGGGACCTCACCTGAGGACAGTAGGCGGCCAGCTGTTGATGCCTGTCGGAAGGTGTACAGCGAGACTCGGCATCGGCGGCTCCTCCGGGGTATGGGCGGTTTTAGAATTTCGCCGGTATTTATATGGCCGCCCCTTCAAAGTAATTAGCGACCACCACTCATTGTGCTGGTTAACAAGTCTAAAAGACCCTACCGGGCGATTAGCGCGTTGGAGTCTCAGGCTGCAAGAATTCGATAATGTAGTCGTACACAAGTCAGGCAAGCGACATATGGACGCCGACTGTCTGTCCCGTTCACCCATTGAGTCGGCAACCCTACCTGAAGAGGAGCAAATGGCATTTCTCGGTGTCCTCGACACGACCGCCATTGCGCAGCAACAACGTGACGACGCTGAGTTGCTTGGCCTAATTAACTACTTGGATGGCAGATCTCAGAAGGCGCCAAGAGTGTTCGCAAGAGTGTTGTCATCATTTTGTTTACGGGACGGAGTACTCTACAAAAGAAACTTTTCGCCGACGGGATCCGCCTATCTGCTCGTCATCCCAGCAACCCTTCGTACCGAAGTACTCAAAGCATGCCACAACGAGGTGAGCTCTGGCCATTTGGGTTACACGAGAACGTTGGCCAGAATACAGCAAAAGTATTACTGGCCGAGACTAACCACAGCCGTGAAGCACCACGTTCGTACCTGTCTCGACTGCCAGCGACGCAAGTCACCACCAACTAAACCAGCTGGCCTCCTGCAACCCGTACAGGTCCCAACATCTCCATTCTACCAGATCGGCATGGATATTTTGGGCCCACTGCCTACTTCTACTGCAGGGAACCGCTGGGTTATCGTCGCGACGGATTATCTGACCCGTTATGCTGAGACAAAGGCTATCCAGAGAGGTACAGCAGCAGAGGTGGCAAGATTTTTCATCGAGAACATTGTACTGAGGCATGGTGCACCAACCGTCGTGATCACAGACAGAGGAGCCGCATTCATGGCAGCTCTTTTGGATCACGTCCTCGTGCTGAGTGGAACAGCGCATCGTAAGACCACCGCCTACCACCCACAAACGAATGGGCTGACAGAGCGTCTAAACAAAACCATTGAAGACATGCTTTCGATGTACGTAGACGTTGAACACAAAAATTGGGATGAAATCTTGCCGTACATAACGTTTGCGTACAATACAGCAAAGCAAGAAACGACGCGCCTGACCCCGTTCAGCCTCGTTAATGGACGAGAAGTACGAACTATGTTAGATGCGATGCTACCGCACGAAGGTGATGACATCGACCCATACGCCAACACGTTTACGGAACGCGCGGAAGAAGCTAGGCAACTTGCACGTTTACGGATCCGCCAGCAACAAGAGTACGATGCAGGCCGCTGCAATGCTCACCGCAGAACAGTCGTCTATCAAACTGGCGACAAAGTATGGGTTTGGACACCCGTACGGAAACGAGGACTTTCCGAAAAGCTTTTAAGAAGATACTTTGGGTCTTACCGAGTACTGCGACAACTGAGTGAGGTTACTTACGAAGTTGTTCCTGACAGTTCGTGTAGTACCAATCGTCGCAGCCCCATCCTGAACTCCTTCACGTAGTGCGCATGAAGCCTTACGTCAGCGAGTGATTGCGTGAGACTTTTCTTTAAAAAAACTGCATTCTTGACTTCGCATCGGGTCGATGCTCTTTGAGAGGGAGGCAAATGACCCGAGACTGCGTGTGAACGACAACGATGATGTGGGGATTTAGCAGACACCATGTAGTGGGCCTCTGGCTTGACTCAACAACAAAGAAGACAATCTTGCGGCTTAGCTGTTGAAAACACGCTGCTCTCGCTGCCTCAAGGCGTACTTGTGCTTTGTTCGCGTTGTACTGCGACAATATATATAGTGAAGAGGAATGCCCACTACCCAAGGGACATCGACACGTTCGCGCGAGGCGCAAGCTGAGACTGCCTGGTTGCTGCTTCGACGACGCCCGTATATTCTACCAGCTCTTGCTGCTTCTGTCCTGACGCTGCTACCCCTTATCGTCTTGCATTTACATTATAATATATATATTGTTTCAGCGAGCTGTGATGAAATGGCTTTATTTACAAGAGGTGAGCGATGGTCGTTCGCGGCAGCGCACTGCGATCTTGCAAGACTCTTCGTCTTCCTCTCCTTCTCTTCTCTGCCTTTTGCTAGCCCGTTGCATTCCCCCGCAAACAGACGAAGCCAGTAGGGCGAGTTATGATGCACATGAAGGGTAGAACGGTTTCAGGCGAGCAATGTGAGTTAGCTGCGTTCTGCTCGATCGTCGACCATTGGACAAAAGACGAGCTATTACGTAAGTGAGCTGGCTGAGACGCTCCAAAACTACAAATGGGCCTGAATATCATGACATAAGCTTTTCACACAATCTACGCTTGCGTTGCGGTGTCCAAAGCAACACCAAGTCACCTTTTTCGAATAATACTGGTTCGTGACGGTCGTTGTAACGTTCCTTCGAGCGTCGTTGAGAGGCCAGAGTTCCAAGACGAGCGAATCGACGGGCTTCTTCCGCGAGGCACAGGGTGTTCGAGACAGAGTCTTCATTGTGTACAATTGTCACAGAACGAGCGCTCAAAAAGGGCGCGCCGCCAAATGCTCGCGACGAACCGACGGAGTGACGCTGCGAGGTCAACGAAAAAGAAAGAAAAAAGAAAACAAACATCTAAAGGCTCCCCGGGCGCGCGAGCCTCTCCTCTCGGAAGCGTGGCTTCGCCGACGAACCTCCTCACCCCACAACGGCGGCCTAGCAAGCGCTCGAAATTTCTAGAACGAAAGAGGCGTGGTCATGCTGAGTTGAGTCATCCGACGCGGAGGGCATTCGAACCGTCTCGCCCTCTCCCCAGCCTTCGCTGCGTATCGCGCCGACGAAATGACGAGAACCTTCTGGAATCTCGCGCGGAAGGTATTTAATCGAGCGGCCGAGACGAGAGAGTAGGAGAAGACGGAAGTTAGCGCCAGAGCGCGTAGGGTATCCCGCCGTGTAGTCGGCGAAGGTTTTGTCCGTAGGGACAAAGCAGGAGAAGACGTGAGGTTTCCTGGAAGGGAAACTTCGGAGGAGAAGACGGAAGTTAGCCCCAGAGCGCGTAGGGATTCCGCCGTGTAGTCGGCGAAGGTTTTGTCCGTAGGGACAAAGCAGGAGAAGAAGAGGATTTCCATCTGAGGGGTGAAGGCTCGAGCTAGAGGCAAGAGCGTGTGTCTACCGCTATCGAGCGAAGACGCGTGGCAACAGCTGTGTGTGTGAAGCCGACGTGTTTCCGGCGAAGAAGTTTGAAGCTTGGAGAGAGGCCAATTGAAGACGCGAGGTTTCCTGGAAGAGAAACTTCAGGGGCAGCGGAACGACAACAACGCTGGACTTTGAGTGAGTGATTCTCGGAAGAGTATCATCCCAACTTTTGTTCCAAGAACTTTGGACTGAATAGGTTTTTTATCTCTTTAGTCTTTAAGTGTCTTGGTTGTTCAATGCATGCGACTGCATTGTAGTGCGTATCGTTGTCTATGTCCGTTGTTTCGTGTGTGGCTGATTGTACTGTGTAGTACGTTGTTTGATTGGTGACATATTGTACTCAACTATTGTGGAGTGTGCATGCTTGTGTATTGTTTTCGATCTGCCATTATTGAGAATACAATTTTGTTTGTTTATCAGCTCTCGGCTCTGACTTGTTCTTTGGGCCACAGCTGGCGTCCGCTGGCGCGCCAAAAAGGACCACTTCTAAATTGTCCACGCTTTCGTGGTGCGGTTCGAGGGGCCGATACTTCGGTCCTTGGAATTAGCCCGGCGATCGCCTTCCCTAATTAACGGGACCTGTGTGACAACAATGAGGGGTGAGAAAGTGTCTAGAGGGCTTAGTGGCTACCTGGCATACAATAGATAAAATGGGCTGCAGTTTGTTGTTTCATGTTTCGCCGTGTTGTAGGCGTACGTGATAAAAGGCAGCACTTCATCCCAGTTCTTGTGATTGAAAGAAACGTACATGGCAAGCATGTTGGTCAGCGTTCTGTTTGTCCGTTCGACGAGGCCATTCGTCTGCGGATGATACGGTGTGGTATGACGGAACTGTGTCGTGCACATGCGTAGTAATTCTTCAATGGCATCAGCAGTGAACTGACGGCCACGGTCGCTGATAATAACATGCGGTGGGCCATGGCGCAGGACCACGGAGTGGAGCAGGAAGCCTGCCACGGATGCAGCGGTAGAAGTGGGATTGGCTGCGGTTTCGGCATACCGCGTAAGATGATTTACGCAGATAATTATCCAATGGTTCTTATTGTTAGATACCGGAAATGGACCCATAATGTCAATTCCTACTTGTTCAAAAGGCATGCTGGGTTGTGTTATTGGCTGAAGGGGACCTGGTGTAGCGGTGGCCGGGCGCTTGTGACGTTGGCACGTCTCACAGCTAGCGACGTAACGTTTCGTTGTTTCGTACATCTTTGGCCAGTAAAAGCGTTCCTGCTTGCGGTTCAGCGTTCGTATGAAGCCGAAATGACCGGATGTCGCATCGTCATGCATAGCACGTAGAACATCGGAGCGAAGGCTCTCGGGGACAACTAGAAGAAAACGTGCTCCATGTCTGGAGTAGTTAGTTTCATAGAGCAACTTGTCTCGGACCATAAAGAGACCGCTGTTTTGGGAGGCACGTGCAGCGGCAAAAAGAGGATCCAGGTTGAGATTGTTACGTTGTTCTCTCTGGAAGTCAGCCGCATTGGGGAACGTGCTTGTAACAGCGGCAAGGCAGTCGTCAAAATTCTCAGCATCGCAGTCGGTAGTCGCAAGAGGAATCCGGGAGAGGCAGTGTGCGTCAGCGTGACGACGGCCACTCTTGTACGACACCGTAAAGTCGTATTCCTGAAGTCGCAGCGCCCGGTGTGCGAGGCGGCCAGAGGGGTCACGCAAACCAACCAGCCAGCATAACGATTGGTGATCGGTAATTATCTTAAATGGCCTCCCGTAAAGATAACAACGAAACTTTTGTACGGCGAAAACAGCTGCCAGAAATTTCTGTTCCTAAACTGTGTAATTGCGTTCAGATTTGCTCAGGCATCGGCTGGCATATGCCACGACATGCTCTGCGACATTGTGACGTACAAGCACCGCTCCTACGCCGATACCACTAGCGTCCATGTGGACCTCAGTCGGGCAAGATGGATCGAAGTGACGCAACAGTAGAGCTGACGTTAGTACAAACTTAGGTTGTGAGAATGTGGCGTCACATTCTGATGTCCAGTTGGAGGTTGCATCCTTTCACAGGATGCTTGTCAGCGGGTACACGGTCTCCGCAAATCGTGGAACATAACGACGAAAATATGTACATAGGCCGACAAATGAGCAAAGTTCTCGTACGGATTGTGGTGGTTTAAAAGAGCTCACTGCTTCTATCTTGCGAGAATCGGGTCTGACGCCATCCTTGTCGACCAAGTGCCCCAGCACAAGAGTTTGACGTTCGCCAAAGCGACATTTTTGTTAATTCAGAACCAGCCATGCTTTTTCGATGCAGTCGAGAACAAGACTGAGACGGTCGCTATGTTCCTCAAACGTTCGGCCAAAGATCATAACATTGTCAAGGTAGCACATGCACATCTCCCATTTTAGACCACGTATTACTGTGTTCATAAATCTTTCAAAGGTGGCTGGAGCATTACAAAGGCCAAAAGGCGTGACGTTAAATTCTAATAGGCCATCCGGAGTCACGAAAGCAGTCTTTTCTTTGTCGGCGGGTTCCATAGGTATTTGCCAATAACCGGACCGCAAATCAAGCGTTGAAAAATAGGAAGCGGCGTGCAAGCAATCTATGAAGTCGTAAATCCGCGGTAAGGGATATGCATCTTTCTTTGTCACAATGTTTAGACCCCTGTAATCTACACAGAATCTCCAGGAACCGTTCTTATTTCCTGACAAGAATTACCTGGGCTGCCCATGGGCTGGACGACTCTTGCACGACACCTTTGTTTAGCACGTCCTTTACTTGTTCGGCAATAACTTTGCGCTCAGAGGATGACACTCGGTAGGGCTTTCGGTAGGGCACACGGTAGGGCGTGTGCAGAGCTACTGACACTCGGTAGGGCGTGTGCAGAGCTGGTGTCTATTTTGACACGAACGCGGGACGAGGGTAACTGAAGGGGTGCATTTCTATGTATGAAGTCAAAAGCACCAACATGCCGGGAAAGGACCTGCAGCAGCGCTTGCCGTTTCGTTGAACTGAGAGTCTTGCTGATCATATCAAGAATTAGCTCTTCATTATTGCGAATATCACGAGGAGAGGAAGAGGTGGTGAGGTCAGCAACTAGTGCTGCTATTGAGCTGCATGAGGCTTCATCGAAGAGAGCTTTCTTCATCCCGCGAGGAAGCACAACTGGCATGGAAGAACAGTTCAGCGCGCACAATGTTGCCACTCCTTTTGTCATGCACACAACAGAACAGGGTACAAGTACGTCTTTCTTAGAACAGTTCTTGCGTAGAGGCCCCACTACGAGGTAAACACAAGCAGCATCAACCGTTGTGGAAGAGTCTCTGTCAGCGGCACTCGAGTTCGCACAGCTGAATTCTCCGGTAGCGTTTCATTCTCCGGCAGCGCCTCCTTCTCCGGCAGCGTCTCTGTGCTTGCTCGGGAAACGCTGCACTGCGTTAACGTGGACTCCGAGCCTTGAGCGCGTCCACTCGACGCGGTTGCCCATTGGTTCAACGAACATTCAAAAACAAAAAGTGAGCCTTCAAGCCGAGACCGCATAGCAACGCATCGCCAGAGAGGGAGGACGAGCCGAGATTCGAGCCGGGACCGCAGAGCAACGCATCGCAGAGCGAGCTGAGACGCGAGTGGCGTCGGACGTATCCGATCGAGCTCCTGCACCGAGTCCAGTTTCCTTATACATGTAACCACTGCCTATTCACCTGTAACTTAGCACAATACAGTTTTTCTTAGAATTTGAACCTTGCCTTGACTACATTCATTTGGACATCGCTGACATGGCGCAGCCGACAGGATGTGAATCGACCGAGCTGCATGCGGAGGAGGAAACGACGCCACGAGAAGGAGCGACGCCACGCCGTACGTCGTCTCGGGATTCCGAAACGACCGTCGTCGAAAGCGTGTTCACGACCCTCGACCACAGCACGATGGCCAATGCAACGAAAAAGCAACTCGTCGACGAGCTGAGAGCACTAGGTCTACGGTGCTCCGGACGAAAGGACGAGCTCATCGCAAGAATCATCCGCGACAACATCACTCGCCAAGCCCTAGAGCCGACGGACTCGTCAACGAAGGACCAGGCTGCCTACGACGACGACAGGCAGGCGCACCTGGAGACGCTGTCCGCCGACAACGCGAGGCTTTGCGCTGAACTGAGCAGCCTGCGAGCCCAGCTTAACCGTGCGACCACGAGTGAACGTGAGACATTGCACGAAGCCCATCAGAACACTTCACTGCCAACGGAACGGGTGACGACTCCAACCCTCGGGCTGCACCATTCCGTCTCTGCTAACATAACGATGTCCTCGCGTTCGACGCGGCCACCGTCACTGAACGACGGCACCAACCAAGACGCAGTACGCCCCACCGCGCCGACCGTTTCAACGCACGAGGGAGAACCTTCCATGGCGCAGATCCTTGACGCGCTCGTGAACACACAAGCCCTGCTCGCCAACACGCTGTCGAGAGGTCCACCGACGGCGAGCCCGATCCAGATTCATTCCACAAGCGATACGTCATCCTCAATCCCCTTGTTCGATGGGACGCCGCAACAAAGTACTCACGAATGGATTACGCAAGTGGAGAGAATCGCAGCGCTCGCCCACTGGACGCCATCGCTGACGTTGGTGACAGCAGCAAGCCGCTTGACGGGATCTGCCAAGGATTGGCACAGCGCATACGGCTCACAGTATGACACCTGGGAGCAATGGAAGGAAGCGCTCATTCTCCGATTCAAACGAAAGCTGACAATGCAGGAGTTCCTCGAACTGCAGACGAAGCAATGCCTTCAGAGCCACGAGACCATCGTCGAGTACATGTACTCGAAGAACGCCATTCTGAACAAGGCGCCGTACCGTTTACTGAGGAAGAACGTATTTCCCTCATTCTCAGCGGCATCGAGGACGACACATGGGCCAACCCACTCGCAGCGCAGCTGTGTGGCACAGTAACCAAACTCATTGACAGAGCGGCTTTGCTCGACGCGAGGCATCGCACGACCGTGTGTGCCGAGAACGACAAGAAACCGTCATCGTCTACAGCAAGCCGTGGTCAGGGTTCGAACCAGCGGGTGCCAGCCAGCAGCTCTGCCAACTTGCCGAAGGCCAACCCGCGCAGCGATTTCTCGGGAGCTCCACACCCGCAGCCCGTCTCTGCTCGTTCGTGCTTCAACTGCGGCGACATCGGTCACCTGTCCCGTGATTGCAGAAAGCCGAAAACGCCAGCAACGATCAGAGCGGACGAGAAACGAGTGAAGAGGGACAATAGCAGCCACGAAACAGGGACTACGTCACCTAGGCAAGCGAACTGTTTTTTGCATTCGACGAGCGGCACATTACCAATAGTGTCCGGTACTGCTAACAACCGACCCGTCCGCGTGTGCATTGACAGTGGCGCCAATTTATCCATCATGAGTGCTAATGCCTTGACGGACGACATTCCCACGCACGCATGGGTATTGCGCGGGAACATTGAAGTTCTCAAACGCAGCATATGCCCAACTCTCGCTGCAACGCTTGATGTGACATTGGGAACCACGAATGTGCGACTCGAAGACGTCGTGATAACGGAACTGCCCAGCGGCATCGACCTGATTCTGGGATCAGACTGGCGACGAGTCGCGAACGTCGACGTAACGTTTCACACGTCAAACGATGTGACTATCGTTCCAGTCGAGCCCTCCGGAAAACTTTCATCGTCCGAAGTGCCACCCCCGAAACAAGACACCGCACACCGCACCGGGGAAACGCTTATTGCGACGTTCTGCCGGCAATCGGACGAGAGCGTTTCCAAAGACAAAGGGTACGTGCGCCTCAACACGAAATGTCCCGCACCCGACGAAGACTTCACGAGTCTAGTCGAAGACGCCACACGGAAGATAACGAAGGATGCCACCGAAGCAGAGAGGCAACAACTTCACGCAATTCTGTTAAGGCATCATCAAGCGTTCACTTCCAAAGGCGACACTTTGGGCGTGTGTCCTCACACCGAGCACAGCATCGAACTCAGAGACAATATACCAGTGTCATCGAGGCCGTACAGGTGCTCACCGGCTGATCGCAAGTTCATCCGAGAACAGGTGAATGACTACCTCTCCAAGGGCATCATAAGGCCGAGCGAAAGCGAGTACGGTGCTCCAACGATAGTCGTCGACCAACCGCACCACCCAACGACTCCACGAAGAATGGTACACGAATATCGCAAGCTCAACGAGAAAACCATCAACCCTTCTTATCCAATGCCCGTCATGGAAGACGTTATTGACGATGTCATGCGCGACGGATCGGCTTACTTCACTGTGTTGGACGTGAAGACGGCATTTCTGACTATACGAATGAAGCCGGACGTCGTACACAAGACCGCATTCGTCACTCCTGACGGAAAGTACGAATACCTTCGAATGGCCTTTGGGTTTTGCAAGGCCCCTCAGACCATGCAAAGAGTCATGCATCGCACGTTCGATGGCTTACCTAGGACAGCTACGTACATGGACGATGTCGGGCAGGGAGCCACAACAGTGAGGGAGGCTTTGGATTTGCTGAACGAAGCACTCAGGAGAGTCCTGATCAACGACTTGAAGATGGATCTCCGGAAATGCCAGTTGATTCAAGACAAAGTATCTTTCCTGGGTTACGTGATCTCCGCCGAAGGACGAACACTGGACGAATCCAGAGTTGCCGCTGTCGAGAAGTTCGAGCCGCATCGCAACGCAAAGAAGCTGTACTCCTTCCTGCAGTTCGCTAACCACTACCGAAAGTTCATACCGGAGTTTGCAAAGGTCACGCACAAGCTACGGCGCCTTCTGGCGAAGGACGTTCCTTTCGTATGGACTGACGCTCATAAAGCAACGGTCAACGCCATAAAACACGCCTTGAAGAACCCACCGATTCTGGCGAGCTTCCGTCCAGACTGCCCGACTAACGTTCACGTCGACGCTTCGCGAACCGGGCTGGGTGCGGTGCTTTCTCAAACTCAAGACGGAAAGGAGCGAATCATAGAGTACGCAAGCAGATCACTAAACGAGCACGATCGTGGTCTACACTCTAATATGCTTGAGTGCATGGCGCTCCACTGGGCGATCACTGAGAAGTTTTCGGTCTACCTGAGAGGAGGCCCTCGTTTTACAGTGTTCACGGACAACTTCAGCTTGTCATACCTCGTCCAGAAGGGAGCCAGCAACCGCAGATTTGCGAGGTGGACGCTCGACTTAGCAGAGTACACCTTCGACGTCAAGCACAAGCCAGGATGCCAGAACTCCGCTGCTGACGCACTCTCGAGGCAGTCGGAATCTGCAGAGGCTTTCGACCAGGGCGTTTCGACCCGAGACCTCCACTGCTACGCAGTAGTGGTCGGCAAACACAGTCGCCTACGCGAGTTTCAGGAGAGGGATACTGACTGCAAAAGATTTCGGGAGGAGGCCAAGCACAAATCTTCAGACTACGAGATCGAAAACGACATACTGGTGAAGAAATCTCTCGAGGGAGGACGGGTCCGTCGGAGGGTGATCATTCCTGCTACCCTCCGAAGCAGTGTGATGATCGTTTTCCACGACAACAACGGCCACCTGGGCGTCGAGAAGACAAGAGACCTGATTCAGCGAAAGTACTGGTGGCCATCGATGAGAAAGGACATACGCGAGTATGTTGACTCCTGCCACACGTGCCAGACTATCAACGCCCGCACGACACGGAATGAAGGTTGCCTCATCCCACGCGATATTCCTACTGAGCCAAATGCGGTGATTGTCACGAGGCTAGTCAACCCACAAGCTCTCGTGTAGGTTCTTGTGCATACAAACCGATGAGAAAACCCACATTGGTAAAGAGAACACGAGACCGTTTATGCACACAAGAAAAACAACTAAATATATTTTCAATAAACTAGATAAAAAGAAAGGAATAAGAGGAAAAACAAACAAAGCACACAAATTCGAGGAGAAATTAACCTAATGACCGCGAAATGCTAAGGATGCATGACTAAGAAATCTTAGCGCCACAGAACGGAAACAAAGCAGTTAACCCGAGAATTAGTTGAGGCCTGCTTCATCCGAAAACGTGGCGAGAAGTGCGTGAGTCATCCGTCTGTACTCCTTCACGATAAAGAATTTTCATTCCTAATGAGCACGTTTTCATAGTTTCACCGAGGTAAGCATGCGCAGTTGGTGTTACATTTTTCGTTTGTAGGGTTTTTCGGGGGGCTGTTAAGTTTTTCTAAGTTTTCTTGGTTCCATTTACACATGCGCGTTTACCTGTTTATTTCCTGATATTACATTTTTTGTTTTTGTATGACGTTGTATAACAATGTATGTGTAAAAAAGTAGGCGTGAGATTTCTGTGATTTGAGTTCGTATATATTCATGTGTGTTTCCTAATAAACTTGGTTTGAAGTTAGCGCTCGTGTTGTCTACGTTTCTTTCTTTTGTTTCCGTTCTGTGGCGCTAAGATTTCTTAGTCATGCATCGTTACCAACCTGCCCAACTCGCCGCACTCATCGGCTAAGGATGCGTAAGTTCCGCAATAGCAAAAGCGACTGTCACCGTTCGGTCGCGGCACTCTTGTAGATGGCGAGGGTTGATGCGATGGGGTGCAGACAAGGTAGATCAGAGGTCCAAGCGTTGCTCGTGGTTGAAGGTAGCTCCGGGCGCACCAAGGTCAGTGACCTCTCAGCGTTCGTCCTCCGACGCTGGGACGTAGCCCTGGAAACGGGACGAGCCTGGCCAAAGCCAGATGATGAGAAGCCTGGCCAACGCCAAACGACGAGCAGCGTGGCCAACGCCAGACGACGAGCGGCCTGGCCAACGCCAGACGATAGATGATGCTCGGGTGCCCGACCAGGTGGGAGCCCGCAGCAGCCTTGCCTCAGGAACTCGGCCGCCACCCCCGCGCCCTGGTAGCCTGCTTGCCTTCGTCGCGTCCCGGCCACGTCTGCCCGGTTCTTCGTTTGGGCTTCTTCCAAACCAGCGTGGGGGCCTCTCATTGGTCCGAACTTCACGCGCCTCGTCTGCCCATCGTCTTCCTCACCGAATACATCGCGAAAGCGCGCGTCCACACCATCGGTCGTCGTCGTCTTCTTTCCTATGCCGGTGCACTCGCGCACATTTTAAACCGAGCACTGGTTGCACTCGTGCACTTCACGAAACGCGCACTTCACTTATCACAACATGCCCCTTTTTCGAAAAGATTTCCCAACGGAAAAAACTGCCGGATGCGTGTTTCACCACACAGGATACGTTCTTGGAGTTCGCATGAACACATGCACACTGGTATCACTGCAACAAGTCTTAAGGAGCGCACTTACAGGGAAAAAAATCCACATATGGTAAACAATATTCCGATGGTTGGTTGAAATGCTTTGCCTCCTATCTTCAGCAACACCTGAATTCGTATCTATGGCCGTAACCTGCTCATGAAGTCGGCACCTGCGTTTTCAGAACCTTTGATATGTTGAATATGAAAAGTGTACTCTTGTAGTACTAGACTCCACCTTAGCAACCTACTGTTTGTGTGTTTTGCCTTCGCTAAGTATTGTAGCGGTTGATGATCTGTCTGTACAATAAACTGTACTCCGTACAAAAAAATATGAAAGTTTTCTACCGCCCATACTAGCGCTAAGCATTCTCGTTCGATAGTCGAGTAATTCTGCTCCCGAGGCAACAGCTGGCGGCTGGCATACGACACTGGGTGCAACAGCCCCTCGTGTTCTTGCATGAGGACTGCACCGATGCATGTGTCGGATGCGTCTGTACGGAGTATGAACACACGTTTTGGGTCTAGTGCCTTCACGATCGGCCCAGAAGCAAGGGCTTGCTTCAGCGTTTGAAATGCTCCTTCTGTTTCAGGAGTCCAACAAATCTTGTTTTTCTCCATTTTTCTGGTTAGCTGAGTTAAATGCTGTGCTTTCTCCGCATAGCGAGGTATTAAATCTTGGTAATACCCAGCTAGTCCCAGAAAAGATCGGAGTTGCTTCTTGGTGTCAGGTAGAGGTGCACTGGCTATCTTCAAAACCGTAGTTTCCACAGGTTGAATAGTCCCACCTCCTAGACGATGTCCCAAGAAGACTATCGACTCCACAGCAATTTCGCACTTCTGAGGCTTGATGGTTAAGCCAGACTCCCGTACTCTCTGTAACAAGCGTTGCAAGGTGTCTATGTGCTCTTCCCAGGTGTTCCTGGCTATGAGAACGTCATCGATGTAGTGGACTACATTTTCAAGGCCCTGTAAGAGTGTTCTCATTAGATGCGTAAACACCGCAAAAGCTGTCTTTATGCCAAACGGCATGTATATAAATTGGAAATGACCGGATTGCGTTGAGAATGCCGTTACTGGCCTCGATGTCCGGTCAAGTGGGACTTGCCAATACCCTTTTGTGAGATCAAACTTTGAGAAGTATCTCTTTGTGCCCACCTCTGTAAACATTAGGTTGGTCCTAGTTATGGGTTCAGCGTCGGAAACCAGTATCTCGTTGATGCGACAGAAGTCGACGCATGTGCGATAGGTGTTATCCGGCTTCTTAATAAGTACCAAGGGCGAATTGTAGGGCGAATGGGATCGCTCAACCACACCCAGTCTTAACATGTCTTGAACTTCTTGTTCTACTACTTCCTTCATGGCTAACGGCAAAGGATACTGCGGTGTGTTGATCGGTTCAGAGGTCGTCAATTGAAGTCGGCATTCCAACAGATTTGTCTTTCCCGGTATCTCAGAGAATACATTTTGATAGGTGGTTAGAATCTTCCGAAGTTCTGTACGTTTGTCTTCTTCTAAGCTACTGCCGATCGAAATCACTTCTACACCCACAGTCGGCTTAACTGTGCAAGCTGGTAGAGGGGTATCTGTCTCCTCCTCTTTCATAACCACAAAAGATGCTGTTTGTGGAATTGTGTCTGGTTGCCGGTCTTCATATCGTTTTAACATAATAATATGGAAAAGTTTGGCGTCATGCCCCAAGTCTAGCCAATAGTCGTAGTCGCCCTTTTTCCCAATGACCGGAAACGGCCCTTTCCATTTCATCAACAACTTATTCGCTGTTGTACGAAGCAAAATAAGAGCTCGGTCTCCAACTTTCAGCTGACGGCTCTTGCTCTTCCGATCATAGTGATATTTTTGAGTCGTTTTCGCTCGTATCAAGTTCTCATGGGCTAATTTTAGCGTTCTTTCCAGACGATCCCGGAGATCGAGGACATATCCATAGGTCGTTTTCACCTCCTCTTCGATCTTTTCTCCAGTCCACAGCTCCTTTAACAAGTTGAGTGGTCCTCGGACGTATCTCCCGTAAATGAGTTCGAAAGGAGAGAACGCCATGCTGGCCTGAGGAACTTCTCGATACGCAAATATAAGTGGTGCAAGCAATCGATCCCATGATTTTGGATCCTCTTGGCATAGCTTGCGCAGAATTTGTTTCAAAGTCCCATTAAACTGCTCTACCAAACCATTGCACATGGGATGATAGGGCGTCGAACTCAGATGTTTGATTGCCAACAGATCGTTTACTTCTCTCATCACGTCCGACGTGAAGCACGAGGCCTGATCACACAGAATTTGGCGGGGAAATCCAACGCGCGAAAACATTTCGACCAACCCGTCTGTCACTCCGCGACTGTGACAGACGCCGGCAAAGCAATCCTGACGCCGGCAAAGCAATGGCGTCAGGATAGCGCGTAGCGAAATCGACCATGGTCAGTATGTATCTGCTGCCCCTATTTGAGACCGGCTTTAAGGGTCCAATAATGTCCACGGCCACACGCTCAAAAGGAGTGTCAATCAGGGGCATTTTCCCAAGAGGAGCCTTTCCTACTTTGTGCTTTGGATACATTCTTTGGCACGTGTCACTGGACCACACGTATCTTTCAATCTCTTCCTGGATCCCTGGCCAATAGAATGAACCTAACACCCGATCACTCGTTCTTGTTACTCCTTGATGCCCGGACATTAAACTCTCATGGGCCATCTTCAACACTTGACTTCGCAGCTTGAGAGGAACTACGACCTGCTGTATCAATTTGCCAGAGGATAGTCGGTAATTTCGATACAACAATGACTTCTCCATGACAAAGGAATACTGGGTCGATCCTCTGCCATAAAAAACCTGCCCTACTTTGTCCCTGCAAGCTTCCAGGGTCTTGTTTTCTGCTTGGGCCCTCTCGAGCTCCCTCCTGTTCATCTTCAAACTTCTGACGCTAACTGCAGCTGAATCCGGCCGGACGCTTGTGCTCTTCATACTACCAAGTGATGCCTTTAAACGATGGTCTTCTTTCTTCTTATACAAGGTCTCGGCTACGCCGTTCGGAGTGAAGTTTCCTTCAGCCAGTTTTTCTTTCCATTTCTTGTCAGGGTCATCAGCAGCACGAGATCCTGGCACATTGCCCACGATGATGTCATATAGCGGGGAGGACATGCATTTCACGATACACGTGCCTGAAAAATATGGCGAAAAAATCTCCACCTTTGCCTCTGGTACCGTGATCCGGCTCCCGTCTGCTAAGAACAAGGCCGTCGTGGTTCCTGTCAGTGCTTCATCTGGCACCAAAGAACGCCGAACCACCATTGTATTGCTTCCTGTATCTCGTAGGACGGAAGCAGCTTGGCCGAATATAATGCCCTGCAGCACTGGCATCGGATGTTTTTCTGACTTTGGCTGCGTATTTACCGCACTGGTCATATTCTCCTCCTGCTTGTCCGCAGGTATATTATTCACTACTTCTGCCTTTTCCTCTGGCGACAAGATACAAGAAGTCCTCTTCGTGACGTTCTGCTTTCTGGTACATACATTAATATCATGCCCCGTTTTGCGACAGTAGTCACAGTATGGTCTTGTCCGAGCACGGCATTCTGGTGCCCTGTGACCTGTTTTATCACAAACAAAACATCGAGTGGGAGACTTCCCCGCTGTACTTCCGCATTTTCCTGCGGCGCCGTTCTCCGTTTTGTCGCGAAAAACCAACAAATTTGACTGTCGTTGGGCCTCTAAAGAATTGTCCGCAGCCTCGGCCATTTCATCTAGCTTACGACATTTTTCTCACGTAGGAAAAGCGCCACGCGGTTATGGCATTGATTGATAAACTGTTCAGCTACTATGAGATCTCGAACAGACGAATATTCTTTTGCGGTCTTGGACATCTCCTCCCATCTGTCGAAAAAACTTGCCAACCTGGTTGCATACTGCTTGCCTGTTTCTCCATCTTGAGGTCTGCTATGCCGGAACTTCTCCCGGTAGCCCTCCGCCGTGAAACGAAAACGCTGCAGTAATGCTAGCTTGGCTTTCTCGTAGTCAAGTGCCTCTTCTGGAGACAAGCGACCAAATACTTTGAGAGCTTCTCCGCTCAGACACAGACTCAGTGCCGTGGCCCACTTATCCTTAGGCCATTCCTGACCGGTGGCCACATTCTCAAATCTCTTGAGATAAGCATCAAGGTCATCCCGGTTTTCATTAAATCCGGGTATGAAATTGTGCGGGTTAACGTTACACGGTTCTCGCACCTGTCGACCATGGTCCGACGCCGCGGATCCCCTGGCCCCTTCCACCTGAGCAAGTTGAAGACGCAGTTGAATCGTCTTTTGGCATTCGGCCTCAAGTTTTCGTTCCAACTCCGCCTGTTCCATCCTCTCCTTTCTTGCCTCTCGCTCAGATGCCCTTTCTTCGCGAGCTCGTGCCTCACGCTCATCAAGCCATGCCTTCAACTCATCGCCCTCTAGCCCCATGCGTATCGCTAACGCCGTTAAATCAGACGTAGTCATTTTCTCTCCTTCTGTAAAAACCTTAATTGCATAAACAATCTTGTTCTGTCGCGGACGCCAATTGTCACGAGGCTAGTCAACCCACAACCTCTCGTGTAGGTTCTTGTGCATACAAACCGATGAGAAAACCCACATCGGTAAAGAGAACACGAGACCGTTTATGCACACAAGAAAAACAACTAAATATATTTTCAATAAACTAGATAAAGAGAAAGGAATAAGAGGAAAAACAAACAAAGCACACAAATTCGAGGAGAAATTAACCTAATGACCGCGAAATGCTAAGGATGCGTAAGTTCCGCAATAGCAAAAGCGACTGTCACCGTTCAGTCGCGGCACTCTTGTAGACGGTGAGGGTTGATGCGATGGGGTGCAGACAGGGTAGATAAGAGGTCCAAGCGTTGCTTGTGGTTGAAGGTAGCTCCGGGCGCTCCAAGGTCAGTGACCTCTCAGCGTTCGTCCTCCGACGCTGGGACGTAGCCCTGGAAACGGGACGAGCCTGGCCAAAGCCAGATGGTGAGAAGCCTGGCCAACGCCAAACGACGAGCAGCCTGGCCAACGCCAGACGACGAGCGGCCTGGCCAACGCCAGACGACGAGCGGCCTGGCCAACGCCAGACGATAGATGATGCTCGGGTGCCCGACCAGGTGGGAGCCCGCAGCAGCCTTGCCTCAGGAACTCGGCCGCCACCCCCGCGCCCTGGTAGCCTGCTTGCCTCCGTCGCGTCCCGGCCACGTCTGCCCCGTTCTTCGTTCGGGCTTCTTCCAAACCAGCGTGGGGGCCTCTCATTGGTCCGAACTTCACGCGCCTCGTCTGCCCATCGTCTTCCTCACCGAATACATCGCGAAAGCGCGCGTCCACATCATCGGTCGTCGTCGTCTTCTTTCCTATGCCGGTGCACTCGCGCACATTTTAAACCGAGCACTGGTTGCACTCGCACACTTCACGAAACGCGCACTTCACTTATCACAGTGATATCCCTGGATCACATGGGTCCGCTAAACGAGAAGGGAGACCACATTCTCGTGTGTATCGACCACGCCACGAGATACATGGACGCCGTGACCGTACCGAGCACTTCGTCGACGCACTACCTTGACTTCATGACAAATCGGTGGATTCCGCGATTTGGAGTTCCCAGCGTCATTATTACGGACCAAGCCAAAGAATTCGTGAACAAGAAAACCAACCAATTCCATCGCAGACTGGGAATTGCTCATCAGAACTCCCCACCGTACTGGCCACAATCAAACGAACTGATCGAGCGAATGGTAGGAACATTGAAACAGGTGCTGCGCAAAATGCTAAACAAGAAGGACAAATGGCAGAAGGAACTACCCCGAGCAATGCTAGCAATCAACGCCACGAAGCATCGTCACAGTGGCCACAGCCCATTTCGACTCATGCACGGCTACCACCCAAAACTGCCAGGAGAGCTCAACCTCACCTCAGTCGAGGGAGACATCGACGAGTCTCATAGACTGCACGACTTGACAAGGGGACGTGCGGAGACAAGAGAGAGGCTACTGCAGAGTCAGCGCAAAACAACGGTCCGATACGACAAGAAGCGGCGAACTCCGAGGTTCATAACGGGGGACCTCGTCCTGCTTGAGTTGAGCGCTCGAGGCACATTAGACCCTCGCTATGAAGGTCCGTTCGAGATAACGGCCCTCGTCGGAGGAAACAGGGCCGAGATCCAAAGAGTACCCCACACACTGGGCATGATCAACCAAAAAATCGTGAACGTGGAGCAGCTTTGTAGATATAAGGAGCCGCTCCTAGAAGTTACGGAACCATCGCCATCTAACGACACGCACGCCTGAGGACAGGCGCAATTTTCGGGAGGGCCGTGTCAGCGGCACTCGAGTTCACACAGCTGAATTCTCCGGCAGCGTTTCATTCTCCGGCAGCGCCTCCTTCTCCGGCAGCGTCTCCGTGCTTGCTCGGGAAACGCTGCACTGCGTTAACGTGGACTCCGAGCCCTGAGCACGTCCACTCGACGCGGTTGCCCATTGGTTCAACGAACATTCAAAAAACAAAAAGTGAGCCTTCAAGCCTAGACCGCATAGCAACGCATCGCCAGAGAGGGAGAACGAGCCGAGATTCGAGCCGGGACCGCAGAGCAACGCATCGCAGAGCGAGCCGAGACGCGAGTGGCGTCGGACGTATCCGATCGAGCTCCTGCACCGAGTCCAGTTTCCTTATACATGTAACCACTGCCGATTCACCTGTAACTTAGCACAATACAGTTTTTCTTAGAATTTGAACCTTGCCTTGACTACATTTACTCGGACATCGCTGACAGTCTCGAACGGGTGTCAGTAGCCAAGATGGTACTATCACTTCATCAATCACACTAAGTGTGTTCCTGTCTTCGCCACGGTAGTCTTCTTCGGAAAGCGACGGTAGAAACAAATTGTTTAATGATATTTCCCCACTACCACAGTCGACGGAAGCACCGCATTGCTCCAGAAAATTGATACCAAGAACATCGTACGAACAACGAGATAGAACCATAAATTCGAACACAAATACTTTTCCAGCCAATGAAACACTGACAACACATACACCAAGAGGATTAAGCCACTCGCCACCTACACCACGAAAGGTGATTGTATCGTTCCATGAAAACATAACTTTGCGACCAAAGCGGTTTCTGAAGGCGAGGCTCATCACAGACACAGTAGCCCCAGTGTCAACTAACGCCATGGTTGGTATTCCTTCAATCAATACATTCACTTTGTTTTTCAGCATCACAATAGGCAGAGGTATACCTTGAAAAGACCGTCCGGCAACCTCACCTCCATTGGCCGCGGATGCTAGTTTCCCTTTCGGCGGCGGCGGAGAAGAACGACGCAGAGGAGACGGCGAGCGACGAGAACGGTTAGATGGTGGTGTCAAACTCCGCTCGGATGCTGGCGAATCGCTGCGTCTAGTCTCGCGCGAAAAACAGTCCCTCAGAAACAAGTCGGTCGTCCGCATGTCATATGAAGCACCGGGTCTTGGTGGCGAAGACATGGCTGGTGTCCATCGTTATTGGCGGCGTTGGTGGCGGCAATACCGAGTGATATGCCCAGTGGAACCACAGTTGTAGCACACGGTAGGGTCACGCTTTACACTGTATTCATCGGAACGAATGCTGGGCCGCTGCTGTCGGTGAGGAAGTTCGTTATCAGGCGAAGAACGGGTTTCTGCCATTCTCTGGAATCCATTGTATTCGTCGTAAGTTGCATCTTGGTAAAAGGGTCGGTACTGTCCTTGCCGCAGCGGGACGTAGTCCGGCTGAGAGTCCCGAGCATGAGAACGCGGCTGTCCTCGGCGTGATCCAGCGTCATAGGCAGGGCCTCTATCGTAGAGACGTGGCTGATACTGAGGTGTGGTGTTAGAATCCTCAATGCCCTCCGTGACTCGGTGCGAGGAGAATGAATTAATGTTTCGCTCGAACTCTGTTGGCAGGTAGGGGGGATGATTGCTTGAATGGTGTGCCACTTGCGCGTACAGGCCGAGTTCTTCGCGTACTAATTGCCGGATTGTTGATGCGAGATCGAGCGCCTGGTTACTGTCTATACTCGCGATAGTCATCACATTGGCTAGCCTGCCGAACTTCGGCGTGATGCGCATCGTCTTTAGATGCTCAAAAGTGCGGCAATGGCGAATGACATCGGCGCCAGATGTCATGGTGTCTTTCGCGATGAGGAAACTGTAATCATTCTCGGCAATTCCTTTTAGAATGTGCCCGACTTTGTCTTCCTCAGAGATTTTGTAGTCAATGATCCTACATAGCTTTATTCCTTAATGTAGGTCGTGCAAGTTTCACCTGGCACTTGAGCCCATTGCATTAGCGTTTGTTCTGCTCTTTTGTTTTTCGTTGTTGGGTCGCCGAAACGCTCTTTAATCTCAGAAACAAATCTGTCCCACGTCGTTAACGTTTCCTTCCGATTCTCGTACCACATTAATGCAGTATCCGTCAAAAAGAACGCGACGTACAAAAGCTGAGAAGCGGCATCCCATTTGTTGGCGGCGCTCACCCGTTTGTAATGAATGAGCCAAGCCTCGGCGTCTTCATCTGGTCTGCCGGCGAAGGGACGAGCGTCTCTCAGCTGTGGAGCCGAACTGGTCGGCGCAGAAGTCGAGAGGGGTCGGTGTTCATCTGCGCTGTGGGACATGTCCAGCCCAGATGGATTCGGTGGAAGTCCAGCAAGGCAACGGCTCCATCGAAAAACTTGCGGTTCAGCCTCTGTCTTGGGGTGTCGATTACCCAGCACGCCCACCACAACTGTTACAGCGAGCTGTGATGAAATGGCTTTATTTACAAGAGGTGAGCGATGGTCGTTCGTGGGGCAGCGCACTGCAATCTTGCAAGACTCTTCGTCTTCCTCTCCTTCTCTTCTCTGCCTTTTGCTAGCCCGTTAATATATATATATATATATATATATATATATATATATATATATATATATATATATATATATATTATTAGAAGGATGAACTGCTGAGCGTAAGTTGTCTCGTAGCGGCTGTTCCCATTTATTCTGCCGTGTCTGTGGTTTTGTTTTTTTTTTTGTTTTTCAGTGCTATCGTTCTTTTCGTGTACCACCATTTGAATTAGTAGATATGGTTGTTGAAATGACGTCGCCTAAATTATTTGTTAAAGGGTGGCACCTTCAAAGTTAGCCCTATTCTGTCGCAAATAATCATTCCTTGTTGCACACTTGTGGTGTAACTTAGCAAATGAAGGTAGTTAATTAGAGCACTGAAAACAAGGGCGCAGGATAATATTATATAATATTTGACGTTCAACGTCCCGAAACCACATGATTATGAGAGACGCCGTAGTTGAGGGCTCCGTAAATTTCCAACACCTGGGAACTATAACGTGCATCTATATCAAAGTACACGGACCTCAAACGGGTCTCAAATAATTCCGTTTCCATCGGAAATGCAGTCGCTGCAGCCGGGATTCGACCCCACGACCTTAATGACGGAGGAGGTTAAGGTGCAAACACATGCAATAACTGTGTCACGCATTGATCGATAGCATATAAAAAAGCCGAACTTAAATACAGTTAAAATCTTCTCAAATGACTTTCTGGGTGAGCCATGATTGTTATTGCTCGCCCATGCTGCCCTTTCTGTATTCGTTCTTTTTTTCAGCAAACTTCAGCGGTTAGTGAGTTTTTGGGTTGTCGACTTCGCCTCTTGATGACCATTCCCGGCAAGATCATTCTTCGAAAAAAGCCCTTGTCTGCTCTTTTGAAATTATTTTCTACTTTAAAAAGATAGTTTCACTATATCTGGTTGATTGTGGCACCGTCTCTTGATGCATCGTGGTGTAGTGCCACTGAAGTTCATTGTGGTTTTCTTGTGTAGTGGTGCTACAACTAGCTTTCTTGAGTGTTGTCTATAGTTTCTTGAGTGTTGTCTATAGTGTTGAGTAGAGATGCGTTCAAAAACTGGGGGTGATCGTTTTGAGAAAAAAAGAGCGCGATGGCATTTGTCGGTGAATTATCCATGTGCATTTTGTATTGCGATAACATCGGAGCTCTTGTTTTGGTAAACGAGACCACATGAATTATACTCACGTTCGCGGCCATGCATCCATTTCACTCTTCATGACACTGTTGTCCGCAACGCAGCAACGCAATCCTCGGTTTGGGCAGCGGTGTCAGCGACCTGTGGGCAGTGAACTGGGACACGCTGTTCGTGTCGGCCGCTGTCTTCGTCCTGCTCTTTCTGCTCGTCTGCGATGGACTTCCCAATATGCGATACGTGAGTCCCTGCTTAGCCTCGTGGTTAAGAAGACCGATCGTTCGATGACTCCGATGTGTATTGCACCTTGACGCACTTGACCGCTTTCTACCGGACACTTCGAGTGCGTGTCACTGCGATGTCGTCCTGAAGACGCACTGGATCCGGAGCACCTAAGAAAAAAGCGTCCCAGAGGCGATCTCAATTCTCGACTCAGGTTTCTACCATTGACACTCACCCCTCGCAGTTCGTGTGCCCTGGTGTATTTTTTGGTTTAACGACCGGTTTCACGTGTCTCTGATGCAAATTTTGAAGACCATTTAGCTACTACCAGCCTTTAAGTGAACTCCAAGAAGTTTTTCACTAGATTAAGTAAAGCAGTTCTCCAATATATGTAAACAATATAACTCTGAAACTTGAACCACAACCATTGACTTCTGTTTTGACCAAGCGTTTTGCATATATTCGGCAAACCGAGAGTAACTGCTCAACCGGATAAGCTTGAAAGAACGACAGTGCTGTTTGGTGACCGTGCATCTCAGGGAAGAAGGCCCCATAAGTTTGTGTGTATATTTTTCAAGTGAAATGGTTGGAAGAGCCAACGTATAAGAAGATATTAACACTCATTCATCGTTCAAGGTTCACCACTAAAATCACCGGCCTATTGACTGCACTGTATACAGCCTACTTGTTTTCTTGCTGCCATTCAGCTTGCTGTCATGAAAAAAAAAGCTGTAATATAACACACCACTTGAACAAATTATGCGATCTCAAGTACACTGAAATTTTGCCTAGCTTCTGATACAAAGGGGAAAAAAACAGCGCGCGAACGTATGGCATGAAAGTAGGTATAAACAACAAAAGGATTGACTCTCAACTGGTGATATAATAAATATATGAGTTTGTTATAGACTTCTATAAATATACAGTACATGCGCAGATGAGCTGTAGATTGACCATAACAATGCAAAACGAAATGAATATTTGATCTACTTGGTCTTTTGCCGCGCCTGCGCAGCTTCATCATGTTTTTTTTTTCTTTCTGCATTGATAATAGCCGCTCGACAGCTCCTCTGCGCATGACCTGTATGTTTAGAGTGAGTGTATAAATAATCTGTACATTCTAATAAATCGCCAGATGAGAGTCAGCAGAAAATACTGCATTTCACGCACGTACTTTCGGGAGTTTCACATCCTTAATGGACAGCTGTATTTTAATGTTTTAGATCTACATTTATTTGAATACTGACAGTAAATTACTTGCATCGCCATGCACTTGACGAGAAGTGAATAACGCAATAGAAAATAACCGAAACACTGCAGCTGTCTTTGCGATCCACTTTTTCAAACGAACGATAACTCAAGTAAGACGCTACACCAACCACAAGAACTTAGAAACAATAAAATTTAACGTCTCAAAACCAACATATGATTGCAAGAGATGCCGTCGGGTATGGTCCCGGCAACTTTCTGCCCCTTGGGGTTCTTTAACGTGCACCTAAATCTAAGAACACGGGCCTGAAGCATTTTCGCCTCCATCGATAATGTGGCCGCTGCCGCCGGGGTATGAACCCGCGACCTGTGGGCCAGCAGCCGAGCGCCTTAGCCACTAGACTGCCATGGCGGGTCCAACCTCAAGTAAGCATGTCACTCAGCTATGTCCTCGCCTAATCACAGCTAGCGGTAACTAATATTGACTTGTCTCCTAATCATGCCTAGTTTCGGCTAGTGTTGCTATATATTTACTTAAAGGGGCCCTGCAACACTCTTTGAGCATGGTCAGAAAATGCTGCCGATCGGTAGTAGAGGCTCCCGACAACACGTAAGCCAAAAGCCATAGCGCAGCATGTGACCTGGATCTCACAATAAAATATCAAAGTCAGCTAAAAATGCTTTACCTTCTCTTGAAGAACCACGGAAGACGCTTTAAAATCTCTCGTAAAACGTCCATCTATCAGCCAATTGGCTTATTTGAACATGGCGTGCTTGGTCGTTACAGAGATCACCGCGGGAGGCCGCAACTTGTCCACACATGTGCGCGCGATCACATTTAAAAAATCACGCATTCAAAAAAAAAGAAAACACTCTCAAGGTCACGAGGTGCGCGTGACGTTTTTCGTTCCCTCTGTTATTCCTTCCTGCTTAGCACCCAGCGCTTTTATCGGGACGAGAGAAGAGCGCATCAATTGACCATTTGCGGAAAAGCGAGCGCCACCTGCCGTCTAAACAGGGAAGCAGCGCTCGCGCTTTTGGTTGGAAAGGCATTCGTGAAATAACATGTGCTAGGCAGCGTTCGGCGGCTCGCGTGCGCTTGTTTTATTGATTTAGTGTTGTTTCTTTGCCGGAAACGTGCGCTGCTTACGGAAACAACAGGATAGAAGAAGAAAACATCCCGTTTGCGTTTGTGGAAACGGGATGGAGCGAGGATTTTTCACGTTGCAGCCTGAGCAACGACGACGTGTGGCGGTACCTACACTCCACTACTTCGACCGTTCGCCAGGCTCATCGCGGCTCATCGCTTCCACTATCGGCTATGGTGACGCACAGCAGCATCGCCGCGACTTCTCACGTAGGTGAACACACTGGGGACGAAGTCAGGATGGTTCTTGAACTTTGACGGCCGTCCTGCAGTAAACGTGATTTATGATTGCACAAACCAAGTTATATGCACTTAAATTTACCGTACCTGTTATGAAATGCGCGCTGCAGATCCGAGAATGTTTGTTGGGCGCCCACGGCGAACCGTCGGCATTCTGTCTCCTCACAGCAGCTACTCAAGCATCTCTCTTTTCGGCACGTAGCCTCGCGGACGGGAACCTGTAGAAATGCGTGCTTCCTTTCTGAGTAAAATAATTCGTGCAGCCGTAGGCCACACAGTGCGCTGGCATTTCTGTACGCTGCTAAAGCGAGGCGACTTAGTTCAGTGACGGCACAGAGATGCACGAGTGACGGCCGGCCCGGCTCGTGTTTTCCAACCAAAACCAAAGCGCCCATAGAGGGCGCCAGCTGCGCTGTTACCGTGCATGCGCAGAAGCTTTTCCGCAAATGGTCAATTGCAGCATGCGACAACTCTTTGCAACTCCACTCACTCTGGACGGATTCTTGACATTTTTGCCGCGTTGAATTCATGACCCAATGACCTCTTCCAGTGAATTAATTCATGGTTACTTAAAAAAGTGTTTCAGAGCCCCTTTAAGGTTAATGAACAAGGCCAGAACCACTCGAGTTGGTCATCTTGTGCCCATTTAAAGGAATACTCAGAAGGTAAGTAAGTGAACACTTTGAGAGCAATAACAACAGCGAGCACAATAGTCGTTTTTCTGATTGTGGGCGAAACTGGTCGGACATTATACATAGAGGGTCGCAGATTCCAGCGTTTTAGCTAGCGACTGCCTTACGCTTTCACATTGTATTAGCGATGTTATCAAAAAAGTCTGAAACCAGCGAGAAGGTTGCCAGTCAATCCAGTGGTCACACGTGCAACAGGCCGGTCACATGTAAATACAGAAGGAAATGTTTGTTTCAGTATTGGTTGAAATATACCGTTAAAAGTAATTTATATTGACTATTCAACAGTTTCGCAATGAAAATTTTGGGCATACTGTTTTTTTCTTTCTTTCGGCAGGCTAGGCGTATATCGTAATAAATCATGCGTAAATGGAATTTTCTAGATAGTTTTACGTGTCTTAACCTTTATTTTCTAACGTTCCACCTTGAGACCACTGCTTTCTTTTGTGCAGTCCCTGTACGTTCTGGCCACCAGCCAATATACGCTCTTGTTGGTGCTGCTCACTGCGACAGTGATGCACGAGGGTGCTTTCGATGGTCTCTATCAGCTGCCTGTGTGGAAGCTCGATGCTTTTGTACGCTTCTCGGTAAGCGCTTCAGTTTCGAGATTGTTTACAAGGGACAACCGAAGTTTCGCCGAATGTGGTTGTGACAATGTACTGGAGTCTACTGCGGACTACTGCCGGTGACATTGTAGCTTAGATGATTATGAACTTGTAGAGTTCGACATGCGACGGAAATGGTCGGCCACTTGAAGGGCAAGTTAAAATGTTCACAGAAAGCAATCACGGCCACCAGTCTGAAAAGCAATTTGGCCACGTCGGGGGGCTGCCACGTAGTTGGCTAACACAAAAATGAAATTGAAGATCACCGAAGGAGAACTTCATTTTACAGCGAAAATGAAACCACGCCAACATGTTGCTCGTTTGTCGTACGCCCTTGCAATGTTTTAATGATCCGGTATGAACCTTCTATCGCTGATCTCTTTGCTGCTGGCTGATATTATAATTCCTGGAGTCGACCTTTGCGTGATAGTGCTGAAAAAACTACAAGGGTTGTCATACATTGAGAATAGGTTACTTTTGTGGAAGTTTCAGTGCAATAATGAAGAAATTCAACGTTGTATACAAGAATTTCCTAATGAAGATATTTTCAACTTTAGAGCTTGCGGCAGAAGTGAAAGCTGAATGATATTTTCTTCACTTCAGCAAATTTCGCTATTAACAGCTCTTCATTTTTTCAGCTTTTCGACTTGTTGCAGACAATATCTTCCAGAAGTTTTTGATTGGGAGTCGGAGTATTCCTTCATAATATAAGTTCTACCTATTTGAAATGAGAAAAACTCGGAAGAGGAAATCAGTGCACAGTTGGTTTTGAGAATTTGGTTACTAGGTGAGTGTGTGTGTAGTCCCTCATGACACGTCTTCATGCTTCTTTATAACCCGCAGCTCTGGGAAGATATGGTAGCCTTCACTGCATTCGGCATTGGTCTTGGCGGATACGGCATCAGCTTCATCACCTCCCACAACTCATTCAGGAACAACTTCATAACGTAAGCGACGCATGTAGTTTCCTAGATTCGAATGCCACGACCATAAAACACGGTACTAACACATACTGTAGCTTGATATCCATCTTTCCAGGCACTGACGGCAAAATGTCGAGTTGGATAACTGCCGCACCACGTGCTGGAGCTGTTTGAGCAGCTAAATTGGCTTTTTTGGAGGTAGAATTTAATTTATTTTAGTATTCTCTCAGTCAACGAAAAAATGCCGAAACCGGCAGTTTTGGTTTGTAGGCATCGCAGACAATTACACGGATGTAGTTAGCCGTCTTTAACGTTATGAAGCGGATGTAGCGATCTTATTATGCCAAACTATTTACGTCTTCTTACATCTAGTGTGCTTGGATAATTTGCGTGAATCGGCCATTATATGAACAGAAAGCTTCTCATCTCAATTGCTTCGGGAAAGGGGGTTTATTCTTTAGAGGAATAAAAGCCTGAAAGGTAAGAAAATGGGGTGTGGAGTGCACGATAACGGTCTATCATGTGAGAACACCTCAACTGGTACACTCACGGGGGAATGGGGAATGATGAGACAGTTAGAGCGAAGAAAAGAAAGTGGGTTGAAAAGAAAGGGGGTGAAATCAAGGAGGAGAAAAAAATGAAACTAGCATGGACACGCTTCACCAGGGCGAGTGGCCTATAAATGTCGCTGGTGTTCAAGAAAGTCCAGTAAGGCTGCAAGGGCAGAGCTCGGCCGCAAGGGCAGAGCGGTGAATTGCTTCACAAACAGTGAGTTGCTGAGGGAGAGTCAACGATTGTATACCAAGAACGAGCTTTCCGTACCAATTCGTATTGCATGTACTTAGCGCAGGTGGAAATAATGGGGTATGTTCACCGTGGCCATTTTTGTGGTGACGAGCCATCTGGTCACGTGATGTTTCACGTAGCAGCAAATGCCATTTCAAAGCATGATCAAGCTGTGGAGCTTGCACTGACACCCGCTGGCCCTCACTATTGCCGACGGCTTCTTATTTTTCCTCTCAGCGATATTACCTACGTTTTGGTACTTGACACGGTGAAGTGCGTCGCTACCGCGTCGATGGTCTTCTTTGTGCTGGGCAGCTACGCTCGCAAGACGGGCCTCGAGATCGACCAGATAGTGGCCGGCAGTAAGTAAGCTGATGAAAGCTGCTAGACAACGGACCGGACCACTCAGGGGACACCACAACAAAATAGGAGGATGTCTTGGTGGATGATGCGACTCTTAGTTGCATTTATAAGCGACGTTGTATTATATGTAGCATATTTCAGCTACAAATAAGACTGGTTTCATTCGGCGTCCACTTGAATGTACATGGCACGACATCGGCAAATCAACGTGAAGTAGAATGGTCTCACAGCTCTCATAGCACCCGTACCTTGTGATAATTATCCAAGCAAGACAGAAGTTCTGGAAAATTTCAAGCCTTCAAACTATGAAAAGTTGCGTCGAACAAGCAATGTCGCAAATACCTACCTTTATGCAAGCGTAAAAGGTGTTTGAACTACGAAGCTTGTAAGCGAGCATCTATAGAACTCCAGCCCTGCATCATACGTATGTTGTAGTTGCGAACTCTGAGAATAGCACAAAGAAAGAATAAACTTGTGCTTGATAACGTGGTCTTGTTTTCACTATCCGTAAATGTTTACTAATTGTCACTGTTGTTCGTTCATGCAAAGCTATTATCAGTGCAATTAAGCTAAGTGAGCATAATGGTGCAATATTCACATAAAAGGGCTTGGTACCATATTGGCGATTATAAAGCAAGCAGAAATAAACGTATCGGCTGAACAGTCCTACTTTTTGGATGTAGTGAATGTAAATGCTTTAAAAAACAAGAAATGGCAATACGTTTGAAAACAGCGTTTCTGCCACATTTCTGAAAAGCTAAATTGTAAACAAAGGATTCGTGATGATTTGAGCTCCACGCAGAAGCAATAACGCAATCGGGCCCCTGTGTCACGGGCAGCTTAGCCGTGTTTGAGAGTGTGCACAAGCATTCCAGCTATACTCTTAGAGGCTTACTTATCGTCCCGTGTGCTAGAATGAAGGCACGGTGCCAGCTTTTGGCTCCCACCTCCTTACGTTCAGAGTGTACTACAAACCAGCTTTAAGCATTATGCAGCGCGTATGTTGATATCTCCGTAAAATGTGCATGCTTACGAACAAATGCCTTTATTTCAATCCAAGATACCAAAAACCGCTTATTTGCTTGGTGGGAGCAATTTTTCAAACACGGCATGTGCTTGAAAAATTGCTCAGACGATGTGCCTCAGTGGTTATTAAAAACAAAGCACAAGTCCTGGGGAATATGGAAGCTTCAAGAGGTGAAAGTTTGTGAACATTAGGCGTCACTGTAGCCGATGTTTAAGCAAGCGGACAGATATTCTGCAGCTGTTTTTTCAGCCTTGAAGTGACAAAAGCAAGTGCAGTCTTGCAGAAAGGAGACCAGTTGTCGTAGCGTCGGCTACTGCGACGCCTCGTGTTCACAAGTTTTTTATAGCTACAGTGGCCATCAGGAATGCTTAAATTCATAAATTACGCCATTGGTAAAAGGCCCTCACAAACGTTCTCAATAGCGTCAAATCTGCCTCTTCTGACGTCAGCAAGATGAAACATATATATGGGCGCCATCTCGGTGTCCATGATAATCAGCATTGTTCGTAGTATTAACCTCAATAGTGTTGCTGAAGCTAAAGCATGGCACTTCTTACCATTAACAGCAGCCTACCAAGCATCAGGATATTATGCTTGACGCAAGGCAAAAAAGGGGGGAGTTTTGTTTTTGTTGCCTCTGTTTCAACCAGTGAAATTTTGGTGTAGCCTCCGCTCCACTATATTTTTCCCGTCGCAGGCGGGGTGGAGGACGTAGCATTCCTGCAGATTCCGGAGGCCTTTCTGTCCACAGAGACCAGTGGCGTGCTTCTGCTAGCCTTCTTCTTATTCCTGACAATCGTCGGGCTCGGATCACTAGTATGACGTTCACTGTGCACAATGCCTCGTACAGGGTTATTTTCTAACACGATATTGTTAAAGGGCTCAATTTGTTGAAACTATGGTGCTGGCATTAGTATCGTAGAAGGCGTCATTATTTTTTAGGAAAACATCTATCTGCCTTGACCTTGCGGGGAAAATCGTGAAAATGTAAAATAATTATGAATATAGCTACGAACCGTCATCTAATGCAGGCCTTCTGCATTGCAAGCAAATAACTTACTTGTCTAAGGCGTCATCGTTTGTGAGCGAAACGTCTGCCTTGACCTTGCGAGGGATATTGAGAAAGTTCAAAATAATAATATTAGATATGGTTGCGAACTGCTATCTAATCCAGGCCTTCCGCATGGCAAGCAAATAGCTTACTGAACAGCCGCCCCAGTGCTTGAAATTGCTTTCAAAAATTAATTACTAAGTCGTTCTGAATTGTGTAGATTTGTGCGAGGTTAAACCGTTGGACATGTTGGAGCGTTCTACGCGTGTGCAGGTATTGACCACCGAGCTGGTCGTGCAAGTGTTGGACGAAGAGTTTCCGCATGCACACATCAACAAGCGCATGGTTCGCACTGCCACGTCGGTCATCTGCTTCTTCGCCAGCTGCGTCTACGCCACTCCCGTGAGTTTAAAGAACGCTTGAAACGATCAGGCGGGTGATCATCTTCGAGCTCGTATTCTATCGTCAACCCACCGCAGCACGTTAGCGGCTAAAACATTCCGTTAGTTAGCTAATAAACGTGAATTAGATAACTGACCACATCAGTCCTATAACGACTGGCGCGTATTGCAAGCAAGAATCAGTTTCAACCTAAATTCAAGTACAGGTAATCATCGTAGCAAGTTCAAGGGCTATGCCGCATTTGTAGGCTTACCAGCCTCACATACTGCACTAACTATTCGCATAGTATATGGACTAACAAGCATGGTACCTGCGCTCACAGAAAGCGTGAACACATCTCCTTTGATCACATTGAACCTGGCCGTTCGCAGGCCTTCAGTGATCACCGGTCCAGCATAAAGAAGTGAGCGAACGCACCGAGTTTCTGCTCAATACTTTGAGATTACGGCAGGTGCCAGATTACGTGTGCATAAATTCTAGGACGCCGGCGGAGACAGTCACACAAAACTATGAATCCCCACGAAAGGACAGTCGACGGCACAGGCGCATGCAGTCCCACAGCTGATTGCATTAATGAGAAGCCTAAATATATAAGCAATGCATACACACCCTAAGTATTTGTGGCCAGATTTACAAATTGAGTTTAAAGGATTGATAAAGAGAGGATGAAGAAAGTGCTCAGATTTTAACAAAGCCGGCAGACAAGGATGGTGCAGACGAAGTGCTTCAACTGTGCCATCGTTGTCTATTGTGTTTGCAAACTTTTCAGCGATACTTTAATCATCCGTTATGATTCAACCAACCACTACACTACCGAGCTCTCCAGACAAAAAAAAAACGTGCTACGGGATGCCTGCAGGCATAAAAATATTGTTCCACGCTCACTTCCATGAATTTGATCTGCTGTGACACCCCCAGGTTTTAGTGCACAGATATGCCCAATGAAGTGGCGAAGGTCAACCACCACTGTATAGCACAATTGTTAAAGCATCGAATGCTTCATTCAAAAATTGCAGACTTTCTTCACATTTACTTTACATACGCTACTAATAGCATCACCTTTGCTATTGCAGCAGCTTTCGATCGCACCAGGTATCAAAACATGTGAAATAAGCAGCGTGTTTTAAAAATCCACCAGTTTCAAAGCGCTCAAATGTTGAAACGATAGCTGAAAACGCCCGGTGTGACACGTAGTCTCCCTTGCGCCACGGTTGAGGCATTCACCGAGACCGAAGCCAGGTTGTCAATTGAGAAGACGATTCGCACAGGGTCCGATTACCGTGTAATGCGTTATGCTCCTAACATCAAAGCGCAAGCTTTATCCAGGCTTCGTAATTGTTGTGCAATTATTGTCACGCAGTCAAAATAATACTCAATGGCGTCACCGGTACCATATCCGCCAATTGCGGCCCCATGTAATCATAACAATAATGAAGTTGAATCATAATTCCTATTATCACACTATTATCAACTCTCGGGAATTATGCAAGACAGAAAGAAAGTTTTTCTTATAGCCCGTCACCGCAGATGGATGAAAGAGACGGGGGTCTATGAGCTTCTGAAGCTGCTTATAGCAATTTTTATCTTGGCCCTTGCCACTGAACCTAGTTTACAAACGAGAGAAATAAATACATAAATAAATAAGCTGTGTGAAGCGAAGTCCTCGTTGTGGTCGCTGCTTTAGTAGCCCGAAGCAAAACAAGTCTGCATACCACATTGTAGATAAATCTGGTCCTCCTCTGGTCGTCCTAGAAGTGACGTGTGAACACTGCGCACAATTCAGCGGTAACCGCTCACATGTCGCTGGCGCCGATTACAATTACGCGCGCCGGCCAGGCCACAGCAGCAAGGTTTGACTACAGCGCCACAAGTTCTTACGACTTCTACGCGAACTGTCTCTCCGGTGGAGCTTTGAAAAAGTGTATTCTATAGTAATGTTTGGTGAAAGTAGCACGAGCGTGATATTCGGAGGTGGGGCCAATATCGCTGCCGACGTTTGCCGACGTTTGACTGATATTGGTTGAATGCCGGCGTGTTGTCAAGGTGTAAATGCCTCTCTATTATCTCATAGAATATTGTTTCTTCATGTAAGTAGAGAAATTTATTCTTCTGGGTTATACAAACCGTCTCTTACACCACTGCAGTAGCACGAAGACCACCCAAGTCAACGCTTCATTACTTAATTAGGCAATATTATTGGACCAACGTTTAAAGTTGCAAAGCTGGGCAAAACAATTCGATTAGAACGTTGTACATCACTTTGCAAAATGTCAAATAAGACTGTTTCTAACGTAACATATCCCCTCTAATTTGACGCACCCATCATTTTTCACAAATTTAGCAGATGTGTGACGTCATGTCGACGTCACACATGACCTATTCTGCGACCACATAACTTCTCGTAAAGTTCATGTTAAAGCCGACGCCAACATATACTCTTCGCAATCGACGAAGCATGGAGGGCTTTCTCCTCGAATAGTTTTTGAAGTTTTCTCGGGGAAAATGACAATGCGATCGCGCGGCTCACCGAGGTGGCAATCTTGAGAAATTTCGACTGTCCGGAGTTCATTAGCATATTGCTTAGTCTAAGTAGACACGACTATAGCCATTCGCAGGCAAACCAACTGTGACAAAGCCGAGTGTCATCTTTATTCTGTGGTCTCGTTGGAGGTACGCCCTCCTCCACATGAGAAACATGACCACTTCTACAAGAGGTATTTGAATAACTGATTTTTAATATCCCAAACGCTAAATTTTAGGTATCTCCTTAGTATACAAAGCGCTGCACAAAATTATTACTTGACCGGGATTCTTCGCGAACGCATCTTGGGTGAAAAAAAGCTATAAAGTAAGTCAATCAGTATTCATTTACACAAGTTTTCGATGTACCTATAAATTACAAAGTTACAGCGTCACATTTCTCCATTTCTTTGCCTGAGCAAGTGCCCTTGAACCGCTCTAAGCCAGCGATGGGGCCGCTCTGTCACGAAAAAAAAAGAATACAAACAAATAATCACAGCAAAACAAACAGTATTTCAGAAACTAAGCACAGAATTCTCAGAAGTAAAAGTTTTGAACATACCAAATGTCTGTGTAATCTTTTACGTTAAGGATTCCTGCCATTCTTTCCGTACGTCACTACCCTTAGGCTGGCCCCTATATGAAGGTTCTGGTCCTGGATTACCTTTACTACATCGTCGGGTTTGTCAATATCATCGGCGAACTGCTGGTCGTCTTTCAGCTGTATGGTAAGTGCGGAGGAAGCACGCAACACTTCATAAATTGCTTTTGCAGACAGTGGCATATTTAGAAGGCACATGGAACGGATATGTGCATAAAGTCAGCTGGAAGGTCCATTTCTCCTAAGCTGGCACAGACAGCAATGAATAAAAACTTCAACGTTTAACAAAAACAGTGAATAATTCTGTATTCCTGACTGCAAATATTATTGATGCATACGGTATGGTCACAATATTCATTACCCATTTGCCTAAGACGAATTGAATTTGAAAGCCAACTCTTTCTTTTACAGCACAGCTGTTATGCTTGAGGCTGATCATGTACTGTAAATGGAAAATAAGCATTGTAATGAACCGGCCTAAGATGCACTTGTAGATTGATCATTAAAGAATATAATAGCGCAATATGTCTGAAACCACGAACATGGAAACAGCTCTTGTATACCCTTATTAGAACTTCTGTTGTCCTTTTGTTTTCCCGTTCATCATTCTAGCTGGTGTTTGCTGCCGTATATCATCATGAAACGGCACGCGCTCTTTTCATCCTCTTCTTCTTTGTCATCTCTTCATCCTCCTCTGCTTCACTCCTTAGAAAACATAAAAGGCGAGGAAATGACTACACAGATCGAAACAGGCATAGAAAGAAAAACAAAGAAATGGGATTGAGAAATAGATGGAGAGACAGAAAGAGAAAGCACTGGATAGCAAGAATGGGAAGGAATAAAGAAAAGCATAGAAAGTGAGAGAATAACTGCGAAGAGAGAGAGAAATAATGATATAGAAAGAAAAAGAGAAATTGAGATTGAAACCGAAAGAAAGATACAAACACTGCTGAATTCCCTGTCACTGAAATTGGTATATTACAAAAGTAAAACGTGTCTTCGCAGAAGTAGCTGAGCTTGGATTGTCTCGCCAGAAGTGCAAAAAAGTCACTGCTATAGCACCAAGCTTTGTGTTCACCCGAAGAAGGGGAAGCAGCTCAAATTAGAGAGCATTGCTCAAGCAGAAAGAAAGCACGAAAAGAACATACATGGTACGGGCACGGAGTGACAGCTGTCGCAACTCGATGCTGAAACACAAAGGATGACTCATGATGAAATATTGCCAGCGCAAACTAACGAAACACAAAAGGAGGAAACAAACGAGGAAAGTTGGGTTTATCTACCGAAGATAATATACCCCAGAAAAACACGAAGGCAAAGGGAAATGCAAGAGGGAAGGTTTCGCCGAAGTAGAATGTTGTCCAGAAAGGAGATTTGAGATTATAAAAAGGATATAGACGGTCCTAGAGGCCATGGCCTCTCGGTCCTCTTCAGTAGATTCCGGACACGCTATATACACTGCGCCACGACCACACACGTTGTACGCTTTCAAAACGCGCCTTTTATATGCACCACTGTCCTCTCGCAGTGGTCTTGATAAATTTTGATGCATTATTACCGTAACATCCACGATCAGTTGCTTCAACAAGTCATTTGTACACGACCATTCTATTCAGCGCGCTTCAATAGAATCACACTTTTGTCAACCCCACAACACAACGCCTCGTGCAGGGAGATTTTACCCTACAGCTTCGGCGTCGCTTATCTTATCTATCTATACCAAAAATGATTTTTCGACATGCTTGCTCGGCGTGGGTGTGGCTCTGAGATTCCTTCATAGCTTTTTCTTGAAAAATCCCGACCGTCCATAGTAGAGACACAACACCCATTGCGTTTCCTTCCATAGTCAGGCAATGGCGTTAGATACTCCAACATGTCACGAACTCTACTGCAACTATGTGACCTTAGTTCAAGTTTGGCGCCCATTCAGTATGTGCTTCTGGTTGTCACACTGCTTCCTACCCCAACCATTTATGACCACAAGGTTTTGTTTAATCACTGATCATGGAAGTTATCCGCCGGAATGGAGATATGTCACTAAGGCTCAACGTGGGTTCATTCACATTAAACTGTGCTATAGCTGTCAAATACCAAAAGACATTGTGCAAGCCATCTCTTCTTTAATAATGTAGAGTAAACACTCGAACACTTCTCTAAGTAGAAGGACTTTTCTGTCGTACCAATTTTTAGGATGAATGAATCAGCAATGTTTCTTTTTTTTTTTGCCCTTGGGGCTCAACTGGGCTCCGACACTAAATTTTCCGCAGATGGATTCATTCGAACTAAATGTCACGGTGATATCTGAGCCATGGCGCTCCGATATCACCGTCGCACTCAGATATAGTGTCACGGTGATATCTGAATGGAAATGCGTTAGTGTATCGTGTTTTGCACAGCGTGCGCCTCGCGTCAAACCCGCCTCCTCATGTTGAGCCCCAAGGGTGCGCACCCTTTCTCGCTCTGCCCGACATATAAAAGCCGCACAATAAGTATATGCGTTCTTCTTCACATCGCGCTCTCGTGTCATGTCACGCTCGATC
This sequence comes from Rhipicephalus microplus, assembly GCF_043290135.1. Taxonomy (NCBI): domain Eukaryota; kingdom Metazoa; phylum Arthropoda; class Arachnida; order Ixodida; family Ixodidae; genus Rhipicephalus; species Rhipicephalus microplus. The sequence goes on along the minus strand of NC_134708.1, from coordinate 109,128,902 downwards.
GCCAAGCAGATACAGCCAGTGGGCATGCGCCAGCCGAGTGCGGAGTGCCCGGCCCATGCCCATTTCTTCTTGTCTACTTCAACGATAATGTCCAAACGGGGGATAAGGATACTGTCATTGAAATCAAAAAGAAGTGATGGATATGGACCGGGTACGCAGCGCCTTGGCAGGATTACTTCTGGTAATTAAGTGTAACTGACTGGATTCTAAAGAAGGCAGACGCGTGAGAGGAAGGCAGACGTGGGCAGGTGAATTTAAGAAGTTTGCAGGTCTAACGTTGCAGCATAAACAACTGACCAGATTGATTGGCGGAACGAGGAGAGGTCTTTGGTCCGCAGTGCGGGCAGTCAGGATCATGATTATGATGAGAATGATGATATCTTAGTCTGTGTGAGTGGACTCACCAGTTTGCTGACCTATTGGTGGTGAAACACTTGCGCACACAGATGGAAGGAACACACAATTAGTGAAAAAACCAATAGATGTGCCATGTTATAAAAATACTTGTGGAAATGGCATAAATGCAGTTTTATTTTTCTCTCATTTTAGTTCGTAAAATCTAGCCTTCACAAATTTAGGAACAGCGACTATAAATGCATGTGACCTAGCATTGGACTCGGTGGGTGACAATAGTAAGCCGTGTCGTGTTTGTAAAGTGACACGAGGAATATTGTGGCAGGTCTCGCACGCGTGCTGATCGACTGTGACCTCATGCTGGACAGGACGCCGGGGAGATTCCTTCAAATCCTCTGGACATCCGTCATCCCAATGATACTTACGGTAAGAAGCTGCACAGAGCGTCATGGCAGCTGCGGGTGTTCACATGAAAGTTTTTCATGCAAGGATGCACCAAGACTTCACTGACTTCATTTCAGTCACGGAAATTACTTCTATAAAATGCACACAAGCATAAAAAATAAAACCGGGACGAAAAACACGGATTATTTGGATCCTTACCAAACTATTGATAGACCCAGCAGAACCACCACCACATTATTGTTACGAAACCAACCTGTCTGGTATAAGCTCACGTCACTTGTACAATGAGAATGCCCCATTTTTCGGCTGTTACACTATCTCTCTCGCTCTATTGTTTGTAAAACATATTATGACATAAGCACCCGCTCCACATCACCTATTGGCGGCCCAGCTTTTATAACACAATCGGTGTACTTAACGCGACTATCAAAATGACTATTCAATGGTTAAGAAGTTGGTTGATTGATTGATTGATTGATTGATTGATTGATTGATTGATTGATTGATTGATTGATTGATTGATTGATTGATTGATTGATTGATTGATTGATTGATTGATTGATTGGTTGATTGATTGTAAGAATACGTAAACACCTCCACGTAAGGCAACTGATTTATGCGCCGAACAGCAAGGAGACAGCAGTGAACGACCTAAGCAGAACCAGCACGAGCCTCAGCCAAAACAAGCGTCTTTTTCGTCGTTTCCCCCAAAATGCCCGCTTTTGTCACTGCAACGCCCCCCGGGGGAAAATGAGCCATCCTGGCGACCTATGGAACAGACGGGACTGGTGGGTCATAGTAATGTTTGAATCGGTCGGGGTGCACAGTGTCGCGCCCACGGTGCCGTTCATCTAAAGGTGGCTGAACAGACTCAACAATGTAGTTGACTAACGACGTCGGGCGCAAGACTCTGAAAGGACCGTCATGCTTGTGTATGAACTTTGAGGAAAGGCCGGGGGCAGACGATGGCACGTGGAGCCACATGATTGTTCCACGGGTTTATGACAAATGGGATGAGAGAGTGCTTCTGGTGGGCCTGATCGTGCGTGGTAAGCGAACGGGCGAGTTGCCGACATTTTTTGGCGTAAGTGGCAGCTTCGGCAAGAGTCGTCAGTTTCGACGGGTCTGGGTGATACAAAAAGATGGTGTTCAAGAACGAGGAAGGTTCCCGGCCATAGAGAAGGAAGGACGTGGAGAATCTAGTAGTATATTGATTGGCACTGTTGTACGCATACGTCACGAATGGCAGTATGCGGTCCCAATTCGTGTGGCCATCGGAAACATACATGGAGAGCACGCCACCTAGCGTGCGATTAAAGGGCTCGGTCATCCCGTTGGTTGAGGGATGATATGGGGTGGTTGTTAGCTGCACGATGTTGTATTCACGCCAAAGGGCTTCGACAGCTTCGGACAAAAAGGGACGCCTGCGGTCACTGAAAAGCTCGCGTGGTGCACCTTGTCAGGAGCTCGCAGGTTGCGAAGAATGAACAAGCCAACTTCACGCCCAGTGGCTTATGGTAGTGCTGAAGCTTCAGCGTAAAGCCTACGGTGGTCGACGGCTACGATGAACCAGCGGTTGCCATTTGGTATGTACGGTAGGGGACCATACAAGTCAATGCCGATGCGGTCGAAAGGCCTAGAAGGACAAGGCAGTGGTTGGAGTGTGCTGTGGTCATGCAAGGAGAGCTTTTTTCGGATTTGGCACAGGGAACATGAACGGACGTACTGCCGAAAACAGTGGTACATTCCATGCCAGTAGTATCGAATGCGCAGGCGGGCATACGTCTTCACCACACCAGCATGAGTGCATTGCGGATCCACTTGTAAGGAGGCGCATACTTCAGAACTAAAGTGGCGATGGATTACCAGCAGCCATTTGCGGCCATCATACAAGTAGTTTTGACAGTACAGAAGGCCATTACGAATTGAAAAATGGCGAGCAGTTTGTCTAAGTGAATGGTTGTCGGTACGTTGAGACGCCTGAGACAGGTGCTCTACTAGTGACGCTATCCATCGATCCTGGCGTATCCCAGAGGACATGTCGGCATGTTCAAGTGAAGAACATGCACACACAGAAAAAGACGCTGTAAAATAATCAGGGAGCAGTGGTGAGCGAGAAAGAGTGTCGGCGTCCAAATGCCTAATGGCTGACCGATAGACAACACGGATATCATAATCGTGAAGACGTAGCGCCCATTGAGCTAGGCGACCAGATGGGCATTTTAATGACTACTGCCACCGCAATACGTGGTGATCAGTCAAGACGTCTATAGGGCGGCTATATACGTAAAATCGGAATTTCGTGATTGCCCCAACGATGGCAAGACATTTTTTTTCCGTGACTTTTTCCGTGCAAGTGCGACTAGCATAGGCCACAACATACCCATCAAACCTATATTTAAGCTGGGCAAGACTATAGTGCCGAAGCTGGCTGCACTAGCGTCCGAAAACTGGGGAGCTGTTTGCAAACTCAGCTCCGAGCAGCGCTTTGGCGAGACCTTCACCTCTTATATTGAGGGTTTTCTAGACCTCTGCCATTCCATTATTCCCTAAATGTCTGGCAATGACAAATCCGGCCCATTATGAAAGATGTCGAGGACGACGCCTTTCACGTGCTTGTTTCCTAAAGACCCCAAATTGTCACCCAGCTGACTCACTAGTAGAGTTACGACGAGCTGTGACGAGGACGCATTTCTATGCGACTTCCAAGCCTCGACACGGCCACCACATCTGCATTAAGCCTTAGCGCTCTTTCCACTGACCAGACCACGCTAATGCAGCTGATGCAGCAGTTTGTCCGGGAAAGCGTGGCGCGCCAATTGTGTCTTGTGCCCTACGTTCCGACCAATGCATACACTCTGACCCCAACACTTCGGAAGGTGATGGAATAGCAAGTTTCTAACGCTTTGCCTCCCACATACCACCCTTCTCATTATCCCGTAACCGTCGCCGTCGCTGCCACCCATCATGATCCTACTCGACAGCCTCATCCCTTCCACGCAGCGAATCCACCTGTTCGTCCACACACTCCTTTTTTCGACAATCCGCCCAGAGGCCCATTTATCCTTGGCGCACCCCGGACAACAGGCCAATATGCTTCTTCTGCCACCTCCCCGGCCATGTAGCACGTAACTGTCGACACACTCCGGACACATATCCGTCACATATACAGAGTGCCTAACCACCACCTTGCTAGCTTGCCACTACAAAGACCAAAGGCAGCGTTTTCCAAAGTTGTTGCGGCTAACCAGAAATCCATCTCGTGCAGATCCTCGCCTGCAACCACACCACTACACCCTAAAGAAAATATCGTGTAAAAAGGGTGTATTTTTTTCCCACAACGATAATCGTCATCAGGCTTGCGAGCGCTTCCTTTCTTGAAAACTCGGCACTGGCCACTTTCCTCTCGAGAATACAATGTAACCCTGATAATGGGCATGTCGATCATGACCGAAATGTATCGGGCGTCGGGCGATAGCGCAAGGATGGAAGGCAATATAGATGACGATTTTTGTTGTGGGACAAAAAGGTACCCTTTTTACTCGCTCTTTTTTGAGAATGTATCTACAGAGTGGTGCATGAAAAGATCCACTGTGCACCTTGAAGTGCCGGGGATATCTAAAAAGGCAAGCCTGTCATCTGCAGCCCTCAAGCAGATCTCACTGGACCTTTAGCATTTGTCGTATGCTAACCGAATTCATGTTTACATGGACGGTTCAGTCTCGGGATATACGGACGGTTCAGTCTCGGGAAGTTCGACAGGTGCCTTTGTCATACCATCTCGATCAATCACCGTCAAATTCAAGACATAACACGTCAAGACATCTACGGAATCCGACCTCACCGCTCTTCGAGCCACTGTGGAGCTTGTTACGCAAGAACCCCCTAGTAGATGGGCCATATTCTGCGACTCCAATGCAGCCCTTCAATGCGTGCGAAGTCTACGACGTGGAAACTACCACCAGATGGTGTATCGTATTAATGAAATTTGTCATCGCGCCGTGGATCAAGGACATGACGTTGTTTCACAATGGTTACCGGGCCATTGTGGCATCAGTGGTAACCACCTCGCCGACGACGCTGCCTGATGTGCCCACGATGAGTGCCCACACTGTTAATACCCTTGTCAATAGTAGACGCAGTAGAGAACTTCGTTACATCGCGCATAATGCCACGCTTGCGCACTGGAATTCTCCACTTTACTCCAATCATCGCCCTAAGAACCTTAAGTCATTACTCCAGAAACAACTGTCATCCAAGATTTCTCGACGTGACGCTACAATGCTGTGCCGGCTGTGGACTGGGGTAGCGTTTACTAAGTCATTCAGCCATCGCATTGGCATGGCAGATTCATCTATGTGTGAAAGCTGCAACTGTATAGAGACTATTGAACATCTCTTGTGCCACTGTGCCCAATTTGATGAAGATCACACGACTCTCCAGTGTGCCTTGAATAGACTCGATAACCAGCCATTTAATGAAGCAAAGATCTTATGAGCCTGGTCGCGCAGCACATCAGCACAGAAAGCCACATGAGCCCCCCTGAGATACTTGACAGCAGCTTCATTGAGGCACCACCTGTGAAACTCGGCATTCTGTGTGTGATGTGACATGTGTCTATCCTTCTCTCTCTTTTTACTCCACTCTCCCTCTCCCCGTGTGTAGGGTAGCAAACTGGACGCATAGTCTAGTTAACCTCACTACCTTTCCTACATTTCTTTCCTCTCTCTCTCTCTCTCTCTCTCTCTACTGTCATCGTCCTGATTACCAACCAAGCGCTGGTGTCGCGAGTTTACGGCTCCTATCGTCCCGAGACACCAAAGTCGGCTTCGTCCAACCTCACGTCGCCTCAGTCACCGTCAGGTCGCCGCAGCCTCAACAGGAGTCGGGCGCCCTCACGACGGCACCGTTTCATTTCTCCAATGCTTCCTCGACCAAGCCCAAGCGGAAAACTGACCGTCACCATCCCCGAGGAAAGAACTGCGCACATATCGAAAACTTCAAGGCCTACATTTTTACCCACTAATGAAATTACATATGATGGGCTAGCTGCGCAAGCGCTCATTGATACTGGTGCTGTCGTGTCTGTGCTCAGTGGTGAACTGTACAAGAGTCGCAAGTTAGAAAGATTGCGATACCGCTTTCCAACGTCTCTCTCCGTAGGCCAACTACGCACCACCCCCAAACTTCCGTGGCGTGCACAGCTTGGCTCGTGATCCAGAGCGTCTTGCATGTAGTCGAATTCATTGTGTGTTCCCCGTGTTCGCATGACATCAACTTGGGCCGGGACTTCCTTTGCACTTATCATACCGTCGATTATTGTGCGCCTTCAAAACAAGAGTTGTCGACGATGTGCGAAGTGCTCCTGTGCGAAGCGCCGATGTCTGACGCATTATGTTCTCATGTCGTCATCGCTGCGGACACCAGTATCCCTCCTCTACCCTATGTTTTTGTGCCACTCTGCAGTGACGAAGCGCCTTCTGTCGACGCCCTCTTTATACCCACTGAAGACTCCGGCGCTCGCAAAGACTTTCTTCTCCTATTCGCAGTTGTCACCATAGAGAGCTCACAGGAGCCCCGAATTATTCCCCAGCCGTCTTATTCCGTGGCGAACTCGTCGGTCGTTTTAAGGAAATCGATTTCATTTACGCTGGTCCCCTACCTCATGGCTTGCCCTCATCTCACGTAAACACCCTTGCTCCTGATATCACTACCACATCACCGCCCAAAGCATTCCTCCCATCAATAGACCCTTAATTCTCCGCTGCTCAGTGTACCCAACTCGTGGCGCTTATCCAACGCTACAGAATGTCTTTTGACCATATAGCCATCCTTCCTTGGATCGCACGTCTGCCATCGATCACCACATCGACACCGACAGCCATGCATGCACCTTTACGCAAGCGTCCATATTGAGGACGGCATATTTTCGCCGTTTCGTGCGAAATTTCGCCACCATAATCCCCCCCCCCCTCCCGACACAACTGCTTGCCGACAACCAAGACATCTCGGCGTGGTCTCCCACACGTGGCAAAGCATTCGCCTCTTTACAACGTCTTCTTATATCACCACCTATCTTACGCAACTTTCATCCGGACACTCCAACTGATTTGTGTGCCGACAGCAACGAGACAGCAATCGGTGACCTCGGCAGGAGCAGCTTGAGCCCAATTAACGTCTTCATCGTTTTTCCAGCGATGCCCGTATTTGTGACTACAAATTTATTGACGGATTGATTGATTTATCGATTGATTGATTGACTGACTGACTGACTCTCTGATTGATTGATTGATTGATTGATTGATTGATTGATTGATTGATTGATTGATTGATTGATATCTCAGATACTTCTGCTTCGGGGCCTACTCTTTCGCCCGAGCCCGACGTTCCGTGGCCAGGAGTACACGGTCCCAGCCACGATCACCGCGGCCTCCTTGGCCTTGGCTGCGCTTACTTTTGTGCCTTCTTACGCGTACTCCATACTAGCCTCAAACAGCTTCGTAAGTACCATGCTTTTTCGACGCCTTATCCCGTATGATCCCAGGGGGTTAAAGGAACTGTCTACCGCTCCCAAAAACTTTCCTGATTGTGGCACGAATCAGAAGATTGCTCGACACATCGGCGGCGGCGAGTATGCATTTGTTTCATAAAGTAAATACAATTTAACTCGGTGTTGAAAGTCGACGAAAAATTACCGCTAGCGCCACCCAACATCGATGTGGTCAATCTACTCGTCGGGCGAGAAATCATCGCGGGTATACTTGTTTTGCTTAAAAACAAACATGCACACCTTGAAATTTTATTTTTTGCGCACTTCAGGCACTTTTAGGTTGTGCCAGAGACAATTTTTTTTACTTTTTGTTTTCTCTCGTGAATGTAAATAGGCGCCTGGTAGCGCTGCCGGCCATGTGTTCATAAAGTCCTTGAAAAATAAACTAAAGTAGCGCCAACCGCGCCCCTTCGCGTCTACCTCCTCTCCCAGCAGCCACAGCAGCGCCTCTAGAGTGTCCACCAGGAAACTACGAATGCGAAAGCACACGGGTGCACTGGATGTGCCAGACGCTTGGACAGCTCGGGCACTGCTGCGCCGTGTGTTCATCGAGCGGCCGTGTCTCGGGAATGCTGAAAGGGAACGCCGGTGGCGTCTGTTAAAGGAGCGCGCGCTCTCGCAACTGGACAAACAATATGGCGTTTGCGTTACCTTCACAAAAGCTAGTGCGCCATGCTGCAGATTTTTAGCACCGCCGAGTTTACATGGACAGCAGTGGCGCTGTCATCGAGAGCGTCACCTCTAAGCGCGTCGGCACGCAAACGGTGGGCTATCGCGTTGAGTATTGCGTGCTTGCGGTGATGCCTTTTGCCACTGCATGCCACTTGCTTATATACACGTCACATCATCGTATTTAACGTTACTTTTTATATTTTTTTTCTTTCTCAATCACTCTTTCGGTGCATCGCCTAAAACCGCAGCGCCCAGATTCGCTTTAATGGAAACATGAGCACAAGCTCATCTTTGCGGCCAGGAGCCGTACAGCCCCTCAACTAGCGTCGTTTACTATCTGCAATGCACACGAGGGGAGAGGAGTCTGCACATTGACACGAATGGCGCCACTTTAGTTTATTTTTCAGGAACTTTATGTGTTCACTTACCTGCATGCCTGCCTTCAAACAGTAGAGAAACGTGAGCATGGCGTCCGTCGCCGCTTATAACAACAACAAATAAGTGTATGCGAGCCTGAAACGACCCCTAAGGTATTTCTTTTATTAACAAACAAATCGTGGTAAGCTAGCGAAAACCGCACGTGATTTCCGTTTTCGACTTTCATCGGCCGTACAATTGTGGTAGCCTCCACTGACTAGTATTGTGGGCATTCATCCCACAGATAAAATGGGACCGAACACAGATAAAGAAAAAAATGTCTTCAAAATTTTCACTCACTTGGTTAAACACTCCAGACGCTTTTTATTGCTATACGAAACAGAAAAACAGTGAAGGACGCCACTAAGGTTACTGTTGTGGAACCGTGATATAAGAAACTATACTGTTCTTTCATGCGTGTTTTATCGGTATAGCTGCTTGCTTTTAAAGATATACAGAACGATCATGTTGCGCATGGTGTTTTTTGGCCGAACAAGAGTTTAACGAATAAAAGTGGGAAAGACAACAGTGTGATGTGAAAAAAAAATAGGAACGCGAAACATCCACCGGTAACAGCTGCAATACGTCGGTATCCTCTCGAAGTTGAAATCTAATTGTAGGTGAACTGATCATAAATTAATCCACTTTTTAAGGTCAACTGAATACACGCGTAATGTTCCAAGAAAGAACGAGTCACTGGGATCAAGAAAAGAGGAGAGTAGTGTTGCCCATGTTTCAAACAGTGACCGTCGTTGCATCCCGTCTTTGTGTGGGCCACCTTTCTTATCCGTCCTCCGTCCTTTTAAGTGGTTCGTTCTTTCAAGCTGTCGTGACAGCTCACCCGGCAAACTACCCCGGCTCTGCGGTCTAGAAAAACTACGCACGGTAGTTTTTCCAGACCACACAGCCGGCCTGAACACACTTTATTTGCGTCAATTTGCCAACTGGTGTTTTGGGATGCCGCAGAACGTGGTAGCGGTAAAGGCCCACGCGACCCGCTGGCGTCCAGCTGACCCGCAGTTCGCGCGTGAATACAAGCGCCGACTCGTCGCCCACGGCCTCATCATCCGCCGGCACCGCAAGGAATGTGGAGAGTCCCCCAACGGAGCTGCTGTGCCGGGCGCCACTGTCAACACCGTTGGCGCCACGGGCACGTTTGTGGTTCACACTGCGACGGCGACCAGCAATGATCGCGGCGCTGATGGCATTGCCAAGTGATGCAGAGCAGGTGCCGCAGCAACGTGATGACTCGGTGATGTATGAAAATCCTGAAAAGTGACGCCTGCTACCATTGACATTCAAATAATAAAGACATAGACGAAAACACATGTCATGAAAAAAGCAGTGAAATAAAAACTATCGCAAATTATGCACATCACCTTTAATGCAAATCAGTAACTTCAGTGAAGGTTCCAACGACAAATGATCTTGTATGAGCGAACCAACTGTTTTTATAACTTCTATTAAGTGCTAAGGTGAGAGAAACAATAATAGATTCATGCAAGGCCGCCGAACAAGGGTTTAATAAACAATGGTTCTACAACGCCTAATACGGATTGGTGTAGGCATTTTTCATTGTTTAACTTTTTTTTCATTTATCAACATTGCAGTCTCAAAGAGACCGTAGAGGGTGTGGGCCAAAGAAATATATAGTATTCTACAAAGTCACAATAATGTATACATTGGAAATACACAATGCGGAAAATATAGTAAAGCTATAAGGAGAAGGACGCTAAATAAAACCAGAAATAAATTAAACAAATAAAAGTAAATCTAAATTGCCAAACGCTTAAAGAAGCGATCTAAATAAAAGGCACATTTCACGGAAAAAATTTCGTCGTACCGAGAATAAAATGCTTGCTATTTGGGCCTGTTGGTCTGCCATTAGTAGTTATAACGTTGCGCACTAAAGGAATCGACAACTGATTTTTTTCGACCACTTCCTTTACAGTGCGACATCTCACCCTTCGCAATATTTGTAGCGGCATTACTTAATCCCAAAAGTTGTTTTACAAGCAATATTTTTTTATCTGAAACGCAAAGGTACCTTTCCTCCACTAAAGCCGAGAAATATTAGCGCTCCCACCAGTCATTCTCGTAAGTTGGGGAACCCGTCCTCATTCTATTTTAGCAGCAGTTCCTGTAAATATACTTGAGAACCTGTATTTCCAGCTGTTCAACCATTTTGGAAAAATTAAGCTGCTAAAATGAGATGATGTGACATTATCCGCTTTTCCTGTACTTGTACCACGTTGTGTGCTCTTGCACACAGGGTAGATTCCGAATGTGTCATGGGTGACGTGTCCCGGCTAGGATAGCAAGCCAAGCCCCGTCATCAAAATCGTCGCTATAGGCATATGCACGGCCGCACTGAGTATCAGTTCGTGTCATTTCTGAGACTAGCTGGAGGTAGAAAAACTTAGTCTGTCCAAAATCTTAGTGGCTTGTGTGAACGGTTTGCATGATCACGCTGAAAAGTCACTCAGGACACGCTGACGAGTATCGGATAAATACGTCACACGAAAGGCAGCGGCCCTTTATAGCATACAACTAATGCATACCTATATGTAGACTTTTATAGAGTAACATATATTATTATGAAGAAACTGTTAGTATGCCTTTAGCGGTGAGCCGAAGACACGTTTATTGCAGAAAACACTGAGGTACAACCAACCAGCTGTCAAGCGGAACGAGTGCGAGCAACAACAACACTCACCCTTCTCTTGTTTTACATGAAGTTCCTGCCTGTGCCATATATCAATGATACAAATCACTCCCCCTCGGACGAGGAGCGATCCTGGTGGCCTATGGCTATGGAACAGATATGACGGGTGGGTCGTACTGCGGTTTCAATCAATCGACATGAACAGTCTCGCGGCCGCGACGGCGTTGGTCTGTCGATGGTTGAACCGGCTCAACAACATAGTTGACCGGCGAGGCCTGACGTAGGACTCGGTAGATGCCGTGGTATTTCGGCAGTTGCTTGGTAGAAAGACCAAGAGGAGATTAAGGAACGCGAAGTCATACCAACTTGCCATGCGAATATGACTGGGGAGGCAGGTTGTCGTCGCGACGGTCCATCTGGTACACTTCATCTTGTATGGTTAAGGAATGTGCGAGTTGCATGCATTCTTCCGCACAAGTGGAAACTTTGGATAGATTTGTAGATCCTGAAGCGTGCAGATGATACAAAAGCATGATCTCCATGAATGGGGAAAGTTCGCGTCCGTAGACCAGGGATAACGGAGAGAATTCTGTCGTCGACTGAATGGCACTGTTGTAATGCATAAGTAACAAAAGGAAGTATGCAGCCCCAGTTGATGTGGCCAGCTGACACGTACATAGATAGCATGTCGCCCAGTGTACGGCTCAACCGTTCCATCATTCTATTCGTTTGTGGATGGTACGCGCTGATTGTCCGATCCACACCTTTGCATTCGTGAAAAAGGGCTTGTACGGCTTCTGAAAGGAACGTATGTCCGCGGTCACTGAGTAGCTCACGAGGCGCGCCATGGCGAAGAACAAGATTGTGAAGCATGAATAAGCCAACTTTACGTGACGTGGCCTCTGGCAGCGCGGCGGTTTCAGCATAGCGTGTCAAGTGATCAACGGCGACAATCACCCAGTGGTTCCCGTCAGGCGTGTAGGGAAGGAGACTGTACAAGTCAATTCCAATGTGGTCGAAAGCTCGGGAGGAGCGAGGCAACGGTTGCAGTTGTCCACTGGCTATGTGTGGAGGGCTTTTTCGGCGTTGACATTTAGAACATGAACGGACGTACTGTCGCACAAAGGGGTGCATTCCGCCCCAATGGTATCGTAGCCGAGCATTCGTTTTTATCACACCGGCGTGGCCGTATCGGGGAGCCGCCTAAAAGGAGTCTCATATGTCGGCGCGTAGGGGGCGAGTAATCACAAGCAACCGCTTGCGGTCGTCCGAAAGTTAATCGCGACGGTATAGGAGTCTCGCGGATGGTGAAATGTCGAGCTATGCGTCACAGTGAAGGATTGGCGATACCTTGGGACGGTTGAGACAGCAACTATATTGTTGAGACTATCCAAGCGTCTCGGTGCTGCTCGGAGGGAATGTCAGCGTATGAAAGTGCCACAGCATCGAGGCTGGAAACAGACGCACTTCCATATTCATGGGGAAGTGGAGAGCGGGAAAGTGCGTCGGCATCTGAATGTCTGCGACCTGACCTGTAGACTACGCGGATATCATAGTCTTGGAAACGTAATGACCAACGCGCCAGACGACCTTGTTGGTCTTTTTGTGACGATAACCAGCAGAGGGCGTGGTGATCAGTCACGAGTCAAATGGATGGATAAACGTAGGGTCGAAATTTTGTGATTGTCCTAACCATGACCGTGCATTCCTTTTCTATTACTGAATAATTCTCTTCAGCCCTAGCAAGAGTGCTACTGAAATAAGAAACGACGTACTCGTCGAAGCCAGACTTGCGTTGAGCCAGAAAGTGCTAAGGTCAACTCTACGAGCGTCGGTGTGGATTTTGGTATGGGCATCTTGATCGAAGTGACGGAGAATCGTTGGAGATGACAACAAACGGCGTAGTTTTGCGATTGCGTCATCGCACACGGATGACCACACCAAAATGCCTTGGCTGTCAGAAAATAGGCGGGTTAGAGGCGCTATTAAGTGTTTGAAATTACGGACAAATCGAGGAAAGTAAGAACATAAGCCAATAAAGCTCCGAAGTTCCCTTAGTGTCGATGTCTTAGAAAACTGGGCGATGGCACGGAGTTTTTCAGTGTCAAGTAGAACACCGTCATTGCTAACATTTCATAAGATGGTGAGCTTCTGGGCAGCCAAATGGCACTTCTTCAAATTTAGTTGGAGCCCAGCATGCGTGATGCATTCCAGGACACTTGCAAGCCGCTGAAGATAGGTATCAAAGTTTTTCGAAAAAATTACGACGTCATCCAGGTAGCAAAGGCACATCTGCCATTTGAGGCCTCGAAGTATGTTGTCCATCAGACGCTCAAAGGTGGCGGGGGTGTTGCAAAGACTGAACGGTATCACGTTAAACTTGTACAAGCCGTCCAGATATTGCGAGTTACGCAGTATTGGCGGGGTCAGCTTCATCCATGGGTACCTGCCAGTATTCCGATTAAAGATCCGAGGAAAAAACTCAGCTCCTTGCAAACAGTTGAGAGGGTCGTTAATTCTGAGCAACGGACGAATATCTGTGCGTGTGATCTTGTTGACGCGCCTACAATCGACACAGAATCGGATGCTCCCGTCTTTCTTTTTGACGAGTACCACTGGGAAGGCCCACGGACTGTTGGACGGCTGTATGACGCCACAATTGAGCATATCAGACACTTGATCGTCTGTAACTTGGCGTTCCGCATGATAGACCAGGTATGGACGCTGACGCAATGGTGCGTGGGTGCCGCTGTCAATACTAATAACAATTGCTTATGTTCGGCCCAAATTTCTTTGCTTGAGGTCGAAATACGTCTGTAAGTGGTCGAGAAGCGTCAAAGGCTAGATCCGTTGAGCGACAGAAAGGACCGAATCAACTGATGGAAGGAAGACGTCTAGGAAAAGAGGGGGTGGACACGGGATCGGGATTAACACTGGCGATCCGAAGGCTTGTTGCATGATCGAGCAGTTGACAGGCGCAAACACAATCAGTGTCCTCAAGGTGGCCGATGCATTCACCACGGAATAAATCGGCTGGTACTGAAAGGAGATTTATGGCATAAATGGCTGTGCAAGTGTTTTCTACCCTCAGAAGAGCAAGAGGTAGAAGAAGGTTTTTTTTTCGAAAAGTGAAGCCTTCTGATGACGTGAACATGGCATTCGAAAAATCGGCATGGTCGCAGGAGATCGACACAAGAACAGAAAACATAGGTGGGATATGCGTTTCCGCAGCAACGACGACACGAGAAATAGAACGCTTAATAGAATCGCTGTCGGAGGCCAATGATAATTCTAATTCAGCCCAGGCACAATCAACAATGGCATGATGTGAGGAAAGAAAGTCCCAGCAGTATGACGTCATGTGAGCAGTGTGGAAAAACTATTCATTCAACCTCATAAATAACGTCCGGGATGAGTAGCCGAGCCGTGCTCGTTATCGAAAGGTTTACATGATGCGCGGTTACCACACGCAAGGAGAGACCAGAAAGTGGAACCGTAACTTTTCTTAACTTCCGACTTTCAATAGAGAAACAGCAACTCAGGTGTCGATCAATGCTTGAATGGCAGCACCTTCAATAAAGACAGTTATTTCATTGGTGGGTAGAGAATGATCTTGTAAAGTTCGACAGTGGCGCAGCTCTTGTCTCCGGAACTACGATGGTCAGTTTTCCGTAGGGGCAGGCGGTGCACGCCAAACCTTCGGTGAAGGCAAACGATGGCGTGGGAAAGGCGATCGATGTGGGATGTGGGTTAAAGGCATGGTGGCTTGGTGAAAGGGTTTTCGAAGTAGCTTGGGGAGACAGCGTCTGCGGTATTTCACTGTGGGCGTAACCGTAGGTTTCATCAATGCTACCTTGACGTGGAACGCGCCGGCGACAGAACCACTAAACATGGCCAGGCAGACGGCCGTAATAACAGATGGGTCTGTTATCCGATGTGCGCCAAGGGTTGTTGAAAAGCGTTGACGAACGGCGGTAAGGGGAACATGTGAGCCTGCGTGCGCGCGTGTTACGTACTATAGAAAACGTTCGTTTGGTGGGCATGTGTCGGCGACGTTTGAGGGTGCATGTGCCTGCCTTCGCGCGACATCAGCGTAAATCAGGGGAGTGGACACAGGCGGTCGCCGGTACGTGGGCGGAAGTGCCTCGCAGGCTTGCTCTTCGACGCTTTGGAGCAGTGACGAGGTGAGCACATGAGTATTGCTGGGGAGGAATGGCGCAAAGGACGACTGGCGTGCCACTTCCTCTCGGATGAATTGCTGGATTTGCGGGGTCAGTAGCGTGGGTTCCGGAGAAATTTCACCAACGGTCAATGCTGACGTGCCGGTCGTGTCGACAGTAGGGCGTCGCGTTGAAATGCGCTGTTTTCGCAACTCGTCGTAACTTCGGCACTGCTGGATAACTTCCGCAACTGTTTGCGGGTCTTTCGCCACTAGCATGTGGAAGGCATCATCCTCGATGCTCTTCACAATATGTTTGACCTTCGCTATTTCAGACACGTCGGGATTGAAACGACGGCATTTCCCTACGAAGACCTCGATGTAGGACGTGAAACCCTCTCCAGAAAGTTGGGCGCGATCTCACAAGCGCTGTTCTGCGCGAAGCTTGCACACTGTTGGTCGGCAAAACACGTCCGTGAATGTGGTCCTGAAAGTGGCCCAAGTGTTAAGCTCATCTTCGTGGTTGTTGAACCAGAGCTCCGCTACTCCCTCTGAGGTAAAAGTGGACGCGGCCAAGTTTGTCGGTTTCGTCCCACTTATTATTGACGCTTACTCGCTTGAACAAAGAGAGCCAGTCCTCGACGTCCAGCTCATCGATGCCCCTAAAGATTACTGGGTCTCGCTCTCTGGGGACGCCGGATAGCGGGCAGGTGGGGATGTAGGAGCGGTCTGCTGAGCAACGTCGGTGGGCATCGTTGATGGTGAAGGTAGAGTTCGGTTGCGGAATTCCAAGATCGGAAACGGATCCAGCATTCTCCACCACTTGTTAGTACGCCATTAGCGGTGAGCCGAAGACCCGTTTATTGGAGAAAACGCTGAAGTAAAACCCACCAAGTCAAGTCAAGATCCTTGACGATGTGGCGCACATCCACGCTGGGGAATTGGTCAAGAACCGGATAGTTTTTATGGATTACTTCTTTAATAACGGGTTAAGACTCATCTATTTACGAGAAAGAAAAAGAAAGATGGAACAGGACAAATTTGATAGTAGAATAGTAAATAATCTGTAGCGTAATGCAATGAAGTGGTGCATTTGATTTATTGTGAATTTAGAAAAGTCATAAAATCTACCTAAGAATGATTTCAACACTTAAACATCTTTGAACCTTTGACGAACTCCTGCAATGCGTCAACAATCTTTCCGTCGCTGTGGCCAAGAGACAAAGCCCTAGAAGGAAGCACATTTTGGGTATTTAAATTTATTCCTAGAAGATGACAAACGGCACCTAAAGTGTTTTTGCACAAGGCACTGAATCTATTACAGGAGACGAGGTAATGTTCAGTTGACTCATTTACTCCACAAACAGGCCAATGAGGGGAGGCTGCCAGACCAGCTCTAGGTAAATATAAATTTAGCTACGGGATTTGACAGCGCAGTCTAGTGATTGCAGCTTCCATTCATCGCGTTTGACGTATTTTATCATTCAAATGGTATAAGAGGTGTTTGGATTCTGGTGTGGCTGTTTGTGAAGGCGTAGAAAATTTCTCTAAAAGCATTTTTCTTCTTAATGTACCTCCTATCAAGAATTTGGATGCCGGTAATACCGCAATATTAGGCCCATATAAAGATGGCTTAGCCAGCGCATCTTAAATTTCATTCATATATATGCCCTTATGTCATGGAACCCAGACCGATTCGATCAAATTGAGATGCAAGGAAACTAATGCATTGAAAGCGCTCTGAGTATGCGAGTTATCATCTGCAGTAAGGTAGGCACATACTGATAGTGAATCCGTTAAAGCTACAGGGGAGCTTACTGAAGCCGTTATTTCTCTTCTTGTTCTCTCTAGGCTTGTCTGTCTATGACTATACCAAAGGATATATCTTGAAAGCAGGTGCCCCCTCTTACACCACGCACCCAAGCTCAAGCACCGGGCGAACATACATACAATACACTGAGATAAGAGTACTTCTCTGCATACCTAACTGACTATTACTGATTTTGCTTAACATTTCCACCACACGACCTGCCTTTGCTGCAATGAACTCGATGTGTGTCTTCCAAGACATTGATTGGTCATAAATCACTCCCATATATTTTACATTCACTACTTGAAGGATAAGATCTAGATGATAGGAAAGTGAGATGTGGAAAGGGTCTTTGAGAGCAAGGATCAAAACAGAAAATTTCTTGCCTTTTAAATATAGATGGAAACCATCAAGCCACATTTCTACAGCAGATAGGTATGACTAACATATTTGAAATATCTCATGCATATCCTCTGCTGCTGAAAAAAAAATGCAATGTCGTCCGCATGCACATATGTGTGGACGACCTGGTGCCGTGGTATAGAGCTCATCAAAATATTGAACAACACCGGGGAAAGGACGGCCGCTTGCGGGACACCTCCTGTTTGCACATATTTAGAAGACGAGATGCCACTTTTGAAACATTAAACGTTATTTTGCGTAAAAATACTAATATCCATGATTGTATATAGTTTCGAAAGTTAAGGTTGTACAGCTGGTTTATTAACACTATTTGCTCAACGTGGTCGTACGCTTTTGCTATATCGAGATTTACGGGCGCAGCGTAATTTCTTTCACGCTTAGCTAATTTTATGCGACTTTCAAGGTCTATAAGGGCATGCCATATGGAGCATCCGGATCTGAAGCCGATTCGGGATAGATTGAGGATTCCTCTCCTTGATGAAGTTTGTTATTCGAACGTTTAGGATTCTCTCAATTGTTTTACAAAGTTTGACGTTAACGCAATGGGCCTAACGTTATCCAAAACGTATCTTTTTCCCGGAACTTTCAGTTATGGTATTACCTTTGCTATTTTCCACTCCAATGGGAGCCATGCAATTCCTAATGAATAGTTGATTACATTCAGTAGGTACTCTTACATCCAGTAGGTACTCAGTAGGTCAACGTTTGACATACACTCTGAGGAGCCCTGGGTGTTATCCGCGATATTCACCTCATCATTACATGCTGCATTAGCATGACTGACTGTCGGTACTTTGTTGGGCTCAGGATTACCCAGAGCAGTTGGAATCAACAGCTTAGTAATTTGACGACTGACAACTTGGGGCATGCATTCAGAGATGCTAGCTACCGATTGGTCCGTTACTGTAGTCATAGCTCTTCATATTACTACCTACTGCCTCCGCGATGTTAGCAGTTCTGACGTTGCAATGGGCGGATGCTGAATGATCTACTCTAAATAATAATGGCTATGTTTTAACTTCAGAAATGCACGACGTACCTGCAAAAGTCGCAATTACCTACTCTGTGGCAACTCGTTTGTTGTCGACCAGTCGATTAAACCGGAAACTGCCACCACACCTGCCACAGAAAGCTTCCCGAGCGTCTCCACAGGGCTTAATTGAGCGTCTACCCCTCGTACAATGCCTTTAGTGTATGCGAGATGTTTCGGTATATACGCACTCACCGGAATCGAAGCTGAGGAAGAACACTTAAGAAGATCCTTTACACATTGCTGATCTAGTGTTCGACATACAATGCCACCACGACCAGACTGCCGCACGTTGGTTATGCTCTGATAGTTTGGGGTCACGGCATGGAGGTGTTCTTGTGTCGCCTCAGGGTTATTCAGCTGAGTGAAGTGCCCACCCAAACGTACCAGAGCGACGGAAATACTGCTCACGCGACTGCGGAGGAACAAGTCAAGAGGTAAATCTTCATTGTGTAGAGAGGCCGTCTACAGGGAACGATCCTGACCCGGAGAATTCCGAGACAGCAGTGCAGCCTCAAGACTAGATCGAGAAAATAAAAAAATTCCTGCATGAAATAATGAAAAACACACCAAATACTAGGCGAAAGATAAAACTATCCGGTACTGATTTCACCGAGTGCTCGACGGGGATAATATATCGTATCCCTATGACATGCGTTAACGTATAAGGATTGACTGATTTGTGGGGTTTAACGTCCCAAAACCACCATTTTGATTATGAGAGACGCCGTAGTGGAGGGCTCCGGAAATTTCGACCACCTGGGGTTCTTTAACGTGCACCCAAACCTGAGTACACGGGCCTCTAACATTTCCGCCTCCATCGGAAATGCAGCCGCCGCAGTTAAAGTATAGGGAGTATGCACAGAACCATGACCCTCGAGGTGGTGATAGTGGAACAATAGCATCGCCGAGCAACCAGGCCATCTTAGTGGTTCGGCCGTTCGCAAGTTCGTGAGCGCAGTATCGGTATACTTTCTGTGTGCGCTCTCTGTCTTCACTGTCCGCGCGTCGTGAGAGAAGTGTCGACGGTCTTCGCTGTGCAAGCTATCTTTCTTAGCTGGCACACAGCAGTGTCTTGTGCGCATGTGTTACTCGAAAGGTCTTTGAACGAGTTCATCTGCGTGTGTGGAGAGGTGGTACTTGTCGTGATTGCGCGTCTGCAAACCGCGACAACGGTGAACTGTAGCGTGTTTAGTTGTAACAACCACTCGAAAAAGAAGCTTGGGGGCCAGACTATTGCCTCGGTAGGTTATTTTTTACAAAACATGCAGAAATGTCAGTGCCGCAAGACCGCATAACTAACAGCAAGGCGGAGTAGTTTTGCCGCATAAACCACCAAGGCTTCAGTGCCGTCATACCATTACAGTGTTCACCCGTTTCGATGACACTAGCACGACGGAAGAAACGTGATTAGAAATTGTCAGGAAGTCGGGTTATATTTATGACAACAGTGATCGTGCTGTACGGAAGAACTCTCATGCCGGCACTGTACAGCTTCGATCACTCGGCTACACATGAGCATGGCACGCAGTGGTTGTTGAAAAGAAAGCAGCCACTGCCGCAATTGCAGTGATGCCTTTCATACCCAGACGACCCGTTACCGTGTTTACAGTGCTGACATAGCGCTCGCATGTCGCACAAAACACGATTACGAGTGGACGGGGGAAGTCTGTTTACCTTGCTAGCCGCCTCTGTAATCCTGCTGTTTAGGAAAATTTTTACGCCCGGCTGTTGCACCCTCGTCGGATAGTTGTGGCCCTCGGCGGATTTGCAAACTTTTGGGTGCTCACGTCACGCAACACTTGACGCGTAAACAAGATAGTTCTTTGTGCCGGTGAAGTCGACAGGCGGCCGTGGTTGAACGCGCCGCGTTGCAGTTGACCGTTAAGAACTACGAGTGGGTCTACGCCGCCGCACAAAACACCCTTTCTTCATGTGGCACAAGCACACAGTTTTATCTAGTCTACGTGCGCGTGCACTTACGTCCATCGCTGTCCACAGGGGCACCAAAAAAATGGAGAAAAACCGATAGCTCTACAGTGTCACCACAGCCACCGTAAGTGGGACCAGCGGGACTTCCAAAGTGGCGGCATCCCGGAAGAACGCTAGCGCACCTGGCGGATGACGTCAAATGAATAACCCCTATACATCGGCCGAATAAGCCAGTGCGTGAATGAACAACGAATGAAACACCATATTTCGATAAAGAACAGATAAGGACCTAATTTGCCTCTTCACTGCAGCGCATGCTCGTCGCCTGCCTGTGGCAAACAGTGCCATGCTTTGCTGGCGACAACGAAATTGTTTAGGCGTAGTCAGGAGCAGGTGGCACGTGAGCTTGCCGAGGCTTACTTCATCCTGCAAAAAAAGAGCATTTCCTTCAGTGATACTTCTATACAATTGTATGATAATTCGCATAGGTTCATCACATGCGCGTAGGTGAATTGGCGAATTGTGTCATATGAATGTACGCTTTTTATCAATAAAATCCAGCCGCAAGTCTACGCCCATCCACATTCAATTTTTTGTCTGTGTTTTCTTTGCACAGCACCTCGTTTAATTATGTACTACGGACTCCCCCAACAACCTGCAATATTGCAATTTATTCTTACTGGTTGTCCCCCTCTCCATCGTCAATCATGTTACTATAGTAACTGATGGTTTGAAACCTTAAGCGCGATAAGTAGACAGCGACAACTAAGACAGGGGCAAGCGCTTGTTCGTGTCATAGCTGTACCTGTCTACGTATAGGGCTCGTATTTTAAACTATCATAAATCACCAGCTCGCCTAATCAACCGTTTTGCAGTAACTGATTCCCTGAAGAAAAGTCAAAACCAGTCTCGAAATATTGGGACTGTTCCTAAATAAAAAAAATTATTCTCGCAAATTTACGGCGTGAATGAGGATGAAGGAGCTTGCTCCAGAGGTTAAATCTGGTAAACCATGAATTTTTATACATATGCCTAATCATCATCATATCAAAACGTGACACGGTGTGATTGTATATACACTTTATATACACAATGTTTTTTTAAGAGCCACGCCACGCGCCCCAGTGCCAGCCCACAAGTATGATAACATCCGCTGCTTTGGACAGTCATTCCCCTAGGCATTTGTCGTCGTGTCGCCGACTGATGGTGGGCTGTACCAGTCATATGCACAACGTGCGACTGGTCGTCTGCATAGAATTGACATTGGGCTGTCGGCAGACGCGTATTGTCGGCACTGAAGACGCTGCAACGCGGGACGCTTGGAGCGGCGGTGATCATGCCGTTCACACCACTTTGACCACTAGAATTTAGAACACGCGTCTCTTCCTTGCTCCCCGCTCATTGACACCACACACTGACCAGAAGGAGCTGTGTCGCTCACACTGACCCGACCCAAAGTCTTTGACATTCGCCCCTACGGGCACGCAAGAAACCGACACGAACGCGCATCCCCCTTGTATCTCGGCCATAGAGAGAGGAAAAGATAAGAAAGGACACTCCGCGAAACCTGGCCTCCGGAAGTGCGTCATGACTACGTAACGAACTAGTGCTCTCACCAAACGTCAGAGGACGCAAGCACAAAAAAAACAGTTATAATCAATGCAACAGAATTGTTTTTACAAAATATTAATTATACGCCCAAATCTGTTATGTTTTTTATACATAAAAACAATTCATTCCACACACCTTACGCGATTATTTTTCTTCAGCCGTACTGTCATAAACACCATCCACCCAGCGACAAGCCCATGCATGACTGACAGCGGGAAGCTTTCGTCACTTTCGTCAACGTCGGCTGCGTCGGCGTTTTTGTGCGTGAGATAACAGGTGAGGCACGATTTGAAGCGAAACTTGTTGAATGACATGTTGTTGGGCTTGTCGGGTCATTTTTTCAGAAAACGGTTACACCTGCGCGAATAAGACACCATGCAACAATCATAGAAAGATGCACACACACACGTTGCGCTTCGTGTGTGCGAGTTTGTTTCTTACGTGGCGTCTCATTCACGCAGTTGTAGCCTTTTTCTGAAGCTTGTAAGGACGGGGAGGTTCGCTAAAAAGAAAGTTTGCGGCTCTATGTGGCGGCTAGACGGGAACATTGTGCAACGTATGCAGTATAGCAAAGGCGGCACGGCGTCAAGCCGAGGCGACGCGTGCTGCGTCTGCCACGGACGCCAGCGTCTGTGCGCTGAGCAAAGCTGGGCAGCTAGGTCATAGGCTCGGTGGCTCTGTGCAAAATATTGAGAAGCGTTCGCTGGGCCTCGCATGCTTCACGACGCGTTTCCCGAAGGCTCGGAACACGAATAATTCTTGGTGTGCCGGAGGCAAATCTGGACTAGCCAAGTGGCCATCATCTTCGTTTCTTCGCTAGCCTTGTGCCACTAGTGCAAGCTGCCCACAAACTTTTTTGACGCTTCCAATATAATTTTACCGCACAAATTTCAACTACATTTTTTCTTCCCAATTTACTGCTGATACTGCGTACGCACGAAGGTGTTCTAAAGTTCCCAGGCCGCGATACCATTGCATTACAAGGGATAGCGGCCTAGAAACTTCTGAAAATCTTTGTACGTGGTCTTGACGTCTATCTTTTATAAGTCAGAGTTTTATGGGTCAGAGATTTCAACTACAATTTTTCTTCCCAATTTACTGCTGATACTGCGTACGAACGAAGGTGTTCTAAAGTTCCCAGGCCGCGATACCATTGCATTACAAGGGATAGCGGCCTGGAAACTTCTGAAGATCTTTGTACGTGGTCTTGACGTCTATCTTTGTAAGTCAGAGTTTTACGGGTCAGAGATGTATCACTGGTTTTGTATTGTGTATCGATTAGCTAATCATTCAAAGGGGTTTGCTGGTACACTTATGACGTGCACATATCTTTTTCGTAATTTGACAGCGAAGCATCCACTTACTAACATTTTCAGACCGCGCTGATGCCATGCCGTCTGGCGGTCCAAGCTACGACAGCTACTACTGTGTATCGTGGTGCTTCAATAATGGCAGAACCCACAAGAAGCCTGGGACGAGTTTCTTCCGCATACCACGGCACGGCAGGTGTGTTAAAGTTTTTGTATGGTTTGCATGTCTTTAGGCTTACTGTTAGTACTTGCTCCGTGAGGGTAACAGTAAAAAATTCAAGCACTTCCCCTTTCAGCTGATAGTTCATTGCCAATGCAGGATGAAAGCATAGATGCAGTATGCTGGACGCGATGATCTCCTTAGAAAGCCGGCCAACCTATTGTGCGCAACGTACAGGGTTTGTAGCGACCATTTTACTGCTCAAAGTTTCCTGGACCCTGGACACACAAGGCTTACAAGAATGGCTGTTCCCAGTGTGCAACCAGCTGCACCATGTAAGTGATTGACTGAAACTCAAATATGTGCAATAGCAGCCACTTGTATTGAATCAGTGGCGACAGTTAACCGCGAAGATCTTTGTAGCCGATGGAGAAACCTCACTATAGAAGTAACACTTGGAAAGTCTTAAATTTTGTTAATTGTGGGCTATTACGTTCCTAACAGCAGCTTTACATTTCTGTTGTTTTTTTATGCTCTTGACCTGCGCAACTTGTTTTGAAAGATTTTAAAGGGCTATTTCACGTTATCTTCAAGCCTGAGTGCACATGTACGTATACCTTTCATCAGTGAAAGATGGCACTGTTGATAATTCCAAAAATCACAAATTACTTGTTTCCTAGTTGGTGCCTTCTCTTTTCTTCAATGTTCGACCAATTTATGCGTTTGAAAGAGCTGTTTAAGTTTCCCCATGCTACAAGCTTTGTAACTTGTACCAACTGCACATATATGCAGGTTCTCTGAGCGTGGCTTCAAGTAGTGACTGTGACATGGCTGCAGAAGCTGCACTGCAAGGTGTGGATGAGCTTCAGTTTGTGTTATTTTAAGCCTCTTACTGACACATTGTCGTAATTTCATTTCTTCAGGACCTGCGGTAGAGGCTTCAAAAAGCGGCTCCTACACATTGAGGTGCCCCGATGAGCAGGGTGCGTTCAGTGTCGCCATTTCTTTTTTTTTTTTTACCCAAATTGACTGTTGACCAAACCTCTGCAGGTGGCAGCTCCCTTGTAGCTGGTGAAAGAATTTCTGCTGACTTCGTCTTGCCAGAGAAAATTTTAACCAGTCGTTCAGCTGTCACAAAAGGAACTTGTATGACCGGTAAGTTGTATGTTCACTTCAACACCAGAGTGGATTGGTATAGAGACTTCGGCAGGCCGCTCGCAAGATTGTTACGCCAGCACTGTCCGAGGCACTGAACAAGCTTCACAAGACCCTCCAGAAGACGTCTCCGCCAACAGCTCCACGCCTGAGTGCCCTAGCGAAAATGGTGACTATGCTTTTATTGCAGCTGTTTTTAATGTGCTATTTTATGTTTAGGACATTCTGAGGAAACTATCCTCAAAAGGACACTACGTGTGCACTTACAAAATGTAAGGGTGGGCTCTCAGTGATTTTCATTTTTGGTGCATTGTCAACATTGTGAATGGTTTGTTTTTAGGTCGTGGAATCGATACTTTGCACCACAGAAAGTTGTGCACCTTGGGTCTGAAAGAGCGAGGAAAGTGCTCGTATGGGATTAGTTGTTCTTCGCTTTTACATCCATTTTTTTGTTTATTGCAGTGTGTTCCTGTGTGCCAGCGACAATGTCTCTATCAATGAGGTACAAGCAAACCATTAAACATCTGCAAGCCAAAGTAGCAGCACTGCAGAAAACTATCAAAAGACTGCGGAGACAGTCTCGCCAAGCACCGTCATCGACTTCAAACGCCTTTGGAGTTATCCGACCACACGTCACCGAGGAGGTTTTTAAACTTCTTTCTGCACATGTTCGCTTGAGGCCCAAACGCAAGGGCAAGCGGTTTACCGTGTGGTTCAAGAAATTCGCTCTTCACTTAAACTTCCGAGGTCCGCGAGCATACCGATTTCTGGCTCCATATTTTTCTTTGCCCTCCCGGCGTTCATTAAGGAGGTGGCTAACTAATGTAAAGATGACTCCAGGCATAATTCTAGGAATCCTTTCTTCCATTGCAACAAATACTCAAGCTTGGAATGAACGGGACCGAGTGTGCACTTTAGTTTTCGACGAAATAGCCCTCAAAAATAATTTGTACTATGATGCTGCAAGACACGTTGTCCAGGGTTTTACAGATGATGGCACTCATCGCACTTCAACCATCGCTGATCGAGCACTGGTTTTTCTTCTTGTTGGTGTTTCGAGAAAGTGGGTTCAACCGGTTGCTTTTACTATAGGGCACACATCAACACCATCATCTGTTATGCATAACTTGCTGGCGTCACTCATTTTGGAGCTTAGGAGCATTAATATTGCAGTGAAAGCAGTCATTTGTGACCAGGGCAGTTGAAATGTAAGTCTCGCTAACCAACTAAGAGTGACTGTAGCAAAGCTTTTTTTTAATTTAATGGTGAGCGGGTGTATTACATTTTTGATGTGCCGCATTTAATTAAAACAACGCGCAAGAATGTCCAAGCACACAAGTTATACATTGGGGATGACATCATTAACTGGTCGCGCATTGTAAGCCTTTACCAATCCTCACATGAGTTGCGGTTGCGATTGGCTCCAAAGTTGACTGAACGGCACGTTCATCAGAAACCTTTTTCTAATATGAAGGTCAGCAGAGCAACTTAGGTCCTCAGTGCATCAGTTTCGATTGCTATCACGGCAATGGTGTATGCGAAGGTGCTGCCTTCCTCGGCCATCACTACAGCTCAATTTTGTGATCGTATGGACAGGATTTTCGATGCCTTGAATAGCTCGAGTAAAAAAGAACTTCGCGAAAGCTGTGGCATGCAATCATGAAAAATGATTCAGAGCTGATTGACTTCCTCCGAGGCCAGCTTCCCTGGATTGCATCATGGCAGTTTGTTGGCAGACGTCAACCACAAACCATCATAGGTTGGCAAATTACAATTCAGGCAATTTGTTAACTATGGGACGACCTCTCCAAAAATTACAATTTTGAATACCTGTTAACACGCAGGCTTCAACAGGATCCTCTGGAGAACATATTTGGCCACATTAGGCAAAAACAGGGTTGCAACCCCAACCCCAATGTAGCACAATTTATTTGTGGCCTGAAGCACATCTGCATAAGAAAACTCTTCAAGCTGTCAGAATACGCAAATGTCGAGGATGATGAATGTGACCTCCTCCAGGAGCAGCTCTCGCCATTCTCCCTCACCAGTGTGTCTCTTGTGGATAATGAGGAGTGTGCACAGCCACAGCCTGACAACTTTCGCGCTCTAGACGATCTCTCTGAACTTGCGACCAACACTCACTCCCATATTATCGATGACTCCACTGCATATTATGTAGCTGGTTTTCTCATCAAACACTTCCTTCGGAATGCATGTGACGGTTGCAGTTGCGGTTGCAGTTACTGAAAGACGACAGTGAGACGCTTAAGGGTACCCACCAGTAATTCAAAATGCTCAAAGCATACCACGTTCGCAGCAAACTCTTTTTCATCTCACTGTGCCATCAGAAGCAGCTTTTGCATACGTACAACAACTTGAATCTCACTTTCTTGCCATAATTGAGGCCACTGCATATCACCTGAAAGTGTGCGATGTTTTGTATCACCATCTGTCAAGTGTTGGCGATTTTCATTTCTGCTCTGCTGGGTGTCGCGCGAAGTTTCTGAAGATGTTTTGCCGGGTTCGTTTATGTTGGCATGTGCGTTTTTTGAACCGAAACTTAGATAGGGTTAGGTTCCAGTCTTCAATCTCAGGCATACAGCTTGACAAGTTGAAAGGTTAGCAATTAGCGGCGGGTTTACACTAAAGTATTCGAGTTGAGCCGAATCCTGCAATAGCTTTGTTATGTTATCACTTCGTTACAGCAGACTTCATTATGGTCTTATATGCTTATATTCAGTTCAACTGGACTAACCACTCCTTCGTTACATACATTGTTTTGGTTACCCGCTATGAGGAGTAGGGACACTGTTTATTCGCTCGAAGTGATTTGCATAACCTTAAAAAGAATATTGGATATCCTGTCTGTATGTTTGTAGCAAATGCGGGCGAAATCTACACTTTACTCTGGGTCGCTTGGTCACTGTGTATGCTTTATCTCTCCAGCTCAAGTAATATATCGATAACAAAACGGCGTGTTGAAATGTCTTCGAGCGGGTAAGGAACGCAGTATGAAGTGGGCCGGTTCACGTTATGACGCTTTTCGTATTTTAGCTTCTCATCAACCTCCTCATCTCGCCCATCAAAATTTTCAAAGAATACCTAAACTTGTAGCGTTTGATGGGGCTGCGGACGCTGCCATTTTATTTTTATATAGCTTGTGAGTGATAACGTACGATGTAGAGCCTTTGTGAAAAATAATGAGCCAAAGTGGTTTCCTTCTGCTATTTATTAGCCCTGTAATACCGCTCTCGTAGCACCAATTAAGGTCCACAATTCTGGATAAGTTATGACTACAATCTATTTTAGCTCGCAAGCGTCACAGCAACACCCAGACGCAAATCACTTGGGATCTTAAGTTTTTGATGAAGGCGATGCATAAGAAGAGCCACAAGACCTGCCAGTGTTGTAGCATAAAGTTTGTCTTTCACGTAGTGAGCAAGCTGCAAAGCCCTACCTTTCTGAGGACAAGCAAGCATCAAGTCTGCTTTTTTAATTTTGGGCTAGTTGTACTTAAGCACAGCCAGCACACTGCACCTTTGCCTTCCTGCTATATTGTGTCGTGTGGTTTCTGTGCGCTCTTTTTTTCTATGCATTATTTCGGTTAACCCCAGGCGTGATTCGCGACTTCATTGCTGTGTATATGCCACTTCTTCCTTCTTCATCAGCATTGTGCGCTGTGTTTTTGCCATAGATCCTTACTTATACAAGCACTGGCCCGGTGTGTCATACTTCACCAGCTTCTCGGCTTCTGCCAACGTTAGCGATGTGTGCGTTGTCTGTGTTCTCTCTGTATTTGTTACAATATTTTTACAATTTATTTGTAAGGCGAGATGCATTTGTTGTCTACCTTTGTCATATTGTGCTTTTTATATTCTCAGACTCTACCTTGCCTTTGATTAAAACATTGCGGATACTATGTCTCTTTGACTGACATATACATTGATCACTTGTTCCAAAAGAAAAACACAAGCGCGATGAATAAAACCGTAGTGAATTATCATTACCTGCATCTCTTTTTAATATAACTTAATCGAAATAAAAATCACGTCATGACCAATTCGCACGAACCACTGAACAAAACAAAACAGTGAATCGGTAAATCAAAACGACCTACAAAAACTATTCATTTGGGCGATGAAAAGTGGTCTGAAATCATGAACTTTCGTCATAGCCAAACGTCGGTTACGCAAAGTAATTCAAAATTTGCGCCAGTGAAACCTAAACAGGAAGCGCACGCCACTTGCTCTCACCAACCACCAGGTGTGCTAGGGTCGATTGGGCCGCTGGAGTCTACAGGAGTGTCCACTCTTAACCTTTTTTTTTTTATTTCTCTATGTCTCGGCTATAGTACACTATATTCCCGGCCACAGTCCGCAGGCAGATGCAGGGCGCGAGATGCGCGCGTCGCGTTCCATTGTCACCAACGCCGTCTCAAGGTTGCTTTTAGGGGCGAAGCTCCTTAATGCGGCGCCCGTTCGTCCCTCGTAGCCGTTTTAGTGTGCAACAAGTATAACATTTTCACCTCCAAGGTGGTGCCGGTGAGAGATTTCTTCTGTGCGTTGTTGAACAATAAAAAATAGTGCTCAATGTACATGCCAATGGCTGCTAATGGGGAATGAGAGACGGGAGGCTTTTAGTTAACGCGCATGTTGCGATCCCCACTAGCAGCCATTGACATGTACATTGAGCCCTATCTGACAGAAAAAGGTTGCTACGTTATACTCGCTGGGCGTAACCTCCTTGGTTTTAGAAAGGCTTAGCGAACGTTGGGCCGCAGTGCCATGAATACAGTGAACTAGTCTATACCATGAACTCGAGGTGGTTAAAGGTGGGAGGTAGACCCGAAGCGCAAACCGTAAGAAAGTGAGCGTGTGCCACCTCTCGTTTAGTCCTTGGAATATCCGCTGGATGGCGGTGCTTCTATATGAGGAATATATGATGAAAAGATGCGAGCGTCCATGCGTCCATCCATGCGGCAGATGCATGAATGGATGCATGAATGGGCGCAGAGGCGGATGCATGGACGGACGCAGGGACGGACACACGAACAGACGCACGCATGGGCGGGCGGATGTACGCATGGACGGTCACACAGACGGACGCATAGACGACGGAAGCAAGAACGAATGCACGGGCGAATGCTTCGCCCCACTCTCCATCGTTCACTCCGTGGATATGCTGCCATTTTTTTGAGGGGCGAAACTCGTTAAAGGGCCATTCACCAGGCCCCATACTGAATTTTAGTGAGACCATGGAAGTTGTTGGGTGTCCAATGAGGAACATTTTGCCAGAAAAAATTTTGAAATTGGTTCAATATTAACTGAAAAAACTAGGTTTTTTTTTTTTTTTTGAAGTGGCGCGAAACGAGAATGATAGGAGGTGCCTGGAAACCCTTGCCGCTCTTCTGCGTAGCATTCGCAAGCCAAATCTCTTCGCTACTCTCTCCGGCATCCGACCAAAAGGCCACGTGCGCATAACGTGCGCGAAAACGCCCAACCTCGCGCACGTGAGCGGCGTTTTTTGTTGTTGTTGTTGTTGTTGACAAACGTTGTTTTGAGCTACACTGCCTGTTTATGCGGCATAGTTTGGAAAAGCTGGCTTACCCCCGAATGCAGAGATGTTACTTGGCTCGCGACTTCAACTTAACTTGAGCAAGTCAGCGTGAAGCAAGCAGCGGACTTCAAAACGCCTAAGTCAGCCTTCGCGTTTCATAGATGCTCAGGCTGCCTTGCTTGGTCAAGTCAAGAACGAGCTTCAAAGCAGAAACACGCTCCTCGCCTGCTAACGAGGGTAATAATGAAGTTGTTCGCGTAAGGCATGCATTACAGCAAAAAAGGCCATACGTTTTAAAATAACTATAAAAACGGAGGGCCACAAGCATATACTTGCCATTTTACGGCTAACGAGCAGCACGTGGTGCATGCCGCCACAGCGATGCACAGTGTTGCTTCTGTAAAGCTTTCGTTGCCCGCTGGTTTTAGTGGCCACCCAAATGCGGCGCGTTTCTCTATAGTTGCTTGTTTGTAGGTGAAACAAACATCGGCGGCTTTTTTTTTTTTTTTCAATCAAACGCCACGGCGTGTATTTGTGTTGACCTAGCTCACGAGGTGACGCGATTTTCACGGTATTTGCCTTTCTGTTCGCCTGTGTGCATGCCTGTAGTCGGCTAGGTCGCAGTTATGAAAAAGAAAAGTTCTGGAAACAAATGTGACTCGTATCCTTTTTTTTTTTTCAGGTTGGTAAATAGGAGAAAAAGCGGTAATCGCTGCATGATGGCGAAGCGGATAAAAAAAACCGTGATAGGGGCACCTCTTTTTATGTGTGTGAAGTTTTACGTAGCGTTGTGCTACAAGCGATGCCTTTCTGAGCGAGAAAGAGCGCCCTAGACTGGACGAAAGGATAGACGAGGCACACGGACACAGCACCGAGTCAATTTTGTACCGAAAGAGGCGGAAATTGTCGTCGTGCTTAAGAAAAAACAGAAATGGCCTTTGCGGTTACGGAACTTTACGGCGTCGTCCCCACCGAAGCTATTAATACGCGTGTGTGTAGTCGACACAGCCGGTAACACCAGGGAACTCAGCCACTTCATAAATGTCCCGCATAACTATAGAAAGTGCTGCCAGCTGCGGAAAGCGCACCAGCATCGCGTACAGGTGCTTTGCGATGAGTAGCGTAACTCTTCCTACTGCGCGGCAAACTGTCAACTACGGAATGCGGATGAGATTCCCGGTGACTGTTTGGAATGTGCCAGCGCCTTAAAACCCGAGAGCCATCAGTAGCTGTAACACTGGACGCACAGGCTGTCCTCGGTTGTCCCCACTTTCACGGAGCGGTAAGAAACCGCTGAACACTTGATAATGTTCTGTAGAGGGCCTCACCCTATAGTTCAGAATGATGGCACAGAGTTTTTCAAAGCACTGGGGTTTAGGGACCGGGAGGGCAAAATAAACTTTAAGCGGGTAGACTTAACTAGAAGGAGGTTATCTGATTGGTGGCTAAAGTCAAGCCACGAGTGAAAATTAAACTCTTCACTGCAAAGTACGAATCCTCAAGCTCACTTTTTAAGGAAAAAAAAATAAATATAGTTTTTCGTTCATTAGGTATTACAGCTTGGTGGCGCTAGCCACCGCCCGATCTAAAAGGTACAGCCATATCCATCCATCCATCCATCCACGTGTGCGATCGCACTGAAAGGCCGCATATTGGAAGAAAAAAAAAGATGTGCTCAATGTCACAAGGTCCGTGTGACATTGTTTTTTTTTTTTCGTGCCATTCATCCCTGCTAAACTTCCAGCTATTTCGTTGCCACGAGAAGAGAGAATGCAATTGCAGCGTGGGACAAACTTTTCGAACTCCGCTCGTACTGGACTGATTCCAGAAACTTTGCGGCGATAAATTTGTGAGGCAACAAGCACATTTACTGCCTCCATGGCTACTTCAAAAAGTATTACAGAACCCTTTGAAAAAAACATGTTACCGTCAAATCAATTCTTCATTTTATTAGGCTTGTTATGACGGCGTATATAATCCAACTATAATAAATTTTAAAACATTAAGTATCTTATCACTCGCATGCTACCTAGACTACTACTCATGGTTGTTTAGACTTCCTTTGAACGAAAAAAACGGCATTTGCGTAGAGCCCCTATTTCAATTCAAAAGAAATATTGTGCAGTTTAGTTAGGTCATAATAAATATTCTTTTTTATATATGTCATACCTACCATTCGAATTCGATTCTCAATTATTCGATCAAAATAACTATTCACTTCGAATTCGCTTCGAACCTAAAATTCCCTATTCGCACAAGCCTAAAAGGAAGGGTGAGCAGCGCTCATCTTGAAATTTGACCCATTTCCGCGGCGCGTAGCGTTGCAAATTTTGGCAGACGTGATCATGAACGCCTCATCTATGCATTGAACTTGTCAGCTCAAAATTGACAAGCCTGGGGAGTGGCCCCTTAAACCGTTAGCCATGCGTCCGCAATGTATGCATGTACTACTACTACTACTACTACTACTACTACTACTACTAGTACTACTACTACTACTACTACTACTACTGCCACTACTACCCCTACTACTGCTACTATTAGTCGTAGTACTAGCAGTAGTAGTGCATCGTAATAGTACGTAGCCACATGCACAGCCGGACAAGAGAAGCGGCACAAGCGCACTCATTTGAATTGAGGAGGAAACCCACGCACGTTAATCATAAATAAAAAAAATACGGCACATCTTACGTACCTGGGAGTCGACGTTGCGCGAAGCATGCGGAGGGTAGGTAACCGTGTTGCAATTTTCTTACTGAGCGTCACGTCATGAAATGGGGGGGGGGGCGCTGCGAGCGCTCGATGGTGACGGACGCACTCCACATCGCCTCCGTAGATTTTCTGCTATTTCTGCGGACATCCACCCTGGTACCCCTGAAACTTGGGTTTATCGTCACCGCCAGTTCTCCGCTTCGCCTAGACAACACCTTCGTCCAGGTGGGTCAAGTTTTGACAACTTGAGGGACATCCTTCACTCCCGGCTACAACGCCGCCTCGCTAAGGGCTCTCAGCCCGGCGATGGCGGCCGCCAACGTGGTTACGGGCTATAATTCTACCTCAAGCCAAGTACTGTCCATGGAGATTTCATCCTCCGTAAACACTATGCCATCAGAAGACGAATACCTCGACGACATGGTGAGACTGTGGCAACGCAAGCAAGCCAAATCAAAGTCTGCGTCTCAACAACAACGAGACGCCACAGCTGGCCGCCATTCCCCAGCCTTGCAAGGAACGCCGGCGCGCCATCCCTCCGGTAGTGTGCCTACTTCTGCTCCGTCCTCGCAGCCAGCGAAGCAACGCAAGTGGCGTCCACGTCAGACTCCTCGCCTCTCTCGCGACGACTACATCGTAGTAGTGAAACCTCGCGTTCCCTGTGAGCTACGCACAATTGTACCGGCCGATCGCGCGGGTGACGCCATCCGCAGCTACCTCGGCGACCGGACTACCACGCCAATTCATGTGTGGCCAATCTGGGAACAGAACATCTTGGTCTGTAGCACCACCATTTTGCCTATGGCACAGTGACTTCTCGGGGACTTCCAGCTGCAAGTGGGGGATCAGCAGCTGCCCGTTCGAGGCCACGCCAAGGCACCAGGGGATACATGCAAGGGCGTCATCAACGTAAACCCTGCTGAAAGCCCGGAGAAGATAAAGTCTGAACTCTATTGGCCTCGAGGTACTATCCTTGCGGTCCGCAAACTCGGAGATTCCGCGGCGGCGGCGGTGACTTTCGAGGGCACGAAGTTACCCCGCTTCCTCTTCTACCACTGCGTGGCGACGTATATCCGCGCCTACAAGAAAACGGTCCCTGTTTGCACCAAGTGCGGTACCATCGGCCATCGACCACCTCAGTGTCCTCACCCCGCTCCAACGCAGTGTGCCAAATGTGGAACCCCCACACGTGCAGGTCTCAATACCCATGACTGCCACCCCAAGTGCCTCCTCTGCCACGGCGCCCATGAGACTGGGACCAGTGGCTGCACGGCAAAATATAGGAAACGCAAGCAGCCCTCAACATCTCCTCGAGGAACCACCTCATATTCGTCACAGCCAGACAGTGGCACCAACCTGCATCAGTCGGCTCCACCACTCCACGCGGACACTCAGGCATTCCCGCCGCTCGAAGCACCAGCGGCGGTACCTCAGGTGAGCAGTTGGGCAGGGAATGCTGCTTCTAAGCCTCTCTCACCCCCTTCTGTCGATCCTCCTTCTCGCGAACTTGCGGCCCTTCGCCAGCAAGTTGCGGCACTTCAAAAGCAAAATTCTCTTTTAACTAAACAACTTGAACTCATAAATAAGCGACTTCAACCCCAACAACAGTGCACTGCAAGGCCATTCGGTATTGCCTCCGCTGTCCAGGCGGCTACGCCAGCTACGTCCAAGCTTAGTCCTTGCGCTAAGTCCACTTCCATTAAAACGCCGGTTCAAGCAGCCATGTGTACTCCAGCACTCGGAACCGGTGTCGCATCTACTCCAGAAGCTCTTGAGGCTCCTGGGGCACCTCAGGCTCTCTTGCCCGCTAACCGAACTCTCCCTAGCGAGGAGCGCGCCCCGCGCATAGAGGAACGCCTTACGCGCGTCGAAGCTTCGATTAATGACCTCCTCACCAGCTTCTCTGTCCAACGCATAGTAGTAGAGGTTACCCAGGCTATTCAAGCCTGGGTAATCACCCAGTTTCAACCCAAGGCATCGCGTTCCCGCTCCTGCTCGGTGAGCAGTGAAAGTGCAGCTCCACGGCGTCGTCGTAAGGTGGCTACCCCCACCCCGCCGTCGGACAATCCGGCCTCTGTGCCCCTCCCTGCCTTTGAGGATTCTGAACGGGACATGGAAGGGCCAAATATAAAACCTAAGACAATCACGATGGCTACCAATCGTACGTCCCGTTCAAACATTGCGTCTAAATTCGAGATCATACAATGGAACCCTGGAGGCTTCGGGAACAGGCGAAAGCGTTCACATCTTTCCCTTTTCCTCAGCTCACTTGGCTCTCAGCCGGCCGTCTTGGCGCTCCAAGAATCTGGCCCTGCTCCATCCCTTTCTGGATACTGCTCCTATGTAGGCGGCACCACCACATGTATCCTCGTGCATAAAGCTTACACGGCGATACAGATTGACCTCGATCTGGATCTTCCTTACGAGAACTGCATAATATCAGTGCTGTCTCAGCGGAGGGGCCAACCATCAATACATATCTTAAACGTGTACTGTCCCCCTCGCCTTGCGAGAGCTTCGTTTGCGCATCTCTTCCATCGAGCGCTGCGTATAGCGGCCCGACAACCACTGGTGATTGTCGGGGACTTTAATGCCTCCAGCCCTCACTGGGGTTACCACTACGAGAATGCCCGGGGCAGAGAGCTCAAGTAGCTCATTTCCTCGCTGAGCCTCACGCTTCTTACCGATCCGGCACAACCCACACGTTCCGGCAACTCGGTCACGCGAGACACATGCCCCGACCTCTGCCTCACCCGTCACATCCGCGATGCTACATGGGAAAATTAGGGCGAAACCCTAGGCAGCGATCACTTTTTACTCCACATTTCGTTCACACCGCGGCAGAAAATGCGCCAACACTGGGGCCAAGCCCGTCTCACCGATTGGACTCAGTTCAGATTGATTGATTGATATGTGGGGTTTAACGTCCCAAAACCACTATATGATTATGAGAGACGCCGTAGTGGAGGGCTCCGGAAATTTAGACCACCTGGGGTTCTTTAACGTGCACCCAAATCTGAGCACACGGGCCTACAACATTTCCGCCTCCATCGGAAATGCAGCCGCCGAAGCCGGGATTCGAACCCGTGCCCTGCGGGTCAGCAGCCGAGTACCTTAGCCACTAGACCACCGCGGCGGGGCGACTCAGTTCAGAATGCAATCATTTCCCGCCGTCCTCTCCTCGACCGAATATGCAGCGTGGGCATCATACGCCCTCCATTTAAAACGAGCGAACACTCGCACCCTTACAACCTCTAATTTGACTCTTGCAATCGATCCACACCTCCTACATCTTTGGCACGCTCGCCGAGGGCTCTTAAAGCGCTGGAAACGCAACAAACTTAATCGGAAACTTCGCGCTCGCATTGAGGCGCTCACTGCAGAGGCGGCCGCATACTCTGCACAACTTTCCGATGCTAACTGGGCAGACACCAGTTCGAAGGCTGCAAACCAGATGAGCTCTAAGAGTGCGTGGCGACTCTTTAGAAGCCTTCTCAATCCCTCCACCACCAGGGGAGAAACGCAACGCCAACTCCACCGTGCTCTGCATGCCTTTCAGGGCACTACGGATCAACTCGCGCGAGAACTTTGTGACCGCTACATCTGCCAAACATTTGATCCCGCGGGCCCAGCATATACGTATTCCGGCGCCCCTAACTACGACCTCGACGCCCCATACACGCTTTCCGATTTACGATTTGCACTCACGAAAATGCAACGGGGCACGGCCCCTGGACGCGACGGAATCACAGTATCGCTCCTGACAAATCTTCCCAACCAAGCACACCTCTCGCTACTCCACCTTATCGATTCGATATGAAACGGCTCTCCGCTGCCAACGGAATGGACCACATCGGTCATGACATTCATACCCAAATCAGCAAAGTCCGTTAGTATCGAGGCACTGAGACCCCTCTCACTTACGTCCTGCGCAGGCAAACTCATGGAAACCATGGTTCGCGAACGCCTTTCCGCCTACTTGGAGGCCAGGAGGACCTTTGCCGACACGATGTTTGGCTTTCGCCCGCATCTGCCGGCGCAGGACGTCCTGCTCCAGCTACAACACGATATCATAGAGCCGACTACTATGTGCCATAACGATAAAGCCGTGCTCGCTCTCGATCTCCGCGGGTCGTCAAACACAGCACTATACTCACTAACCTGTCTACCACAAACTGCGGGCAGAAGACTTTCAACTACATTCGCGCCTTTCTATCACATCGCACCGCCTTCATTCGCCTTAATTCTACCGAACACGGCCCGTACTTATTAGGCACGCGGGGTACACCTCAAGGGGCAGTCCTGTCTCCTCTGCTTTTTAACCTGGCGATGATGAACCTCCCCTCTCTTCTAAGCGAGGTCGAGGGAATACAACACGCACTATATGCGGACGATATCACAATCTGGACCAACACCGGCTCCTTAGCGCAAATCGAAGAACGCCTGCAAAAGGCTGCCCTTCTGGTGGATACCTACGCTGGTTCATGCGGCCTGGAGTGCTCTCCAGCTAAATCGGCTCTTGTTTCAGTCTCTCCGCTACCGCCGCCTAAAATTTTTCTTCGGTCCAGGCCCGTCCCGTCAGTGCAAAATATTCGGGTTCTTGGCCTTCACCTCACATCGTCCTTGGATCCAAAGGGCACAATAGCAGGCCTCAGAAGCACCAGCGAGCAGGTGAGCCGCATGATACGGCGAGTGTCTACCAAGCGCGGCGGCCTCCGCGGGTCTCAGTCCCTACGATTGGCCCACGCGTTTGTGACCAGTCGCGTCCTCTACGCCTTGCCTTACCTTCGCCTGCGTCGTCGACACGAGTACCAGCTGGACGTCCTTCTTCGTTCAGTATACAAACGCGCTCTGGGCCTACCTATTGCAACTTCCAACAGCCGATTCGCGGCTCTGGGGGTACACAACACCTTTGCAGAGATGCGCGAAGCTCATCGCGTTAACCAAATCAATCGACTGTCGCAGACGCCTTCAGGGCGCTGTCTTCTACATAGACTTGGCCTTAA
The DNA here is from genome assembly GCF_043290135.1 of Rhipicephalus microplus. Taxonomy (NCBI): domain Eukaryota; kingdom Metazoa; phylum Arthropoda; class Arachnida; order Ixodida; family Ixodidae; genus Rhipicephalus; species Rhipicephalus microplus. The sequence continues at coordinate 109,090,975 of NC_134708.1, read as the reverse complement.
CCCGATATCTGACCAAGACCCTCTGCAGCCGGTACCAGAGCTCTGGCGTCAAAAGCTATGGGTTGAACCTCTACCCCGTACTATGAAGCCCGACCTCCATCTTGGCCGTAGACTAGCACGCGCCGCGGCCCTTCATACGCGACACTCCGATCGTCTTGATGTTTTCTACGTGGACGTCTCGGGTCCCTCCCCCTCGGGTCACTTCACGGCTGCCGTGATTACAGAGGGCAAACACGTCGACGGCCTCTCCTTTCGGGCAGACACAGTAACGCATGCTGAAGAGGTTGCCATAGCTTTGGCCGCCTCTCACCCTGCCTCACGCACCATCCTGACGGACTCGCGCTCGGCCTGTTCTCAGTACCTTCAGGGTTCCATTGCCCCGCTGGCGGCTAGCCTACTACAGGCAGCCTCTTGGCGCTTTAACCCTCATCCCATTCGTATAGTCTGGACCCCAGGCCACTCGGGCCTGCCCGGATACGAGGCGGTAAATGCCGCTGCCCGCGCTTCTCCTGTCCGGGCCGTTGCCCCTCCATGTCCCGAGACGGAATCTGGCAATACCAACCTCACGCGCTTTCGCGAAATTTTGGCTTATTACCGGGCTTCGCGCCGCCTCTACCCGGACCCCGCACGCGGTTTGGAGGAAGCGGACGAACGACTGCTACGCCGCCTGCAGACTAACACCTTTATCAGTGCGGCGGTCGCCAGGCACTTTTTGCCGGAAATCAATGGCACCTGCTCGACCTGTCATGTCCTCGCCGACACATATCACGTCGTAGCATCGTGCCCAGTTAATCCCGTCCCTTTCTCATCCCCTTTTCCTATCCCAACTAGAGAGGCTTGGGAGGAGCACCTGCTCGGCTGCTCTACCTTGGCTGCGCAACGCTCCTTGGTGGAGCGCGCACAGGCAGCTTCCAGCTCCACTGGCGTCCCGGAATAGGGTCTGGCCACTCTAGCACGCCGATGGGCCACGTCGGCACTCTCTAGTAGACTTTTTCTGAAATAAATGTTTTTACCACCACCGACACGTCATGAAATGACGCTGAATATATATACAAATCTTGCACGCACAGCAGACAATTGTTGAAGAGTTGCAGATGTTTATATAACCAGTTGTTTGCACTTGCGCAACGATGCCAACTGGAACATGCGTATTAGCAACACCAGAAGTGGATATGAAGCGCTGATGCTCGCGAAGATGCTGGCCCTGGACACTGCTACATAAATGAACTTCAGCGCATGGCAACTAATCACAAGTGACATTAACCCGACGTGACGGCTGCATCAAAGGAGTACATTTGTAATGTTCATAAAATAACGTATGTATCACTGTAACCAGTGTTGACTTTTCACGAAAATTAGCGTCCATTTGAAAAGTAGTTCCGAGACCTGGCGTAGCTCTGTGGTAAAATGCTTCATTGCCACGCTGAATGCTTGGGTTCGATTCCAGCTGGAACACTGACATTTATTATTTGCATTCGTCGAGTCAACGCTACTTATGAGGGGTATTTCTTAACGCTCACACGTTAAAATAGCCCATGTGCGTTCTCGTCGTTCCTGGGTACACACTAAGTGTCAATCACGTGGAGCACATACCCGCAAACAAGCGGCACATACCCGCCCGTAGGTATGTTCCACTGTCTGGCGGAAAGTGTTTGACGACGTACGGACAAGATTGTGACATTTTTCATGTCCTGACCAGCGCGTCATATTGGTCCAACCTTGTTACCCTCCCATGCATATTTTGGTTCATGCCAAGTTAAGGGGCTGACCATGACAGCACCTAAACGTAAGTGGCTAGATAGATAGATAGATAGATAGATAGATAGATAGATAGATAGATAGATAGATAGATAGATAGATAGATAGAGACGCTCAAAGTCGCTGAAGTTCGATAAGAAATGCTTCGCATTTAAAAGAAAATTGTTTCTGAATAAATAAGCTACAGAGACAAATATTGGTAAATTAATCTGCAATAAAATTTGCCTTAATTTGATTCTTACTAAAGAAAACTGGCAAATACCACGTGCAGTGGGAATCGATGATATGTGAAGCACGAATGAGGAAGGTTGATATGTCACTCTAAAATCAGCACAACGTTATGAGGTGGACGTAAATAAGGCCGTATATGACTTACTTGTCATGATTATCATGCTTGGATGTGTCGTTTACCTTCGTCATCTATTCACGTCACGTGATACATAATTTGGTATATGAGAAGCTAGCGAAACGGCCGCGAGCACGGTATGAGCGTGCTAAAATGTCATTGTCATAAATGACACGCTTGTCAGCATTATCATGTTTGCGCCAGTCATATGCTTTCGTCATCCATTGACATCACGTAACACCAAGTTTGTTATATGTGGACTTATCAAAATGGCCGCGAGCGCATAATGAAGGGCCCAATATACTCGAATGTAGCGTTGACGCGCGCTCAGGCTAGGCACAGCGACGCTACGTGAGCAAAACGCGAGCACTCTATAGTCAGAAGCCCAAACTCCATAAGCGCGAAAATGCACGCGACAGCGACGAGCGACGCGACGTAGACCGGCGTCGCGCGATCAGTCGCTAGCGCAGGCAAACCTCATTCACGCGACGGCTTCGGTGAGCGAATTCCACTGTTGCTGGCATGAGGCCGTCAACTCGCACCAAGAAAACCGCGTAGCGAGCGGTTTCCAATTTAAAAATAAGATATATTGTTGTGTAATGGAACGGAAAGTGTTTATTATTGCCTTGCAGCATTTTTATATGCGCATGCGTAATAAACATTGCGTTATTTTTTGTTCCGCATACGTGACTCGGGCAGGGTCACGTGCACCTATGTAGTCTTCGTCTTTTCCGGTTTTTCGCTATTGGCTGCTTGAGCCCAGCACTTCCGGGCGATGAGCGACGGTTTCCAAATCTGGAGAACCGAGCGATCGCGCGAAAACTACCCCGCGACACGTCGCGCGAACGCCATGTTTCGTCGCTCATAGCGTCGCTCGTCGCTGTCGCGTGCATTTTCGCGCTTATGGAGTTTGGCCCTGACCCCAGGCGCGACCGGCACGACCAGCGTCTGTCAGCGCGGCCTGAAGGCAACCGGTGCGAAACGCGACGTGCTCAATTTCACGCCGATGCCTTACCCAGACGGCACTGCGTCTCCCTCTTTTTGTGATGAAGAGACGCCGGATGCGTCAAAGCAACACAGTGCGGTGCGTCTGCGAGTATATGCAAGAGCGGCGCCTGGCGTGGCAACGCCGGCGTGATGCGACAAAACGCACGCCGGTGAACACGCGCACCACGTCACGTCAAAATGTATTGGCGCCTTCTTTGTGGTGTGTCCTCATGTTCTCACATGACACGCATGTCATGATTATCAAGTTTGCACCTGTCAAATACCTAGGTCATTTATTGACGTCACGTATTCCAACATTTGGCATATGAGAAGCTAGTGAAACCGCCGCGAGCACATCATGAGTGTCGCATGTGGTCATATTGGTACATGACATGCATGTCATCATTATCATGTTGTCACAAGTCCCGTTAATGCGGGAGGCGATCGCCCGGCTAATTCTAAGACCGAAGTATTGGCCCCCCGAACCGCACCACGAAAGCATGGACAATTAAGAAGTGGTCCTTTTTGGCGCGCCAGCGGACGCCGGCTGTGGCCCAAAGAACAAGTCAGAGCCGAGAGTTGATAAACAAAAATTATATTCTCAATAATGGCAAATCGAAAACAATACACAAGTATGCACACTCCACAAAAATTGAGAACAATATGTCACCATTCAAACAACGTACTACACAATACAATCAGCCACACTCGAAACAACGGACACAGACAACAATACGCACTACAATGCAGTCGCATACATTGAACAACCAAGACACCTAAAGACTAAAGAGATAGAAAACCTATTCAGTCCAAAGTTCTTGGAACAAAAGTTTGGATGATACTCTTCCGAGAATCACTCACTGAAAGTCCAGCGTTGTCGCCGTTCCGCTGCCCCCGAAGTTTCTCTTCCAGGAACCCTCGCCGAAGTTTCTCTTCCAGGAAACCTCGCGTCTTCAATGGGCCAATCACCAAGCTTCAAATTTCTTCGCCGGAAACACGTCGGATTCACCCACGCAGCTGTTGCCACGTGTCTTCGCTCGATAGCGGTAAACACACACTCTTGCCTGTAGCTCGAGTCGTCACCCCTCAGGTGGAAATCATCTTCTTCTCCTGCTTTGTCTCTACGGACAAACCCTTCGCCGACTACACGGCGGAATCCCTACGCGCTCTGGCGCTAACTTCCGTCTTCTCTTGATTTCTCATCTCGGCTGCTTGAAAACAGTACCAGAAATACTTGACTTTCCTCCGTGGAGGCCTCCCCTGAATTTAAAGAACTTCGAGTTTTAAACATTAATGCCCGCAGTGTCGGTAATAAGTCGGAAAGCCTCGAGGCTACTATTTAAAGTTACAACCCTCATGTAGTTGTCATAACGGAAACTTGGCTGCATGATAATATTGAAGATGCTGTTGTGTTTCCTCCGTCGTACAGGGCGTATCGCCGTGACAGAAGTACTAGGGGGGGCGGTGCGGCTGTTTTGTTAAAAAAACACTATAGCCACTACCCCATTACGACTGGCTGATAACTTAGAAACCGTGTCACTAAAGTTTTCTTGCTGGGATAAATCATTCTTACTTTTTGCTGCTTATCGAGCACCTGACTCTCCCCCCCCCCGAATTCTTTCGCGATCTTTTCACACACATGGTGTCTTTTGCAAACGATAAGGTGTTTCTTATAGGTGATTTTAATCTGCCAGATGTCGATTGGGAAAACGGATTTTTTTGCACCACGAATAATTCACATTTACAATGTTTGCATGACATCATCCTATCTCACAATCTGGATCAGATAGTTAAACAGCCAACGCGCACCTGTGGTATGTCAGCATCCATACTGAACCTTGTGTTTATTAGTCGTTCATTAACAAACTTTTCTGTATAGGTTGATCCCGGAATATCTTATCACAACCTAGTATACTGTTCTTTTTATTTGAAGGTACCTTACACCAGCAAATGTAAAACGATAACGGTTAAAGATTTCTCTCGTGCCAGAGATGAAAGTGCTTTGAATTATCTGGAACTATGCCTTGAAAATTTTCAAAGCAACAATACTGCTGTACTTTGGGATGAGTTGAAACAAATTATTGCTTACTGTCTTAGCAACTTTATTCCCAACAAAACTAAAAAATGATCAAAAACTGCTCCTTGGATAACGAGAGAAATCTTGCACCTCAAAAGGAAAGTGAAGCGCCTAAGGCGACGGCGGGCCTCCCGTGTAATTATTCACCAAATGCAAGATAAATTAAACCTTGAAGTACAGCTAGCTAAGCGCTGTTATTTCCAGCACACGTTGCCAAACTTAATTCGCACGGCACACCAAACATTTTGGTCTTTTATAAGCAGAAAAACAAACTCAATTGACCAAATCGTTTAGAAAGGCCTCGTCGTTGTCGATAAGCAATGTATCGCAGAGCGCTTTAATCATTATTTTCAAAGTGTATTTTCTAGTTCTAATACCATTGTAAACCTTAATCGTTGCCATGTGACTCGAACACTGATATTGTATCACAACCAGATGTGGTATCAATGTTACTGAACCTTAAAATTAAATCATCTCCAGGACCAGACAACATACCGAATGCCTTTCTGCGCAGATATGCTGAAGCGTTAGCCCCCTTTTTGGTAATCATTTTTCGTTCTTCGTTGTCGTCAGCTATTCTTCCTGCAGATTGGCTAACTGCGCGTGTCGTTCCCATTCCGAAAAAGGGCAACGCAGCACAAGTAGCCAATTATAGACCCATTTCATTAACGTCTACGTGCTGCAAATTAGTTGAACATATTATTGCTAAAGAAATAACAAAGTTTCTAAATGATAACAATATACTTTCTCCTCATCAGCATGGTTTTCGCAAAGTGCTATCGACTGTAACACAATTAACGACAATTATTCACTACTTTGCTAGTACACTTGACAAGTCAAGCCAAATCAACGTGATATTTCTGGACTTTAAGAAAGCGTTTCACCTTGTTCCTCACAGTAAACTTATTGAAAAACTGCAGTCAATTAACCTTCCCGCATATATAGTTAACTGGGTAGCAGCTGATCTGTGTAATCGCAAACAGTTTGTGTCAATTGGTAATTACTCTTCTAATGAACTTTCAGTAACGTCTGGAGTACCCCAGGGTAGTGTTTTGGGACCTTTACTATTTCTAATATATATAAATGACATCGTTAACGAAATTTTTCCCCCTATTATAATTAGGCTTTTCGCAGACGATTGTATAGTGTTTAACGAAGTTTGTTCTCTTAATGATCAATTATTGCTTAATTCTAACCTTCAAAACATCTTGTCGTAATGCACGCGATGGGGTATGCAATTGAACAAGGAAAAAACAGTCTACATGTCTATAAGAAAAAAATCTACATGATGTCGTTTGCTTATAACCTAGGATCTACACCGCTCACCAAAGTAAACCAATACAAGTATCTTGGAATCACAATAACCAGTGACCTAAGTTGGAATAACCACATTTCCAACATATGTAACTCCTCCTTCAAAAAACTGTGTATCCTCAGGCACAAACTAAAGCACACTCCTCATTCTACTAAAATGCTAGCCTACACTTCACTCATTCGCCCGAAACTAGAATATGCAAGCATCGTATGGGATCCCTACACAAAAACTAACACAAACGCTCTAGAGATGATTCAACGCAGAGCAGTTAGGTTCATTTTTTCTAAATACAGAATAACTGACTCTCCCACTAGCCTAATGAAACAACATAATATCCAGACACTTCAGCTTCGAAGGAAAATACACAGGCTAAAATTTCTCTACCAACTGAAAAACAACTATTTCTCTCTAAACCCACACGCGTATGTGACACCACTTGCAGCACGTCGAACACGGCATCGTCACGAATTTACTTTAACACCATATAAAACCAGAACTAACCTTTTCAAATATTCTTTCTTTCCGCGCACTCTAAACGATTGGAATAATCTGCATTTATCACAACTAATAAGCATAGACTCCATTGAACATATATCTACTTGATGTTCGCCATTGTCATGTTGATTAATCTTTCATTTCTTATTTTCAGTGCTCCTTTTTTGTATTTCAATTCTTTTTTTTGTATTTCAATTCTTTTTTGTGTGTTTCGAGTGTCTTGCGGGGGTATAGGCAAATGTTTATGCGCACGCCATGTGTTCTTACTTCTGTTATCTCTTTCTGACGTTGTTTTCATTGATTATGTTTTTCGTATTTCTTCAGTGTACATTTTGTTTAGTTGTGACTTTCTCCTTTTATTTTTTTTTGTGATTGCTGTTCACGGATATATGCATATGCGTATTTATATATGTGTGTCTATATGTGTGTGTATGTGTATATTTATATTCATGTATTTGCCCTCCTGCTTGGACCCAAAGAGGGTCTGCAGTATTGTATAAATAAATAAAAATAAATAAATAAAATAAATACCTTCCGCGCGCGATTCCAGAAAGTTCTCATCATTTCGTCGGCGCGATGCGCAGCGAAGGCTGGGGAGAGGGCGAGACGGTTCGAAGGCCGTCCGCTACGGATGACTCAACCCGGCATCACCACGCCCCTTTCCATCTAGAATCTTCTAGGGCCTGTTCGGCCGCCGACACGAGGAGGCCCGTCGGTGAATCCACGCTTCCGAGCGGCGAGGGACGCGCGCCCGGGAAAGGGGGGTCTCTGGATGCTTGTTTTCTTTCTTTTTTTTATCGTTGACCTCTCGGCGCTTCGTCGCGAGAATTTGGCGGCGCGCCCTGTTTTGAGCGCTTGTTTTGTAACACATGTTTGAATGTGTCATTTACCTATGTCGTCCGTTCGCGTCGCGCAATACCGAGTTTGGTACATGTGAAACTAGCGAAACGGCCGCGAGCGCATCATGGGCGTAGCATGTAGTCATGTTGTTACATGACACGCATCTCATGTTTATCATGTTTGCTCCAATATCATACCTTCGTCATTCATCCACGTCCATACTAACAAATTCGGTATAAGTGAAGCTAGCGAAACGGCTGCCAGCGCATCATAACCATGGTATGTAGTCATGTCGTAACATAACACGCACCTAATGATTATCATATTTGAACCACTCACATACCTTCGTCAACCATTCACTTACCGTAATGCCAAATTTGGTATATGTGACGTGAGCGAAACAGCCGCGACCGCATAATGAGCGTGGCATGTAGTTATGTTGTTACATGACATGCATGTCATGATTTTCATGTTAGGGTGGGTTGCTTGTGTTCGGCATGCAATCATTTTATACCATACAAGTTTTGCACTATGCCATGTGAACGAAAACACCGCAAGAGCTATGGGACCATAAAATGTAAATCATAATATTCATGACATACATGTCATGATTTTCATATTATGACTCGTCAAATATGTTCTGCATAGAGTTATGGTATGCCATACCAAGCTTGGTATCGATACCATTATCGAAACGGCCAGGAGAGCTAAATGTCGTAGGTGGCTAGATAGATAGATAGATAGATAGATAGATAGATAGATAGATAGATAGATAGATAGATAGATAGATAGATAGATAGATAGATAGATAGATAGATAGATAGACAGATAGATAGATAGATAGATAGATAGATAGATAGATAGATAGATAGATAGATAGATAGATAGATAGATAGATAGATAGATAGATAGATAGATAGATAGATAGATAGATAGATAGATAGATAGATAGATAGATAGATAGATAGATAGATAGATAGATAGATAGATAGATAGATAGATAGATAGATAGATAGATAGATAGATAGATAGATAGATAGATAGATAGATAGATAGATAGATAGATAGATAGATAGATAGATAGATAGATAGATAGATAGATAGATAGATAGATAGATAGATAGATAGATAGATAGATAGATACGCTCAAAGTCGCTGAAGCTCGCTAAGAAATGCTTCGCATTTAAAATAGTAACAGAAGGACGCACTTTTAGCCTCATTGGCCACGAGGGCCTCCACTGGAGAGGCCAGGGCTGCGATCGTTTTGACGTCACAGATAGCATGCGTGCGCTCGCTTTGCTTTCACCATCTGCCGTGGCTGCATCGGTCCTTAATCGCGATTTTACGATGCCAAGTAGACACTAGAGTGTCCCTGGAGGCATCTATTTGTTGTTTGCTTGCCCGTATTATCTGGTCTTACCGCTTCTCTATGCACTGAGCTTCAAAACAAAGGAACGCACGCATGGTGTCCACAGCAAAAGCGCAGGAAATGCGGTGTTCCAGCAGACAACACAACCCGGCATCCTATGAGTGACGTCTTCACGTAGGTGGTGCCACGGTATGTCCTCGAGGCCGATATGCGACGTAAAAAATACTGGCGCAAAAAAAAAAAAGAACTCGCTGAGTCTGGGCGTAACCTCCTTGGTTTAAGCCAGTAGTGCAATTATATACAAATTCCAAATCTGGACGGAGGCGGTCTGTCGGTGACGTCAAAAAGTGGGCGGTCCACAAAGGTCGTGAGGACGAGAGGAAGTGAACAGCCAATGACGGAAATGAAGGCTTGCGTCATCATTTTGACGTCGACTTGGGGACTGTATAGCAAAGTAAAAAGTGTTTGTAACATGTTCAGAAGTGTTTGACTACTATTGCGCACTATTAAAATGTGTTGGCACTAGTTTTCTATTGTTTAATAAGGAATACGATACAATCCAAACGTATTTTTTCTGTTATTTTTCTAAACAACGCTAAATTTAGCGGGACGGTTAGTGGTGGCGCTAGGTACAACTTTGTTTCAAGCAGTTACTGTTTTCAAAACTCCACTACTAGACGGCGCAACTTTTGAAGTCGTTGGCTCGGTCGAGCGCAGTCATGGCGGAGGGCAACGGCACCGCTAGCCACCAGCAGCAGCGGCTCATCCGCGTTTCCGAGGGTCAGCGCGCGCGGGTGCTCGCCTTTATGACCGAACATCCACAGCTCGCGGCGAAAGCCATTGAGCTGCAGCATGGCGTCACGGTCGCCGACCGGCGGCGGGTGTGGCAAGAGCTCAGCGAAGTGCTGAACCTTGAAGGGCCTGCGCAGAAAAACGTGGATGAGTGGCAGGCTTGGTGGCGCAGGCAGGTGCACGGGGCCCGCCGTGACGCCGCCGCCATCAAGGAGGCACAAACGTGAGTAACCGTCGAATGTGCGGGCGATTTGTTCTTTGACATTGGTGTATATTTCCAGGGGCACTGGAGGGGGTCGTCTGCCAGGCTTCCGTGGTCGCTTGCTGCAACTAACCGGGTTGGCACGCTTCGGTGGCGTCTTCGCTTCCCTCGAATATCAACAGGTAAGCACTCTGCCGCCGCAGTATCACGGGTTCCTGAGTGGTGCCATGAGAGAGTTCGCCCATTTTGTAAGGGGTGCCTTTAGGGGAACCTTGTTGAACAGTAAGATAGTGCAGGAAAAAGAATTCAAAAGCAGGTAGGTTTGTCAACTGAAATCTCACTTTGCAGCCCTTGCAGTAAAAGGCGTATTTATTTATCAAACAGACACGATATGCCTGCGGGCAAGTGCATGCACTAAATTGGTAATACGTGATATCAATGACCACTGAATAGCTGCAGAACATTTCCGCAGATGTTTAGTACGTAAGGTTGTAAAATAGCCAGAGTAACGAATACCCTTTTTCTGAAAGATTATGCCCCCGACACTTTCCAGCAGGCGGATGTTCCCGCTCCTGCAGTGTAGGTCGAGGTGGAAGCCACTGAAGCGGCTGCAGGTGACAGTGACATAGTGACACGTAAGCATCTGAGAACTTAGTGTTTTATTGATATAGGACGTATGTGCCCCCAGTTCGAGAACTTTTATTCTTTACTCCACAGAAGGCCCCCCAAGTTACCTTGAAAGCGGCCCCGCTGCGCCGGGTAAGTTATTGATCATCAAAGTGTTTTGAGAAAATAACCTCTCGTATGTTATTCGAATTGCCCAATTATCCACAACATGGCCATAGACTTAAAGCCTACCACTGCATGCGGTGACAAAAATGCTGCATGTTTTCAGTGTCTCAGCCTCCTGTGCGGCCTCGCCGTCGACAGAGGCCACGGCGCACCGACACCTTGTTGCGGGTGTCTTCGCAGTGCGACCAGAGCCTCGAGCTGACTGAGAAGTTGCTTGATGTGAGTAGACCGTTTGTTTAAATTTTACGTAAAGGGTGTGAACATTTTTGATGCTCTGTTATGATGACTGAAACCAACTTGGGCTGTAGATACGAAACATGCATTGTATTGAGGGCACGTTATCTGACATCTGCAATGATAAACTGCCGGGCAAAAGGTTGGTTAGCCCTGAAAAGGGCTGTTTGATGGTAAGAGAGGCATTTGAGGAGATGAATGAAGAGTAGTTCCAGCAATTGTTTGTTGATCTAAACGAAGAGGGCATAGCTTGTACACGAAGCTTCACACTTTCAAAGGATGCCACCAGGCCAATGAATTTTCAACTGAGGGGAAATTGTTGTTCACGTTGCAATTCTCCGCAGCAGCAGCTCCGAGCCACGAGATGGTCGAGAGTTCTTCAGCAGCTCATGCAAACATTTCCACTATGATGATTCATTGCAGGCGGTGCGGGGGATCAAAAGGTCAGCCATCCACATCACTTCTCTAGTGCGGCGTATGGCAGCAGCACAGGAGCGGACGGCCGCAGCACAGGAGCGGGCAGCCACCGCACAGGAGCGGGCGGCCGCAGCAAAGGAGCGGGCGGCCGCAGCAAAGGAGCGGGCGGCCGCAGCAAAGGAGCAGGTGGCCGCAGCACAGGATCGGGCGGCAGCAGCACAAGAGCGGGCGGAAGCGTTGCAGGAGGGCATCCTGCAGGCGGTCCAATCCTTGGACCGGGCCATGGCTGAGGGCCCTCTGCGGGAAAAAGCCACATAGTTATTTTAAGTTTTACATCATGTTTTTAATGTTTTAAATGTATATCATGCATTATTGGTTTGTTAGTTTTTATATGTTTACGTGTTGCAGTCAACGTACTATTTCATACGTTGTTTTTTTACATTTAATACATATTACTAGCTTTAAGTTAGCATTTACTTTGTACAAGGAGTACAGCATTTTTTTCTTCACGTGTCTTTCATCTATTTTGATGTTCGATATATACGTTTCCCAATTTATGTTCGACCTACTCGTGAGGCAGCGTCTCCCCCCTCCCCCCACCATCTTAAAGGTGTCTAGTCATCCACACAAAGACCAAGAGCGTATAGTTGACATTTTTTGTGAATGTTTTTAGCACTGTGATATTTGTGTAGCCTCACTGTTTTCTAGCTCACTGCGCTTTTTATGCAGCATTACCACATAGTGTTGGACTGTGATATCTTTTAGCCTCACACTGTTTCGAAGCTCGCTGCATTCTTTATGAAGCATGTTTACCTGCCGAAAATTGCTTACACTGTGATATTGTCATTTCAGCGCAATGAGGCTAAGGTACACCTACAACCAAGTCTTTTTTGAGATCACTTAAACTAGCAAGTGGGTATGTCGCACAGTCTCACTAATGAAAATGCTCATCATCACAGCAACATGCCAGCGACTGTTTTCATTGTGAATTACTCATTGCAGGAATTAATTTTGAACGTGGTATGCTTTGGGAGCAGCGAGATCGCTGAGCCAAATATCCATGCCGTATGTCATCAAAACAACCCATATGTTATTTGCTGCTTTGATTTACGTATTTTGCAGCATTGCAGTATAACTGTAGTCGGGAATTAAGATCAAATGAAATATCATTTAAATATTTATGCAATGTTGAGGACAATGAACAAAAAGCCGGCACGGCATTGTGCTCGGCAAGCCTAGCGTGTACAATTGAATGCTTGCAGTCAATGACTATGAGAAGAGACGGACATACGTATCATGCGTTCTTGCAACATGTTTCTAATGTAACTGCAATTTTTATGCGTTTTCGTGAAAGAAGTTGTGTGACGTTGCTGCATTGTTCCCACAATCTTTTGATGGCAACAGTCAGCGCAGGGTGCCCTCATATGCGCTTGCTCCAATCTAGTCTGTTGTGACTGTGATCACTGATATAGAAAATAGTGTTTCCGTTGCCTATTTCATGTGACATTTAAAGAAAATGCAACATTTTCCCATTGCCTCCATGAATCATGTTGAAGCACGAGTAAGTACTTTGTGTTGTGGCAAACACGGCCCTGTCATGCCTGGGTGCACTGGAATTAGTATGAATAAATTATGTGTGTAATATGACAGCTTATCGCATTCCTGTGCACTTCAAAAAAGGCCCACGACAGCGCTGCGCTCCTGCTGTCCTCTGAGCAGCACGTTGCGCGGTGTGAGCACATGGCTCCCTCCTGGCTCCCCATCGTCATCCTCAGCTGGTGGCATGTCCCCAACATACTCATCCAAGGTCCAAACCCCGCGTCCAATGCAATGTTGTGGAGAGCAGCGCAAGCATAAATAATTCGCCCTGCTTGATCGGGGTTGTAGAGCATCGTTCGAAAGTGCTGCAAGCAGAGAAACTTGCTCTTCAACACTCCGATACATCTTTCCACAACATTGCGCATGGATGCGTGCTCCTTGTTGAATCGGCCTTCGGAAGTGTTGCCGGGGTGACTGCCAGGGACTGGAACGAGGAGCCATGGCTCCAGGGGATACCCTGCGTCTCCTGCAATAGAAAAATGGCGGCTGAGTGCTCTACCCCAGTTAGTTCACATTAATACTTACCAAGCAGATATTCGCCAGGCTGCAGCTGTGCAGCTAGGCGGGAACGCAAAGGGTTGTGTTCCCAAATCCAGGAGTCGTGGCACGAACCTGGGAATCGTGGGTCTACGACAAGGATGCGCAGCCGCGCGTTGCACACCTGCAATGAGTGATACAAAATAGCACTGCATCTATGCTCCAAACAAACCCCTTCTTTCTACACATAAGCCGGAAACAATGCATACTAGTACAGTCATTGGTACAGGCAGTTTCACCTAAAGGGGAACACAGAGACAGCGTGTAGCAACTGAGGAAGGAAGGGGGCAATGACCATTCCCCTGTACACAGGGCTACGACTTCCACTGAATGATCGATAAATGAAAACCTACGCCATGCTATTGGGAAAGAACACTCGTAAATACCACAGCTAGCCCATGCAAATGTGGTTATATGTACTTTCGTGTTTGAAATACTTCCCTATCGTGTATATAATTCTGCTAAGACTACAGCCCATATTCCTTCAAAATGCTCAACTTCATTGCGCATGCATGCCAGAAGGAAGACACAAAATACGACAACTGGCTCACTTACACAAACACTTGCCACTTACGATAACCGAGGCCATGCGAGCCACCAACTAGCACACACCCATTTCTCCGCATGTTCTCTCTTATTCTTTGAATTTGTACTTTTCCCAGCTCCGACGTCAAATCTGAACTACTCCGATGGGCGAGTAAGAAAGGATCCTAACGGTACTTACGATCATGACGTTCAGGGCATAATAGCCCTTTCTGGACATGAAACTCGCCGTGTCGGCCAGGCTGTATCCCTCTGGCTTGCGAATGGCGACCAGCGTGCCGTCGACACACGCCAGCACGCCTGGGATGCAACCACGTCGTGCAAACTCCGCCTTAGCCTCATGCATGGCAACTGTGGTCAGTGGGAAGTCCACCAACCTTTTTTTAGCGGCCACGGTAATGATCGTCTCCGTCACCTCGTGGATGGTGTTGCTCACCACCGGCTGAGACATGCCGCAGTGTTCCTCGCGACCAATGCTCAGCTGGAAGCTACCGGTGGCGAAAAATCGCAGCGCGCACAACATCTTTCTCTCTGTGGAAAGACCACTGGCTCGCTGGCATCTGATGATAGGGTCAAGTTCGACGCACAAGCTACGCACTGTTCGTTTGGACTGACGAAAACATTGCCGGAACTCTTCTTCGCTGAACTCTTCAAATGCATCTCTTACCTCGCGTCGTCGCCTCTGCTCGGTTAAAGCTACCGCACAGGCAAGACGAAGTACCGTGTCAGTGGGAAACGCCATGTTGTCTAAGTGCCCCGGTGCCGAAAAGTCGCGCATCCTTTCCATTTCAATCCAATCCAGGCCACCTTGCAGCCATTTCAATCCATCCGGTTGCTTTCGGACGGTCTCTCCGACCGTTCCTTCGCCTTTCTCCAAAAACCGGAGAATAACAGTCACGTGACACCCCAGTCCACGTCACTCATAACGTCACAGCATTCGTCACAGCTTGTATGGGCCAATCGCGTGCGACTCAATGGAACAGACCGCCTTTCTCCGGATTTGGAACTTGTATATAATTGCACCACAGGTTTAGCGAGTGTTGGGCCGCAGTTCCATGAACTAAAGGCGGCGAAATGTGGGAACTAGACACGGCGCGCAAGCCGTAAGAAAGTGTGCGTATGAAACTTTTTTAGTCCGTCCGTGCCACATCTCGTTTATTTCTTGAAATGTCTGCTGGATGGCGGTACTTCTATATGATGCATATATAATGAAAATACGCGAGATGGCGGTACTAGAAGTGTTCACTAGATGGATGGGTGGATGGTCAGACGCACAAATCGAGAGACAGACATATGCACGGATGGGCGGACGCACGAACAGATGGACGGATGCATGGATGAATGGATGAATGGATGCGCGGACAGACAGACGGACGGCAGCACACACTGACTGACGGATGCTTCGCCACACTCATCAACATGCACTCCATGGATATGCTGTGTTTTTTTATTACACCGTGAAGCTAATAGCTCCGTTCACCACACGTGGCGTTTTAAGGGCGAAGCTCCTAAAATGCCACGTGTGGTGGAGGAGCTGATGGTATATGGGGTTGTGAAGACACATCTTCGGGACCTGGAGCAACCACCCTGCAATCCGGACTACGTATGGGAATATTGCAATAGAACAGAAGGCAGCAACAAGGGGGGTGGAATTGGTGCATTTATACATGAGAGCATGGGTTGGCAAAGAGTCAAGCAGGGATGCAAAGAACATTTATGGCTAAAAGGGAAAGTGGCAGGGCAAATGACACTCCTTGGTTTCGTGTACTTGTGGACGGTAGCAAAGGCCAGAGACTAAAACTAGACAATGGTACAGTGTATATCTAATGGCATTCAGGAGTTAGGAGGAGAGTGCGAGATAACTATACTAGAAGATATGAATGCGCACATAGAAAATATAGATGTGTATACTGACTCAACAGGAAAAATGTTCATGGATATGTGTCAAAGGCATGATTTGATCATTTGCAACAGTACCGAGAAGTGTGAAGGGCAAATAACATGGGAGGTAGGAAAGCTGCAGTCAACGTTAGACTACGCACTGTTGTCACAATGGATGTATGATAAGCTCAGGGGAATGCACATAAATGAAGGTGGCTCCAGAAGTCTGGGTAGTGATCCCAAACGTATCAAGCTAAGTTTTGAAGAGCAGCGAAAGTGGGAAGGAGACACGATGAGCAACTACAGGAAAATTTTCATTCAGAAAGGCAAATAGAAATTGCTACTAAACAAATTGAGAAAGTAATCTCTGAAGATAATAAAAATGTGTGGACATACACAAATCTAACTACACTGTTTGGGCTAGAGCTTGCTAAAGCACGTGACAAGTCACCCCGGAAAAGAAGACACAAGCTTAAGAGTTGGTGGGATGAGGAAGTTAAGAGAGCCATAGCAAAACGTCAGGAAGCCTCTACGGAACACAGACATGCTAAGCAATGGGGTGAACCGACAGATGATGTTGAAAGGAGATGGGAAATCTTTCTAAGCTCTAGAAGGTAAGCATCCCTCCTGATCAATGAAAAGATTAGAAGAAAGGGTGCGCAGTGGCTGGCAGAAGTACATAAAAAGGACAGAAAGCAGCTGCGAAATTTTTGAACCATCTAAACTCCCAAAGAAATGAAACAAACATAAAGCAGACGTTTATAACTACAGCTCAAGGTGCTAGGCTAGAAGGGGATGAAGCTATGGAACATATAAGAACAAGGGTGACAGAAAAATTTCAACAAAGTAGTGCCTTATGCACCACAATATACAGGGATGGATCAAGTGGCACAATGGCTCCATTTTCACAACGGGAGTGGGAAAGGGCAGAGCAGAGAGTTCCAAGTAGTACATCAACAGGCCCAGATGGCATTCGAATTATGCTGATAAAGACATTGGGTGCGAAGTCTAAAGAGACTTTGAGAAAGGCAGTGAACAGAGCAATAATCGATGGTGAAGTCCCTGATGGATGGAAACTTAGTAGGATGAGCATGATCTATAAAGGAAAGGGGGACAAAGTTGACATAAACAACTACCATCCTATAACAGTGATATCAGTGGTCTACAGGCTGGCGATGCAGATTATAAAGGAAAGACTACACGCATGAATAGAGGGTGAGGGGGGGGGGGCTGGGGGAACTGCAGAATGAGTTTCGGAAACACAGGAGGTTGGAAGACGATCTGTTCTCACTGACGCAGTGCATCGAAATAGCAGAAAAGGAACACAGGCCCCTGTAGCTAGCATTTTTTGATATAAAGGCAGCGTACGCTAGCGTGGTTCAAGAGGAATTGTGGGGAATACTGGACGCACTAGGGGTGGTAGATGTGGTCAATAATCTTTAATAGGATATCTACAAAGGTAACAAGGTAGTTATAAAGTGGGAAAAACAGGTATCCAAGCCTGCAGAGGTAAAACGGGGGCTTAGGCAGGGGTGTCTCCTGTCACCCTTATTATTCATGATGTACCTACAAGGAATAGAGGCCAAATTAGAGGGAAGTAGACTGGGCTTCAACGTCTCTTTAGCCAAACAAGGAAAACTCATTGATCAGGCACTACCAGCATTATTGTACGCAGATGATAAAGTGCTAATGGCCGCCAACAAGGAAGATTTGCAGAGATTGATGGACATCTGCGGTAATGAGGGAGATAGGTTAGATTTTAGATTCAGTTAGAAAAAAAATCAGCAGTCCCGATTTTTCAATGATAACGAAGGTAGTGAGCTTAGAATACAGGAGGCCACGCTAGAGATAACAGATAAATACAAATATCTGGGCGTATGGATAAGCAATGGGACCGAGTACCTAAGGGAACATGAAATATACGTGACGACTAAAGGTAACAGGAATGCAGCAGTAATAAAAAATAGAGCACTGTGGAATTACAATAGGTACGATGTTGTGAGAGGAATATGAAAAGGGGTCATGGTTCCTGGGCTGACGGTCGGCAATGCTGTCTTGTGCATGAGATCAGAAGTTCAAGCAAGATTAGAAATTAAGCAACGTGTAATAGGTAGGCTTGCTTTAGGAGCTCACGGGAATACACCAAATTAGGGAGTACAAGGTGATATGGGATGGACATCATTTGAGGGCAGGGAAGCTAGCACGAAGATAAAATTTTAGAAGCGATTGAGAGAAATGGGGGAGGAGCGCTGGGCTAGGAAGGCTTTCAGCTACTTGTACACGAGGAATGTCAATACAAAATGGAGGAAGCGAACCAGGAAACTGACTGGTAAATACTTAGAAAACAGCAGGTGGCCAAACCAAAGAGAAATATCGGTTAAGAAGAAAGTGAAAGAAACGGAGACTGACATGTGGAGAATCGGCATGACTAAGAAGTCCGCACTATAGATCTATCGAACTTTTAAGCAGGAAATTGCCAAGGATAGGATCTATGATAATACTCGGGGTAGTTCTCTACTGTTTGAGGCTAGAAACGGGAGTATTGCGAACCAAGACATATCGGGCCAAATATGAAGGGGTAGACACAGTATGCAGTGCGTGTGGAGAGGAAGAAGAAACCGCTGAACACTTGATAATGTTCTGTAAGGGGCTTCACCCTATAGTTCAGGATGATGGTGCAGAGTTTTTCAAAGCACTGAGGCTTAAAGACAGGGAGGGCAAAACAGACATTAAGCGGGTAGACTTAACTAGAATGAGGTTATCTTATTGGTGGCTAAAGTCAAGGCACGAAAAAAAATTAAACCCTTCACTGCAAAGTACGAATCCTCAACCTCACTACTAAAAGAGGAAAAAAGATTAATCTAATGGTTATTTCACTAAGTATAAGGGCTAGGTGGCGTTAGCCTCCACCCGATCTAAAGGGTACAGCCACATCCATCCATCCATCCATCCTTAAAGTGGCACCCGTTCGACCCTAGTAGTAGTAGTAGTAGTAGTAGTAGTAGTAGTAGTAGTAGTAGTAGTAGTAGTAGTAGTGTAACCAGTCTTACATTTTGACCTCCAAGGTGGTGCCGGTGGGAGATTTCTTCTGTGCGTTGTTTAACAATAAAAAATTCGCAGCGTGCGCGTTAACTAAAAGCCAAATTCTCTTTTCTTTCATTTCCCATTAGCAGCCATTGGCATGTACATTGAGCACTATCTGACAAGCAAGGGTTGCTACGTTATACTCGCTGGGCGTAACCGCCTTGGTTTTAGAAAGATTTAGCGAGCGTTGGGCCGCAGTGCCATGAGATAGAGAGAGAGATAAAGATGCAAGGAAAGGTAGGAAGGTTAACCAAACGCGCATCCGGTTTGCTACCCTGCACTGGGGAAAGGATAAAGGGGAGAAAAGAGGTTGCAGAGAGATGAGAAGGTACACTAAATCACGAGCACACTCGGGGAGCACACACAGTCTACAGGCGGTCGCCCAGGTTTGTTGACTTTAGGTAAAGTAGCAGTGCTTTAGTTGCTTTCTGCGCAACTGAGGCAGATGCCCAAGGTCCTAGTATCTTCTGCACACAAAATAATCCGGTGTCAAGTTGATTCAAAACCATCCGGAGCTGTATCGCTGTGTGTCGTAGCAAGCGCAGCTGCACAGTACGTGTTCGATGGTCTCTTCAGCTCCGCAGTAGTCGCATGTAGGAGTGTCTGCCATACCAATGCGAAAGGAGTACACCTTTGTAAATGCAACACCCAATCAAAGGCGGCATAACAGTGTCGCATCGGAGCGGCAAAGTTGTGATGGTAGCTTGAGCTTGAGCGAAGGATCCAGTTCATAAAATTGACACCATTGGAAGCTGGTAGACGACCAGAACGTACGTGTGAGATCTCGAGCCAGCAGGTAAAATTGTTTTGCTGCATCATTCCTTAATAGAGGAATCGGGACTACACGGGTTCCTTCATGGGCTGAGCGGGCTGCATCATAGGCTAATTAATTTCCAATATTACCGATATGTCCAGGCAGCCATTGATAACTAATATCATGCCCTCGTGCTAGAGCTTCATGATGGCAATGTCTTATTTCTTGTACCAATTGGTCATGACTCCTCCTACGCATGGCAGACTGCAAACTCTGAAGCGCTGCCTTCGAATCACAGAATATGACCCATTTTCCTGGACGTTCTTGAACGAGATATTGTAAAGCAGCCCTTATAGCAGCAAGCTCTGATGCCGTAGATGTAGTCATATGCGACAACTTAAACTTGTTTGTCATTGCTGCAGCCGGAATTACAGCGGCACCTGATGAGTTGCTGGACGAGACGGACCCATCAATGTATATCTGCGTTCGGTCTAAGTACAACTCATGTAATATTAGCAGTGTTGCTTGCTTTAATGCTACTCTGGAATGATTGCTTTTCTTTTTGATTCCCGGAATTTCTAGACGTACTTGCGGCTGGTCGAGGCACCACAAAGGACATGCCATTCTCGCAGCTGGCGTATATCCTGATGTAATGCTGTTTAGGTGCTTGGCTATGACGTCTGAAAACGTAGCACGTAGTCTTCCGGAGGGTAGAAGGGCCAAGTGGTGGTTGGGGACACGGCTAGCATGTCGAATGTGCGCTCTGAGGCAATCCACAACTCTATATGTCCTGACCGGATGGTATTTGGCAAGCATGATTGTGGCATAAGTAGAAGCGCATCGGGGCAGTCCTAGGCAGATACGCAGTGCCTGACCCTGCAAACTCTCCAATGAATGAGTATTGGATTTGCAAGTGTTAGTCAGTACCGGCAAGCTGAAGCGCAATAGACCCAGAAATAGGGCCCTTTACAGCTGTAGCGTGGAGGCCACAGAAGTTCCCTATGCTTTCTCGCACATGAATTTCATTATATGCACAATAGATAGCAGTCTCTTCTTCAAGTACGCACAATGTGGGCTCCACGAAAGACTTCTGTCGATTATTATGCCCAGGAAACGATGCGTCCGTGCATATTTGACACTCTGCCCATTGATGTAAACAGGGTATGGCGTCATTGGTTTGCGTGTAAACGCCATCAACGCGCACTTCACAGTTGATATAGTTAGGCCTTGTTTCTGAAGGTAGGCTGTTGTGAGGGTTGCTGCCCACTGTATTCGTGCACGCACCTGAGGGCGAGTAACTGCAGCACTCCAGTGGCAAATATCATCGGCGTATATGGATAGGCACACCGACTTTGGCAGAACCTTCACCAGACCAATGAGGGCAACATTGAACAATGTGGGGCTTAAAACACCTCGCTGAGGTACTCCGCAGTAGGTGTAATGTTCAGCAGTTGTACCCTCATATGTTAGCACAAAGAAACCCCTGCCAGTTATATAATCTTTTATCCATTAAAACATTCGTCCACCAATGCCCATTGCTGCGAGACAAGTGAGGATGGCATCGTGAGCTACATTATCATATGCACCCTTCACGTCAAGAAAGAGTGCCACTGATATGCGCTTGCGACTTTTTTCTTGTTCAACAAATGTCGATAAGTCAAGGACACAGCCGATGGAGGAGCGGCCCCGACGAAAGCCTGCCATGCAAGAATGGTATTTGGTGTATTGTTCCAAGTACCACTCGAGACGAAATAGAACCATTCTTTCCATCACTTTTCCGAGGCAGCTTGCGAGGGCAACAGGGCGATACGCTGTCAAGTCCAATGGTGATTTTCCCGATTTCAAAAGTGGTATTAATTGACTTATTTTCCATTCTTGGGGAACACTGCCGCTGAGCCAGGAGTTGTTGAAGCATGTTAAAAGTTCTTTTCTGGCTTTTTGTCCAAGATGCCCCAACGCACTATAAGTAATACCATCAGGACCTGGCGATGACATGCGCTTAGAAGCGACTAACGCACCTTCCAGTTCTTCCATGGTGAATGGAATGTCCATTTCTGGTAATCGCGTCTCAGGAACGATCACGGCGCCGATGCTCTCGTTCATAATATTCCCGGCTACTCTCGTGCAAAATTCTTCAGCCACCTCGAGTTCTGTTTTTCCATGATGGAGTGCCAAAGCTTTAAAAGGGTGCCGTTGTTGCGGAGAGAAGCGAAGACCACGAACTGTTCTCCAGATATATGACAGCGGTTTATGAGGGTCTAGAGATTCGCAGAATGCTTTCCAGCGTTCGCTTTCCAGCTTGTAAATGCGTCGTTGAATCTTTTTCTGGAGCCGCCTTGCTTCCCTCAGATCGTAAATTGATCTTGTGCGTCTGTATCGTCATTCAGCACGCCTTCTTATAGCTCGTAATCTTTCCAGTTCGATGTCAAACTGTGTTATTTTAGACGACAATGGTAATTTACATTTGGACGCTTGCATAGCTTCCGCTATGGTATTTTCCAGGCTGCAGGCGAGGCCTTCTTGGCAAGCGTCCTCAACACGCGATGTAAACATCGACCAGTCAGTGCCAATTACAACACCGGAAGAGAAATTTTTTATGATACCATCGATCGTCACGTAGGTGGGTATGTGATCACTCCCATGAGTCTCAATACCGCAAAACCATTTAACTTTGTGAGAGTAGCACTGTGACACCAATGTCAGGTCAAGGCAACTGCCATACGTGAGACCCCGCAGATATGTGGGGGTACCATCGTTCATGATGGAAAGGTCGTAATCGGAAGCAAATGTAACAATGTTCCGGCCCCTGGCATTCATCCTAGTGCTCCCCCAAAGCATGTGATGGGCGTTGAAGTCACTGGTGATGATCCAAGGCCCATCGGTCTTCATTAGGATGTCTTTTAATCTGTCGCAGTCAAATCGCGATGACGGAAATATATATCCACCAATAAGCGTGAACGAAACTGCATTCTTCTTTACGCGAAGACACACGTACTGATTGTCGACATTTGAACTTATTGGGTGCGAAAGATAAGTCAAGCTTGTGCGAATGTAAACAAATACTTTGCTTCGTTCTTCGCAAGCGGCTGAACAAAAAGCTTCATAACCGGACAATCTATAAGGCGTTGATACGTTTGGTTCACATATGACAAGTATAGGGAATCGATTGGCCCGAACAAATTGGCGAAAGTCCGAGATACGGGACTTCATGCCTCTGGCATTCCACTGAAAAATCGACGCACTTTTAACTTCAGTTCAGAAGATGAGATTTAGTTGAGCCATTGTGCTTATACGACGTTAGCAAGAAATGGATTCTGTGCATTCAGTATTTCCAGTGCACTCTTAGCAGACGGAGATTGTATGCTGCTCAGTAGCGTGCGAATCGTGGCAATTAATGATTGCACGATTGCAGTCACTTGCCTATCTTGGTTGGAAAGATCTCGAACCGGGATCGCGGACTGGCCGTCATGAAACTCCTTCGGTTCGCTTGATGCTGCTTCCCTTTGAATTGCAGGCCACTCTGTCGCAGTTAGGGTATGCTCACTGGCTTTGTCCTTTACAGCCTTTCCCACGGCATGTGGTATGGGAAGCAAAGGAGGTGGTAATGATGAAGGATCTGGCAAACGTGTTGAGGAGGTAGCGGGCGTCCTTGAAGACCGACGCCGGCGTGAACGACGCCTTCTGACTTTAGCTGCAGCTTCTCGATGAGATGAGTGATCGCGCACCATCTCCTTCAAGATAGCAATTTCCTTCTGAATCCGCGGTGGCTTCATGGGATCCATTGCAATTAGAGCATTTCTTGACAGTTGCGACGCACTTATCCACTTCATGGGGCTTGGCGCAGTGGTGGCATACCACCGAATTCTCGCAGACGCTGCTCACATGTCCAAGTTTCATGCATTTACGGCACTGGAGAGGCTTTGGAATGAAGGCCGCACAGCATGTCGGAAGTACCCCACCTTCACATGAGAGGGGAGTGATGTGCTCTTAAACGCAATCTTCACACAGCGAGACTTGCCTAGCCGGGTGACATCAACAATTGTAGTATCAGTTGTTGACTTGACAAGAAACTGTAAGTCATTATTGGAAATAGCCACATCTATGTCGTAGATCACGCCGGTTACTACATCACATCCCAAGGGAACATGAGAGCGCACCTGGTTGCCGTCCAAGTCAGTTACACTGCGCAGAACGCCAACGCGCTTGCGTGCAAAACGTCGACAGCCAGTATATTCTTTCTGGCGTTCACTCTTATGTCCGTGATCTCATTTGGCACGAGCGTTTCCAGAGACACAGACGGTCTGTTAAGGCGTTTCATGCTGACGGTAGGAAGTGCAAGCAGAAACAGGATGGTATAAGTGTTCGATTTTGCGCTTCACTTACAGTTTGAATAGTTGAGGATAAGGATGTCCTCATGTTCCTCCTCTTCGCTTTGCGGCTCAGCACAGGTCAGAAAGGAGCAGCGCTTCGAGATAGGTAATAGTGCACTTGAAGTTGTAAAAGACTGTGTCTTCTTAGGGCAGGTAATAACCGCAGAACCGAACCACGAGATTGAAGTAACTAGAAGAATAAGAATGGGGTGGAGCACATTCGGCAAGCACTCTCAAATTATGACAGGTAGATTGCCACTATCTCTCAAGAGGAAGGTATATAACAGCTGTATCTTGCCGGTACTTAGCAACGGAGCAGAAACCTGGAGACTTACAAAGAGGGTTCAGCTTAAATTGAGAATGAAGCAGCGAGCAATGGAAGGAAAAATGGTAGGTGTAACCTTAAGAGACAAAAAGAGAGCAGAGTGGATTAGGGTACAAACGGGGGTTAAGGATATCATAGTTGAAATAAAGAAGAGAAAATGGACATGGGCCGGGCATGTAGCGCGTAGACAGGATAACCGCTGGTCATTAAGGGTAACTAACTGGATTCCCAGAGAAGGGAAGCGGGTTAGGGGAAGACAGAAGGTTAGGTGGGCAGAAGAGATTAAGAAGTTTGCGGGTATAAATTGGCAGCAGCAAGCACAGGACCGGGTTAACTGGCGGAACATGGTAGAGGCCTTTGTCCTGCAGTGGACGTAGTCAGGCTGATGATGATGATGATGATGATGATGATGATTATGATGATGATGATGATGATGATGATGATGATGATGATGATGATGATGATGATGATGATGATGATGATGACAGGTTGGAAACCGTCATCTGAAAAGTCCTCACTGCTGAGATAGTAAGCATGAGTATCTTCACTGTCGCTGTCACTCGCTTGTCCCATCCGCTTCCTGGAGGCGGCCGCCGCTGACGCCGCTGGTGCCGGCAGGCACTCAGGGTGGTCTACATCCATCCCCTCCAAGGGAGCAGCGAAAACTGATCAACATACTTAAATTACAACTAAAATACGCCGGAGTTAGCAGAAGTAGCTCCTATTCAAAACACACTTCCGCAGTGCCATGAATACAATGAACTAGTATATACCATGAACTCGAGGGGGTTAAAGGTGGGAAGCAGACACAAAGCGCAAGCCGTGTCTGCTTGATGACCGTGTCTGATATGATGAAAAGATGCAAGATGGTGGCACTTGGAGTGTTAAGTAGGTGGACGAACGGAAACACAGACAGATGCATGAACGAACGCACGGATGGCTGCACGGACGGATGGACGCATGCACGGACGCAGGAGCGGATGCATGGACAGACGCAGAGGTGGACGTGGAAACGCACGAACAGATGCACGCACGGACGGGCGGATGGACGCACTGGTGGCCACACAGACGCACGCATGGACGGACGGATGCTTCGCCCCACTCTCCATCATTCACTCAGTGAATATGCTGCCATTTTTTGCTGTCATCAGAAAGGCGACATGCGTTTCTAGCTCTAGTAGCTAGTGTGCATGGTTGAAAAAAAAGCGCTACACAAACGCTGGCAGCACAAACGCTACAAAGGTGTTTCAAACGCACTGCTTTAAAACAGTGGCAAGTAACGTTCAAGTCTAGGAGGTGGGGTGTCCAGTTGCTAGCGGCGAGGATAAGTGCGCGTGCCCGCAGATGTTGCTGATAGCTGCCGACGCCGAAGCGTAACTTGGGAGGGGCTTGGTCGGCAGGAACGTACGCGTGTGCAGCTGTTGCTATAGGAGAGGGCGGTGGACGGATCCCGACGTACGCCTGACACAGTCGCACTAAGGAATGCATTCGCATTTAAAACGGGCAGACCGGAATTCCAGACTTCAAGTGTCTTAAGAATATCGTCTTTGAAACTGTACACTAAACGTAGCTGAACAGAAGGTTTATTCGTAAATCAGCTTTTGTTATGCCGTGCAAGATCACTCCTTTTTCTTTAATTCCCTCGTGAGGATCTCATGGAGCTCATGAGCTCCATGAGCTCATGGCGCAGGGTGAGGTTAGTTCATTGAAATTTTAAGGATGTTCTAGTCTATATAAATTTTCGCAGATGATATCTGTGTCTCTTCCCCTAATTATCCCACAAGTTTTCTCGCCTTCAAAATTTATTGTCGGTACTACTTTTATGGGACACTGAGCATTTTTTGCCAATTTGAAAGTTTGGGGGCCTTTAAATTGGTAGACGCAACTTTTGTTCCAGGTGGAAACTATAGAAAAATAATGAGTTTACGTTTTACATACAGTGTTGCACCTAGCGGTTGCGTCGTAAACTAGAGGAAGGGACATTTTGTGACGCCCCACACGCCCGAAATGCGCAAGCCAAAAGGTATAGGACAGTTATAGTTTACCGAACTTAGCTGTATAGCAGGTTTGCCGGGATAGCGGTCGAAGTGCGCAGGCGCATTAACTTATGCGTCACCCGTACTGCACATCATACACACTGTATTTTTCAGATTTAATTTTAGCGCATTAGCATTAACATTAGCATTAGCATGGTGTTCGTAGTGTAGGCAAAACAAGGCGGCGCTTGCGGACGCCCGCTTTGAAGAGATTTAGGCGTAGTTGTTGATAGATCCACTTCCTTCACTATAAACGACTGTTTAATGTGTCTTCGCTTACCTTCAGTTAGCTTCGATGAGCGAGTATTACGGATAGGTCAGCTTTGAGATAGATTCCCATTCCGAATGTATCTAGGCTTAACAACAAGAGCAATGTAGGCACATCAGCAACACAAATGCTTTCACGTTTCGTCGTGGTTCATATTTATTTACTTTTACTATTACTAAAAATAGCTAACAATGCTTCGCGCGGTGGCACGTGCAAGCATTCGCGTTTCCTTTTCTTTTGACTGTTCTTTAACCTATTCACCATCCCACAGGTGGCGCCACCATGCCAGCTAGGGCACGCAAACGCTATCTCACTAAACTATAAGACGCTGTCCGCAACGAACATTTGCGGCGCGGTAACGCTATTCCATCAACTCCGCTATCACACTAAAGGTAAAATATAAGTGTCTAATGCCAGCTGTCGCTGGCGTCCCTCAACCCACTCAGCTCTCTCTAGAGCTCCTAGGATCACTATGAACAGCACCGGTCGCGAGCAATGATTCCGCCTCGGGTAAGCATAAGCGCCAAGGTATTCGCAACTTTCACGACCTATAGGTGGCGTGACTCTACACCCAACATGGCTGTCGTTGAGATGATCACCCCGAAAGAGGCAGTACCGGAAAGTACACTTCTGGTGAAGACTGAATTTTTTTTGCGCAGTGACCATTTGATTTATGCTTTTGAGAACGTAGGAGAGCGCTAGCAGTATATATTAATTGAATTAATACTGGGTAGCACATTCGGTAGATAAATATTTGCGAAATTGCAAACAAGGCACACACCTAGCTCTTCACCAGGCCTTTTGCGTGATCGGGCACAACGACTGGTGTCATGTTTGAAATAATGGGAGTCTCACAACATATTTCTCAGTAATGTCAGGCCCATTTCCGGAGACGCGCTTTGTTTTACAGTTTTGCTTGCATTGTATTCTGCGCAAAGCTTGTTCAGCTCACCTAAAAGCGCGAAGCAGATTAATCTGACGAAAAAAAGTTGTTGTTTTTCAATTTCGAAGCACAAGCACCATATCATATTACCAGTAGTATGATATTAGTGTGCTTTTTTACTAAATTAATAAAAACAGAATATCAAGAGGAGGAATTCGGCAAGCAGCACGAACGAAAACAGTAATAATATACAACTTTCACATTTAAGAGGGGTCGTTTTCATTACTATTCTATGTTTCAGTGTTTGAAAAGTACAAAAGATACCATAGTGCGGGGCAGAAGGACAAAAAAAAGCGCCATCACCAAGTAAGACCAAGCTCAAATTGCTGCAGATCAGAAGGCCATGGAGGCACTTCGCAGACGCCTCAGGTGTGTAATTTTGTGATGAGCGTTTTGAAAACGGTCCTTTCATTCTTTTCTAGAGATGGAACACATTCCAAAATTAGTTGTGCTACTGTTTGCACAGCGAGCGTGTCGAGCAGACGATCTAAGCGCGAAAGCAGCAAACCTGCAAGTTGCTGTATTCGCGCACAAAATGGGTGCTGCATACATTCTCGAGCTTTATTCGCCTGTTAGTGTTAACCCTCTTAACCACTCATGGCTTTTTTGGGCGCTAACTCGAACGGGAGGTTCTACTTTTCCTCACGATGTATGTAGGTTGTGAGCATCGAGGCTCGCCGTCAGTCGGCTTTTGTCGACTGAAATCAGTCGATTTTTTTTTCTTTGTACTTTCGCTTCAACTTGAGAAACTAAAAGGGCTCCAGTAATATTGAAGCCGTTCAAAAAGTTGCAAAACGACCACAAACGCGGGAAAAGAGTAGCAACAACTGCTGTTTGAAGGAGGTCTAATACTTCGAGCAGCTCAGCAGAGCTTCTGGCCGCCACCGCACAGCGGCGCCACGTAACCGAAAGTTGCGAATATGTAAACTGGTAGAGTAACTTCCATAGAAGCCCGTGGATCCAGTAGTCGGTGACTCGCTGCGAACGTCACCATCTACGTGAGAAGAAGGCAGCTAACAGAAAAAAAAATAAAATATGACGTCTCAAACAGAAGTGGTAGCGACGTTGCGCATTTGCCCTTCATGGCACGAAATTGTAATTTTTCTTAATTGCTGGCCTGGTACGGGCTTCTATTATTACGCAAATTTATCGCTCCTTAATTGTACCTCGCTGATTGCATGAAAGCGAGAAAAGAAACGAAAATAGCCAAGATTGAGGAAGAAAAGTTTATTTAATAAATAAATGACGTGCTTGCATCGGCACAAGAAACTTCGCATAGGCAATTTTTAGATAACTGTTGACGAGCACAATAGTATATAGTTCGAAAACTCACGTTGCCCAATCATTGAAAAGTACTGCAGCGAGAGAGCAGTTTTGAAAATATAGCTTTGGCCGCCGTAGAGAACAGCGTCTTGTTTCTTAGTCTGTCGCGTTTACAGTCACCAAAAGCCAGGACACGCCGGCCGTACTCAAGCGAAAGCAGTCGGCAGTCACAGGAGCAGCTATATACACACTCTTTGCGCTATTATAGCTATGAAATGCACATAAAAATCAATAAAAGTACGCACGGTGGTGGTTTTGTAAGTACGCACGAAACCATCACGGAAAAGTGAGTGATGTCTCGGTAACCTGACAGTGCCCCGAAACAAAGAACAGGCCTACACAAGCTCTGATAGCATATTGCCTGGACACGCCCCCAAATTCATTGGCCCACGTTACCAGACTGCCTGCATGTGCCCGTTGTTTGTGTACCAAATAAAAAAAAATGAACGCTCAACCACATACCAAAGACGAAAGCTTTAATAAAGTAATCTACAATTTTATTGTAACAAATGAAATTATTATATTGACTATTGTTATTGTTGTTTTCGCTATCTGTGCTCCCCTCACCCATAGTTGCACTTCAATCGTCACGTGGTGGTTAATGTCTGTCGCAATGGGTTTGAGACCAGTTTACGTTCTTACTTTCGCGACCTACTTAGATTGACCTTGTAAGCGTTGTTGATGAAGGAGGAGAGTGCAACAAAAGGATGGTTGGGGGAAGGGAAGAGGACGATCAGGAACATGTGCAACCCCCACTTGCTTCAGTGATTGTGACGTCATGGGCCACGTGGAAACCCCGCACGCTGTCAATTAATCAAAAACACAGCCAACTGTTCAAAAATACGGGAAATCAACTTAGCTTGTTGGAAAAATCGCATCTACCGAGTAGAATGTGCCTTTTCGGGGCAGGTCATCTGCGCATGCTCAATGACCTCGAGGAAGCATGCGCAATGATTTTCACCGGCTAAAACGCGACTACACGCGCGGACAGTAGAGCACCTGGCACCATAAACATGCGAATGTTTCACCAAAGATAAGCGTGAATGGAGACCTCCGAGACAGCCTACCGGTACGCGCTCGATAACTTCGGCGTCAGGGGGCTAACAATTGTGACTTCGGCGAACTCTCCTTGAGGTGCCGTTCAGACTAGGAAAAGGGCCATTCTGACGTTTTCGTCAGCGTTCCTATTCTTATTCACAATCTGTTGAAAGGAATACTCAACAAAGTTTCTCCCGCCATGATTTCTAGCCAAAGTGAAAGATCGGGTGCCGCATTCGCTGGACGTACAAAACCTTCGTTTCAGGTCTAACCTACAGAAGAGAAGGAAGAAAGCAGACTGCCGCGCCGTGTACTATAGCGGAGATGACTAAAGTTCGTAGATATTTCCCTGTTGTTTCTCAAGTATCCACAACCATTCAAGCGCCACCGACGAATCTCATTGGCTAGCGCTCGTTTTCGGCAGCCGTGTTCTTCCTAACGATTTGCCAGCACCCGGTGAAACTAGATTGCTCACTAACGAGGCTGCGCTAACCGGAGGAGAAAGGCGCGTCACGTCTGCTGAAAGATGCCAGGATAATGTGCTTAGACATACATGACTTTGTATGTCTTTCAAGTTGGAAAACAAACAGTGGCACACGCCAGTCACTTCTCAGAAAGAGCCAGAGAAAAGGTAGTAGCTGGTACCGAGGTTATAAGGGAAAAATCTAGAGCTTTAGATTGACGTTTGACCGAGTACCAGCGTTCCGAAAAAAAAAACGTCACTGTTAGAAATGTCCCCGGAAATTACGTGTCCTGCATAAATGTACACGAAAAAAATGTCTCTATTTGCGTTCTCAAAAAAAAAAAAGGTCATCTTGAAAAAGCCTTGGAACACTTTTCGAGCATGGTCAGACAACGCTGCCTATCGGTAGTAAAGGCTCCCGACAAAACGTGAGCCAAATAATATAGCACAGCACGCGGCCTGGATTTCACTATAAATTATCAAAGTCAGCTGAAAACTGCTTTGTCTTTGCTCGACAAATGGTCGAATATGCACAAAAATCACAAGTGAATAACCCATTTATCAGCCATTCGCTGATTTGAACAAGCCGCGCTCGCTCGTTACAGAGATCACCGCGGGAGGCGGTGACTTGTCCACGCGTGTACACGCGTGCGCACGCGATCACACCGTGAAAGCGACGCATTATAACAAAAAAAAAGAAAAAAAAGTGCTCAAGGTCACGAGGCGCGGAAGTTTCTTTGCCCTGCCACCCCTCCCTGCTTAGCTTCCAGCGCTTCCGTCGGGACGAGAGAAGAGAGATTCCAGTTGCAGCATGCGACAAACCTTTGTAACTCTACTCGCACTGGACGGATTCTTAAAATTTTTGCGGCGTTGAATTCGTGAGTCAATAAGCTTTTCCAGTGAATCCATTCTGTGGTTACTTGAAAAAGCTTTTCAGGGCCCCTTTAACACGGGACACCGTCGAACGTTGCACCTTCCAGTCGCTAATACTTCATTTCTGAATTAAACAAAAACATGTGCGCAAAGAGAGCGGTTTACTGAAAGATTCTAGATGAAGTGCCACAATGACATACCAACTGTCCCTACTAATCTGTACAAGTGTAATTTCAGATGGAACATCACATACAATGCGCATGTCAAATACATATCGTCTAGCTATGCACACGCCTGAAAATGACATAACGGGGGTGGCAATTCAGCGCCCATATGTTCTATCAGAAGGCAGCAGCTTGATCGCTCCAGCACTCTGCATTTCAGTGTACGCTTTCGGGAGCTAAATCGATACTTGCCCTGTGGTTGACTGACTGGTACTTATTTGTGGAATGGAGAAAATGGATGAAATCGAGTAAAGGAGGCAAAAAGCTGTGCCTGGGTGGTCATGTAAAGACAAAAACGTACTGCCTTGGGTATCCGCTAGCGTTGTGCTAAACGTAATGAATACAAAGCCGTTTTGAGTGCGGAGATGTTCTCAAGCCACGGACAACCAATTAAACATTCACCCCAACCATCCTGCAGGTAATGCTGTGATTATTATCACAAGATCGAGGCAGAAAATGAAAAAGACTGCACTTGTCTCGAGAGAAAAGATTCGCTACCATTGTCGCAGTTGCCGCCACAAACCGTAATAAATAAAAAAAAATGCTGCATAGGCAGCGAGCAGAGCCTCAAACGCTGCACTAGCCAGAAAGGAGCAGGAGCCCCCACCGAGTCCGGCCAGCCTCTGAAACCGTGTTAACCCTGCACCTCGAACTAGCGCTTTGGGTGACCGTCCAGAGCGCTTCCTGTGCTGCGGCACTGGCCCCAAAACAATAAAAACACTGCTTGTATTGGCCAGCGCAACGTGAATAAAGTTGTTATCAGAGGGCAGCACCTGGTTAATGGACAGAAACTTCCACCTCGCTGAAGGCTGTTCGACACACGATTCGGTTTCAACTTTCTTCGTTTCCCAGTGCACTTTGAAAGTTCGCGAAGTATCTAAGAGAGACTGCATGTTTATTCCTTTCGCTGTTAATTTTCAACTAGAAACCTTTCCATCAAGACAGCCGTGCCAGAAGGGTCATTTTTTCCAGGGACGTTATTTCCTACACCAGTTTTAAATTACGACAACCCGATAGTTCGCCCTTTTGGTTTTCGGTGTTTTGAATGCCACCCAGGCACCACAGTACTCATTATAAGGTTTTCCAAACGCGTGTTTTAGTTTCGAGCAGGAATCCAAATATTTTAAATTTATGTCATCAATCCTCGAATTTATGTCCGGAGAACAGTGATATTTCAGAGAGGAAGTTTCAATCTAGCAAGCACGTGTAATCAATGTAATGCACCATAACATAATATCACGCCGGATTTTACGTCACAATGTCATCGTATGATTATGAGAGATGCCGTGGCGAAAAGCTTCGGAAATTTTCGATGATCTGGTGTTCTTCGACGTACACTGACATCGTACAGTACACAGTCCTCTACCATGTCACCTCCATCGAAATGTGACTGAAACGACCATTGTCGACCGAGGCGGACGAGCGGGTGTTCTGTGTTCACTTTGTGTTTCCCAGGATGTGAGCACCTGCTCTGTGACTCAGATCTGCTGACAGGTTACACGGAACGCTCGACTGTGCATATTGCTCAAGAAGAAACGGGACGACTTTTTGTCGAGAAACCGGATTTTTGCACTGCAGGGCAAACAAAGGACCCCCCCCCCCCCCCCCGTTGTTTTAAGGGTGTGTGTTGGCAGGTCCCGCACAACTGGGGCTTGTATCTGTATTCACCGAGCTACGCTACCATGTGCGGACGCTGCACGGAATGTGGAGATGTGCGCTCAGCTGCACCTTTGGGCCCGCGCATACATCAGGCTTTCGGCTTTAGGGTCCACTATGGAAAGCTAAACACGCCTGGGAAAAAAATAAGGGATGATAACAGCATCCGTGGCGAAAAAAAAAACTAGAGAGAAACGAAAAAGATAGCGCGAAAAATTAGGACAGGACGCCTTGAGCGCCAAAAAAACTGGCCTTGAACTTACATCTTTTTTATGTACCAAGAGTAACTTATTTGACGTGGACCGGGCTTTAGGCCTTACTTAAAAAAAGAACAATTTTTTTTTCCTCGAGGACGTCATCGAGCCGCTATGAAGGAACGCCCCTGCTAATAGCGTTGATCAATCCTCTATGAATATTAAACCTGAAAAGTGGTGCACATTTGTGCCGCTAAAAAGAAAGGGCTTCCTTTCTGTACCCTTCTGCGCAAAACCACGAGGGCAGCAGCTGAGCAGTGGTGCCAATGGGGCTCAGGAAAAGGGGGGGGGGGGGGAGTTGCACAGAAAATCTTCAGTATTTTTTCTCCTTTGAATTAGCACAATGCTACTCAGACATGTTTAACGGGCTGCCAGGTCGTGGAGACGACGACGGGAGCATTCATTTTTCGCATTACACTTTAGAGCATTCTGACATGATACGCCCAATTATTTATTGTAACCGGTTTGAGAAGCCCGTTTCGTCTTAGAGATCAATTCGTTGCGGTTAGCACTACGCGCCTTGGATGGTAACTGCAGATTCACCTGTCATATTTCACCTCGCTTTGAAGAGAAAAGGACCTTACTTTCTTTAGCGTCTTGTCCCACTCGTCGAGGAAGGAAGAAGGATACCAGATATACTGTAGTGTCCCGAAGTCCTAAGTCAGTTTATCTTGTGCGTGAACTCACATTCGTCGTTAGCAACGGAGTCGGAGGTGTGAACCCCGAAAGCCTTGTAAACGAACGAACCTGCGAAGACGTGACGAGGTACTTGGCAGAATTTACTTTCGGCGGTGTGCCACTGGTTCCCAAACATGAACCGTGGTCCGAAACGAGACTTCGACTGGGACTATATGGATCAGCTCTTCCCTCCCCGTCTGAGGTGAGGTTTTTCACCTCAAGAAATGCGATCACATTTATTGCGATCGCTCATGCTATGTCAATTCACGAACTGTAACATGTTTCAAAAGTAATAACGTCGGCCTGCGGTTAATAATCGATCTCATTGGTAACTCATTTGAACTATTTTGAGGTAAATAGTGCTTTCAAGCACATATGCTGGCTTTTCTTTGCGTTTGCTTTTAGATTTCTTCCAGAAAGAGGTAATGAACACGTTCTTTTCTCGACGGCCACTCTTATCGGCGCTTTTATTGCCGCGTTGCTCGCTCGGACACTGCCACGTTAACTATTCTTTCAAGCTTTTTTTTTTTTTGTAACGATGGCACGCGCAGTGAGGGCTGGCCTCTACAGGTCGGTAAAACCTGAAACTACGTGCTGAAGTTAACCATAACATCTGATGTTCAACTTGTGAAAACCACGATATAATTATAACAGACACGGTGGCTGGACTCTAGAAATTTGTGCAATCGTGTGGTCTTTAACGTGCACTATCATCGCACGGGCTTCTGACAATTCACCTTCGTTGAAATGTGACCACCGTGGCAGCGATCGAACCCACGACATTCAGGTAGCAGCCGAACACCATAAACACAACGGCCGACGAGTAACTGCGCCGCAAAATGGTTAACGGGGTGAGTTCCTCGACTCACATCTTGGTGAAATGTCGGCGTAACGGCGTCCTTGCGCAAGGCCCTCTCTATGAAATCTCAATGTTAATTATTATCGTTGTGTAGCTTTTGGTCTCTTGCCTTTTAACACGCTCGTACTGTCGTGTTTACCATTGAAAAAAAAAGATTGTACTATTTCTCTGGCTTTAACATGACAAAACTGGGATTACACCGTGCGGCCCACCGTACAGGGGTTTCGAATTCAAGTCGGTGACGGCCTCGCTCCGGCGGCACGAAAAGACTGTTTTTGCTATTTTTACAACGAATGCGTCGTCTGCAGTCCTTGTTGTACATAGCTGACTTACATTGACCTCGAGGACATACCGTGGCACCACCTACGTGACGACGTCACCCACAGGATGCCGGGTTGACTTTGTCTGCTGGAACACCGCATTTCCCGCGATTTGCTGTGGACACCATGCGCGCTTTCTTTTGTTTTCAATCTCAGTGCTTCAAAAAGTGGTGAGACCTGATTATTACGGGCAAGCAAACTATGAATCGGTGCCCCGGGTGGCTCTCTCGTGTCTAACTTGCATCGTAAAATCGCGACTAAGAACCAGTGCAGCCATGGGGGACGATGCAAGTGGTGTCGCAAAAGCAAACTGCCGTATTCCTCAACTACGCAATATATCTGTGGCGTCAAAACGATCGCAGCGTTGACCTCTCTAGTGGAGGCCCTAGCGGTCAATATAACATTGATCTAAAAGCTTCATCCTTGTTTATTTGAAATCTATTTAATAAATACAACGCTGTTTTTGGGTGGACAGGTTATAATAAGCGCTAGTTACACAGTTTAGGCTGACTGTGCCTCAGCTGTGACCATTTTCTTGAAAATCTGCTGCAGTTACAGCACTCTTTCTCTCAGAGCACACTACACATATTTGATTTTCGCTAAACGTAGCAACTAGGACCTTTACTTATTGTTGCTCATTTTCCAAAACAGCCAACTTCAGCAATTTTATTTGTATACTGTGCGCTTACTTATCCAAGGTGCCAGTTCAGTTTCGGGGGACATATAGAAGATAATCACTTCGTAGCACTTCATTTCTTCAATCCACGCATCTTCCTCATTTTATATGGTGATCGGAATCGGGCGATGTCCTGAATAGATGGGCCTACCTCTATTTTTTTGTGGAAACCTGCTCAAATTCTGCGGCTGACATTGCACATGGATGAGCTACAGTGCCCAAACTATTTTCTCAACGTAATGGTTTTCAATAAAGCTAGACGAAGCACGAAACGAAGCTTGGAAATTGTGTTAATTGATCATGCCCCAAACACTAACAAAATTACTGTAATCTTTAAACTGCGATGAACTGTCAACATGCATATCTCGAAATAGAAAGTTGCGATGTGCTGATATAATTCACACATCAATCACACACAAATGCTGCAGGAGCATAGAGAATTCTACATTACAATCTAACGAAACTAAAGTGGTGAATGGGAAAGCTCCTAATGCCCAGAAGGTGGCGGGGAAAAAAATTACCTTAGAGTTACGGTAAATGCTACGTTTAGATAGCATATAGGCTATTTTACAGACGGGATTCAGGTCTCCATATAGAGCGGTTGACTTTTGTGTTTTGCAACAACTAAACAAAGAGAGTTACGGCAGGCAAACGCGCTTGAAAGTTGTTGCATTGGGGCATACTATGCTTCATGAATTGATTAGTTGACTTAACAGTCCAATATGGTGGCACCCAGAGGTATTACACATACAGTACCTCAACTACACCAATATAGCGAGCGCCCATATACGTAGAATGGTCTAGAATTCATGTGTGCGCCTTAAAACCACGTTTAAATTGCTTTCCTAAGGAAATGTTTTCCAAGCAGAACACTTGTTCCCAGACTGCTTTTCCGGTTGTACCCCTCCAGATTCCCGCGAAGGTAGAGGAGCACCACAGATGCTTTTCGAAGCAGACAAGAGAAATGTCACACCTCAATTCATGTTGATCCCGCGAAACAAGAAAATAGGAAAAGCGGAATAAATAAAAACTAATCTTTGAAAAAAAAAAAGAAAGCTTGCCGGCTAGCGTGTGGCACAGGCTAAGGTTCCTAGATTTTTCCCTTTTATCTAAGTACCGACAAACTGCCTACTCTGCCGGCCCTCTCCACACGCAGCCTACGTCTACCGCCATTTCTTCCTACTTTGAAGATTTATAAAGCTATGTATGTCTAAGTACAATGGCCACACTGTTTCGGAGGACGCGAAGTGCCTTCCTCCACCATTAAGTGTCCCGCCGTTAGTGAGCGGGAGACTCGATTCACCAGTTGCTGGCAAAGCATTAGGAAGAACAATGCTGCCGAAAACGAGCGTTAGCCCATGAGGTTCGTCAATGGCGCTTACATGATTGTAGGCACTTCAGAAAGAACAGGGAAAAATCTAGGGAGTTTAGGTAGCGTCGCACTGCAGATGCATGGTTTGCATTCACGTTACCATGCCCGCCATTTAGGGATCCAGCTTGTTGAAATTCTGCGTCAGCTCGAACGCTGACTTCGGATTTCTGCATGGTGATCCTCGCGTCCTCTTGGATGCTCCCGTGCGACGGCAAGAGAAAAGAATAAAATGAGACAGCACACACCCACAAAAACGCCGGGACCGATTGGATCTGTGTCCTCCTCTGAACCGACATGCTGTAACGAGATAGGATAGGACAGGTGAACCTTCGGTAACTCTCGAAGGCACGTGGGTGCTAACCTCGACGAATTGATCTCTGTGTCTTTAAACAGAAAACGGGCAACCCAACCGTTTACAATAGATAACGGGGCGCATCGGGAAATTCTCTAAGGAATGTCCCCAGCAGTTAAACCCCAAGGAATTGCTGGTGTTTTCGTACCCACGCTTTTCGAATGGGAGTGCGTTAAACATGTTTCAGTGGCATTGTGTTTACTGAAAGAAAAAAAAAGTAATGGAAATCTTTTTAACCCCCTTCGCCATTCCCTGATCTCTGTAGGCAGCGCTGCCCATGTTATTGGCGTAGGAATGAGGGCAATGGTCCAGAAAGGAAGTGCTCGCTTTCTTGGGATAGAAATGTGTACCGCTTTACAGGATCAGTATCCGACGTTGATAGATAAATCCTAAACGCGTTGATTGATTGATATGTGGGGTTTAACGTCCCAAAACCACTACATGATTATGAGAGACGCCGTAGTGGAGGGCACCGGCAATTTCGACCACCTGGGGTTCTTTAACGTGCACCCAAATCTGAGCACACGTGCCTACAAGGCTACAAATGCACGACATTTTCTGGCCGTTTTGCTTATACTGTTAGTATACGTTTACCATCTTGATACCAGCAAGGCTCCCACTACTAGCTGCTTGCGAGCCTAGTAATGAATCGAAGCAGAAAGTAATGTGACCGAAACGCAGTTTTCATCGATAAAGCACGCAAACGACTATGATGGAAGATGCAATAGGAGCGACGCTTGTTCAATAGAGTAAGGGCCAATTCTCCTGTACCTGTTTCTTTCATCTGTGTCATTTGCGTGATTATTCAACACACACAAAGTACACTGATTTACCTGAACAAGGTAATGTTGCGCACATTGGTGTAGCCATGCATAGAACACTCCCCCCTCCCCACCGTCCCCCATAAGATCGAAGCTTTTAAAGCTGGAGATGAAACGACCACCACCTGCAAAAAAAAAACAACAACAGCACAGTTGGTTAGCCATAACCGCCACGTCAGCAGGCCATCAGGTCTCTTAAAAACAAACATTGGCGTCATGTATTTTTAGCAGGCACGTTTTATTTAATTACTGTAGCGAATGTTCATCTTCATGTGTCCTTAAGAGTGCGTCATGGAAATTAGGAAGAGGACAACCACCATAAAGAAAAATGCAGAATAAGGACATTTCGGTGACCTTGACGCCGCCTTGCTCACAATGACGGGAGCCTTGTGGACTAAATTGCGAACAAAGCTCTCCTCAGGGGAGCCGAAACGCATTCTCTAGTTATCTCTCTCTCTCTCTCTCTCTCCGTTTTTTTTTTGTGTGTGGATCCCCTTCTTTTAATTTCTGTAACTTCTTCAGCAGACGTGCTTCGGTCGAAGCCTTGACTTTGTAGGTAGTGCGAAAACAGCATTGATGAAATATTCTCAGCCGTGGTCTTGTTCCGAGGACTGCAAGCTAAGTACAAATGTATTGCCGCAACGCGAAGGCAGATGTAGTAATTAACAGGTTGAGAAAGTAGCAGCAGGTCAGTATTTTTATTTACTGCGTGCCAGAGTGTTCCTCTTCTTTCTTGTTATTGCTTGCTGCATAAAAGCGTGCAGATGCGCGTATGCGCTGTCGTCTTCGTCTTCCTAGCCGTACGCACGTGGCAATATGTTCTCATCGAATAGTGTGACGGCCGATGCATGCAATGTTGCAATGTCTTTACAGAAATGAGAGTGCTAATAAAATATCGCCTGCGTGACCCTGAATGTGCAGTCCCTAAATACACATAGAGCTAAGCAAAAAGCATCAGCTTAGTTTTTTTACCAAAATTCACTACATTAGGTTGGTGAAGGTGCGCTAAACATTGCTCCTGAATATTACAAATGCGCGTTCTGGCTAGTAGCTCATGCTGGCCGCACTGCACCGTCACAAAGTTCACTGCGATTCAGATGCACTGTTAAAGAACGAGTTTAACGTAACAAATCGCTTCCGCAAAAAAAAAAAAAAGCAGCGCCCACGCTATCAGCAGAGGGCCGGAGCTAGCGTCAAACCGCATCTAGCCGGTCTGAGAGCGCCACAAGGCGCCATCAAGTCTCGTCGCCTAGACAACCTTGGCGGCCCGCCTTCCTCCGTGGCTGCCCCGTATTGCTGCGCGCCGGGCGCACTGCGCGGGAAAGGGGTCGACATCGTCTTACATGTCACTGCGTTCGCTGGCGAAAAACCCTCCCGTGTGTGAGCGTGTGGTGCGCGTGGCTTCTCGATCGGTAGAGTTTATTAGTCGGTGTTTAGTTTGAAATGTGCCTGCGCGCTGTGCTCCATCAGTGTGTTCTTTCAGGGCTGATCATTGCGAAGGTGCACCATCCTGAAGACTGGACCTGTGGATTCATATTGTGGAGCACTCGAAGTGAAATAGTGAGTACCGCTCTCACGTTGTTCCGTTCAGCGCTTTGTTAACTGCGTGAGCACGAGAATAACGCCTTCAAACAATTTTGTTTTCAACTAGTTGATGACAATTCAGCATTTGTTTACTTAGCGAGAATATTTGTCCGAACTGTTTCACGGGGATGATGGCGAAGTGTGATTGTGGACAAGTTTTTTGTTGTTTGTTTAGATTGTTTGGAGTACAAAGCAGAGTGAGCGTGCGCCGCTGAGGTTCAGCGAAGAAATTGAACAGATTTTTGTGGTACCCTTTGTTTGCAGCCGTTTTTAACGGGGCCCGCTCGTGCTACACATCAATTTTAATTTACTAATTAATACATGTGGGGGGACGGCACCTGTTAGCTCTAAGCATCAACCGTATATAAGACGCATATGCTTGGGCATGTGGGCAGTTCATTTACTTTCTTTTTTTTCTTATTGCACAAAAAGACCGAGAGCGGAAAACAAGGGCGTGGTGTCCATGTCGTTCTTTTCGGTTCTTTTTTCGTTTTGTTCGGTAATATAACCTGATAACTCGGATTGATGCATCGGGTGACAACACAGCATATTGCTTCGCGTTAGGTGCGCCTCGCGAAGTTTGCCTACTTGCTAATACATTCAATTTCGTTAAATTTGTCTTCACCGGTATTTTCGTTCACCCGCAACGTAGCGTGACACTGCCGACAGCCGTGCCTATGTAGCGGATCGAGCACCGGAAGCGGGACTTTTGTTTGAACAGGCCTTTAATCGGCAAGGTTCCTTTTGGCGTTGCATAAATAGTTGCCAGACTGGAAAGGTGATTGTTGCCAGACTGCCGCTAAATTTGGCGGAAAAGTTTTTTTTTTGATGGTTGTGGCTTTTCCGTAAGAGTTTGGTGCTATCCGCGGTGCATTTTGCGAGTGCATGAGCGACGCTGGCCCTTTTAATTAACGGAATGAACCGAGCCTAGCAGAAGTCGAGCGCGGTGCTGCTGCGTAATTAAGAGGCCGTTTTAATTTCGTTTTAA
The DNA here is from genome assembly GCF_043290135.1 of Rhipicephalus microplus. Classification (NCBI taxonomy): domain Eukaryota; kingdom Metazoa; phylum Arthropoda; class Arachnida; order Ixodida; family Ixodidae; genus Rhipicephalus; species Rhipicephalus microplus. The sequence goes on along the minus strand of NC_134708.1, from coordinate 109,049,530 downwards.
TTAACGGAATGAACCGCGCATTAGAGAATTCGTTTTATTTACGGAATGAACCGCGCCTAGCAGAAGTCGAGCGTGGGGCTGCCGTGCAATTAGGAGGCCAATTTAATTAACGGAATAAACCGCGCCTAGCAGAAGTCGACCGTGGGGCTGCTGTGCAATTAAAAGGCCAATTTAATTAACGGAATAAACCGCGCCTAGCAGAAGTCGACCGTGGGGCTGCTGTGCAATTAAAAGGCCAATTTAATTAACGGAATGAACTGCGCCTAGCAGAAGTCGAGGCGCGGCGCTGCTGCGCAATTAAGAGGCCGTTTTAATTAACGGAATGAACCGCCCATTACAGAAGTCGAGGCGCGTTCTGTTGCTGTGTGTGCAGCTGTGGGATTGAGATATCGCGTCTCAGTATTAGGGATTACGGGGAAAACTGAATAGAGTCGCAGGAGGTGATGCGCTGCCCCCTTCCCCACTTACTTTTCTTTTTTTTCCTCTCTCAGCTGATCGTGTCGCGTCGACCGCGTGCTACCACGGGGGACGCTACGCTTCCCCTAGCTGTGTCAGCACAAGACATATCGTTCGGACTCGTATATACATGTGATGAATAAGCGTTCCAAGGCTGGTTTATCGGGGTACGTCGGATATGCTACAGCTATGTACGCCTGGAAGGCTGCTTTATCGAAGCAGATGGAGCGAATTAAGCGCGACTTGCGCGTACCTGTAAATGGGACCCGGCCGACGAGCCACCGTCGCTTACAGGGCCCCACCCGCAATAAGCACAAATTGTCTCTCAGCTCAAGAGCGCAGTATAAAACAATAGGGTGGGTACATAAGAATAAAATGGCCTAATATGTCTCACTACACGCTCATCACTCACGATATGGCAGGAATCCCTAAACGGGATATCGGCGAGCGATCACCTCCATTAATCGAAGGAAAGGGTCTTTCACGTTGAGACGTGCAACGACCAAGTACGTCTCGAGAGGCGAAAAAAAAAAGGAGCCTTGCCCCTGTCTACCCTTCATCGTGAGTGTCCCGCGGAGCTGGGACAGCTAGCTGTTTCCTGCAACCATTGTACCTGAAGTGTGGGTCTGCTCGTTTTTTTGCCAAGGCGATTGTACGTGACGACTTACTGCATCCTGGGTCACCATAATTAAGCCGAGGTCCTTGCGAATTCCCCATCACTCGGATGTCGGCGGCCGCTTCTGTGCTGTTCCCGACTGTCTTCAGGTCTAACTGCCGCTCGAAGCGATGGCGTCTTCGACAGTCCGATAACGCGACGGCTCCTGAAATGGTGACAATGTACTTTGCACAACTAACGTTACGGCAATTCATAAGGATCACGATCCTAAAACTTAGCGATTGCGACCGAGATAGGGAGCACCAAATCAGGAAATTTAAGTGGCTTACGTGAGCAAGTTTGGCCATGTTTCGACGCCCAATGCACCGAGGTGGAGAACGTGCCCTGGGTGGTGTACTGTTTATGTGATACGTGGGTCACATCACGTAGCATCACGTAACGTCGTTCGCACTCCCGCTCAAGTCACCGTTGTTGTGGAGAAGGAGGGGCACCGAAGTGGAGTACGTGACTTAGGTGTTGTACGATTCGAGGCGTGTTCGCCTATCCCGTATTTTCACACGTATGCTCGCGTCGCGTCGGCGCCATGACCCACCCCCTCTTTCTCGGCAGACACTCGCGTCGCGCGGGTCGGCGCCATGTCAACCAACGTTAGAGGTACAAAAAGTTTTTTTATGTTTTTTTATTCCAGGTGTCTTTGCCCATCCCGTCTCTCTCCGCAGGTGCTCGCGTGGCGTTAGGGCCGTGACCCACCCCCTCTTTCTCCGCAGATGCTCGCGCCACGTCGGCGCCGTGACCCACCCCCTTTTTCTTCACAGACATGGGTGCCCTGTCAACGTTAGAGCGCTCTATCCCCCTTTCACCGCATGACCCTTATAAAATTCCGTAACGTTAGCCATGCTAGCTACACTGTTACCAGTTCAGGAAGCGTCTCGTCATGGCCAGGACACGGATAGACCCCAGCATTGTCGAAATCGCCGACATCATAAGGTACCCTGCTGCGGAAGAGGCCTTCCTTCGAGAAATCGGACTGTCGCCTGCGCCATCGCTTCGGCCGGCAGCACATTCTTCCCGGGACAACGGTTGTTATGCCTGCGAGTCCACAGCGAACGGCCGTGCCTCTGAAAAAGGCAATCTGTGTCAAGGCCAGCCGCGAGCCCGCCTGACGTGATCAACAACTCAACGGCGTCAGCCCTTTCTGTCGGTGCCTTTCTGTCGCCGACGATTTCAAGAAGGACCCGTCTCTTACGAAGGACACTGTAGAGGAAGGGCAAACGGAAGCGGAGAAATCGAGTGAGGTTCCTAAACAACGCACCGATACCACACGGGCGTTTGAATCACGGAAGCCGCTAATCTACTACAACTGCAAAAAGGAAGGGCACATCACGATAAACTGTAAGCAAAAGTTTGCTTTTGCAACAATTCTAGAATCGGAAAAGAACATGCGGTTGTTAGAGCCGTATATCCAAGAAATTAGTGTGAATGGAAAAACGTGTCGAGCACTTCGTGACTCAGCGGCAACCATGGACGTTGTCCATCCTTCAATAATGTCTCCGGAGGACTTTACAGGAGAATGCGCGTGGATCAGGCAAGTCGCCGAGGAGCAGAGTGCTTGCTTACCAATCGCTACGGTTGTCATTAAAGGCCCGTTCGGTAAGCTTCGCACCGAAGCGGCTGTGTCTGCCGCGCTTCCCGATCGTTTTCCTTATCTTTTCTACAACAACTCAGAGCAGGTTCTCAAAGAGCAGGGTAAGTCGTTTTTCCCCAACTTAGCGTACATGGCCCTCACGCGATCGCAAGCGCGGAAGCTTTCGCAAGAGCTTGACCTTGTTCAAAGCGGTGAACTCTCAAGTGACCTTGTCGGCGGGTCGACGGAACCTGAGAGAGGAAATTTTCCGCGTGAGTCATGTGAGCAGTCACGCGAGCGGCCCGTCGCCGAACCGACCGGCGCGGTTTCCGTAGAAAGGGGAGACGACATGGCCCCATTGAGTCAGAGCGAGAGGGTTGCAACGCTCTCGCCTGTAGCGGAAAGTTGGAGCGAGCTGTCGAGGGATGATCGAGAGACGCCCATTCAAGAGCAGCGTGAGGACCTCTTGATTGAAGCGCTAGTGGAAAGCCACAAAAACGCGGCACAAGTGCTGTCGAAGGAGCACTACGAGAAATCGGTGTAGAAGCGTGCTTTTGAAGTAGGAAGTCAGGTAATGCTTCTGCAGCCGTCCAAAAGGAACAAGCTTGAGGTTGATTGGGAAGGGCCTGCCAATGTAATATCGAAGCTTCCCGATACGAATTATGAAGTGAAATTAGGAAGGCGGCAGAACAAAATCTACAACTTGATAAAACCATACGTGCAACGTCAAGCGGTCGTCAATCAGCTGTTGAATGCTTCAGAGGAAGAGGGAGCAGAAATTTGGAGTTCTAGTGATATATTCGAAGGGGGATCGAAAGTAATCTGGGAGCAGATAAACCTAGAGCCTAGGTTAAGTGAAGTCCGGAAGGAGGACCTGAGAAAGATTGTTTCCGAGTTTGGAGACGTGTTTTCAGACCGCCCCGGAAACACGAGGGTGATCGAACACGATATCGAGCTAAGCGGTGAGGAGTCAATCCGTAGCAAGCCGTGTCGTTGTTCCCCTGTGCAACGTCGCAAGTCTGAGCCGCTCTTGGTACCGCATAGGTATCGTCGCCTAAAAGTGGCCGGTTACTGAGGTGGAGCATGTTGCTCCACAGCACAACTTTGATGTTCGCTAAAGAAAAAAAAGGAAAGCTAAACGCTAATGCAGGTGCATTGAGCAGTGCGTTTTAGCTAGTACCTTCTCAACCTTTCGGTTTCTCGCTGGCGATTCGGGGCAAAATTTTGACCTCATCACGACCTGGGCTGAGAGCTCTCGTTCAATGTGATCTCAAGGGGCCAACTTTATGTTGTATTCCAATTCGTTACGTTGTCGTACGTGGAAAAAAAATTGAGTTGTCATTTTAAGAGTCTTGTGTCCCACATGTGCCTCTTGATGTAGAGGGAACAAAAATTCAGATAGACACGTAGCTAGGTATATGTTGAACTATACTTTGTCTGGTGTTCTGTCGGGTGACCGAGGGCACTTGCTTGTGTCGCGTGTTGTCTGTTGTCGAACCGTCTTGGCAAGTTGCAGAACCATCGACAAGTGCTGAAACCAAAGATTGTCAGAAGAGAAGAGCGAAGCTGGTCAACAAGTTGTGGCGACAAGCCAGTGGAGCTGGGGTCTGTCCTGAAGAATGGGATGTGTTCCCGGAACAGAGTCTGGAGCTGCATTCTCCCCATGGCCCTGGAGGCGAACCTGGAGGGACCTGGCGAACGAGCGCGCCTGTCATCCGAGCCCCGTGGAAGCAGCTCGTCTTTTCGGCGCATTGTCTGGCGGCGGGGGTGCTGTTATGCCTGCGAGTCCACAGCGAACGGCCGTGCCTCTGAAAAAGGCAATCTGTGTCAAGGCCAGCCGCGAGCCCGCCTGACGCGATCAACAACTCAACGGCGTCAGCAGGCCACGGCGCCTTTCTGTCGTCCCCCCCCCCCCCCCCGTGCAGTGAGTCAGCGCACTTGCAAGCGAGCCCATCGAGTAAACAACGGGTGTCTTCATGTCTGGGGGTCTGACGCATTGCGCGGCGACCCCATTGGAGGAGTCTGCCCTGACGACCAGCGGCGCTTCTGGTTGGACATTTGAGTTGGACCCGGTGCATATAAAAGAAGCCCTGCGGCGCGTCGCTATCGGGGGTCCTAGGTGAAAGCTGACATGTGTGTCAGAGCGGACCCGTTTGAGAGCACACCTTTGTGTTAGAGAGGAGAGCTCAGCTCTTCGAGTCTCTGTCGGCCCCAGTGCCGAATTTGTAATGCCTCTGTATATATGCTGTACATAAACCTTGTTTAACTCACCGTCGTCTCGTCCGCTCGTCTATCAGCTCTGCGCAGAAGCAGTCGCGAGCTGAGAAACCTACGCTACCAAACGGCTGGTGACCTTCCCTGCGGAGTTCGAAGCAGTGGCGCCTTCGGGACCGTGTTGGCGTCGCCGTCTTTCGCAACACGGTGTACAGCGACGAGTGGGCCGCGTACCTGTGCATACCCAGACTTGTGGATGCCAACGGAACACCGCTAAACTTGGACTGGCACACCGTGAACCACAGTGTCAACTTCGTTGATCCTACGACAGGCGCCAACACACAAAGGATTGAAAGTGAATGGCACAAGAACAAGCGCCGTCTCGTTCGCAACAGCAACAAGACGACTACATCACTTATGCCGTCTCACCTCGCCTGGCTTTGGTGGAGATCAATTAACGCACCTCCCAACGCGAAAGACCCTTTTCTTCTATTAATGGAGGTAGTTGCTCACCGGTATTCAGTTTAGTTGTGATTAGCGCGTAGTGAGACATATTGTCATTTTATTCTTATGTTTATGTTGTCATTATGTTGTAATATTATTATTGTCATTATTATGTTATGTCATTTTATTCTTATTGTATACTAAGCTTTTGAGCTGAGAAACAATACACAATCATTATTTAGAATTTTGGTAGTTTGTGCTTATTGTGGGTGGGGCCCTGTAAGCGACGGTGGCTCGTCGGCCGGGTGCCATTTACAGGTACGCGCTTAATTCGCTCCATCTGCTTCGATAAAGCAGCATTCCAGGCGTACAAAGCTGTAGCATATCCGACATACCCCGATTAACCAGACTTGGAACGCTTATTCATCACATGTATATACGAGTCCGAACGATATGTCTTGTGCTGACACAGCTAGGGGAAGCGTAGCGTCCCCCGTCGTAGCGCGCGGTCGACGCGACACGATCAGCTCAGAGAGGAAAAAAAAAAGAAAAGTAAGGGGGGAGGGGGGCAGCGCATCACCTCCTGCGACTCTATTCAGTTTTTCCCGTCATCCCTAATACTGAGACCCGATATCTTAATCGCACAGCTGCGCACACAGCAAGAGAACGCGCCTCGACTTCTGTAATGGACGGCTCATTCCGTTAATTAAAACGGCCTCTTAATTGCGCAGCAGCGCCGCGCTCGACTTCTGCTCGTGTCTTTCTTGTCTCTGTGTCGTCGTTTTGTTCTCGCGCTATAACTATCGTCATCGTTCTGCTAGGCGTGGTTCATTCCGTAAATAAAACGAAATCTGTAATGCGTGGTTCATTCCATTAATTAAAACGGAATTAAAACGTCCTCTTAATTGCACAGCAGCGCCACGCTCGACTTCTGCTCGGCGCGGTTTATTCCGTTAATTAAATTGGCCTCCTAATTTCATGGCAGCCCCACGCTCGACTTCTGCTAGGCGCGGTTTATTCCGTTAACTAAATTGGCCTCCTAATTGCACGGCAGCCCCACGCTCGACTTCTGCTAGGCTCGGTTCATTCCGTAAATAAAAACGGCCAGAGTCGCTCATGCACTCGCGAAATGCACCGCGGATAGCACCAAACTCTTACGGAGAAGCCACAACTACAGAAAAAATGTTTTAAGCCAAATTTAGCGGCAGTCTGGCAACAACCATCCCAAAGTCTGGCAACAAATTTATGCAACGCCAAAAGGAACCTTGCCCCTTTAGTCTGTGTGGTCGAATTGCCTACTTGAACAGCGCAAACGCTTGTTTGAACATAACTGCTAACGTTCGAGCACATTTTATTCAGATTGTTTCCATCACGTGTAACTTTCAAAATATTCTTGTTATTCAGAGTTTTATTGCCATCGCCTCGCATTGGCGTTTAACTTCGCTAAGTACTTCAGATGTTAAAGGTGTTTTCGCTATGTGAAGTGTATTATTAGTTTTTTGTTGCACAAAAGCACTTTAATGTAATACATACAGCACGGTATCTAGGCATGTGTGGCAGCCAAAATGTAAGGCTGGGCAGCATATCTATCTGGGAACACAACACGCACAGCCACTGAACAGCCTACGCTGCATCGGGAAGGAGTTATGCTTTCTTACCCTGACAGCATGATTGAAACAAATGGCCCTCATTTAACAGTATGCAATGGTCATTGAGTGAAGGTAACAGGGTCACTTTATTCGACATTTCCCAGCCAATCTTGCAGCTATGGCAAATGTGTTTGAAAAAAAAAAATCGTGCTGATTTAATGCACTGAAAACAGTGAACTGCTTGAATATTTTGCAGAGAAAGAAGTTTTTGGTCACGTGGTTGCCTTTCAAACTTTCCAGACTTGTTTGAGTGTTGTTTGTGAAAAAAAAATATTTTACAAGTACCGCACCTTTTTTATACCAATTTTGGTACATGTTAGGTAAAGGAGCTTATGTAAGGTGTTTGAAACTCAGCAATATTATACAAATTTTCGGCCACATATGTCTGCAAGAATTTAGCCAAAGTGTGTTATGTTTGCATTTTCTCATTGCTATTCTGCACTTTGTATGAATATCTGAGCTGTGACTACTTACTTCACAGAAAAGATATTTTGATAAAAATAATTTTTAGACATCTTAAGCTGTTAAGCTCTACGAGAAAAGATCACTCATTTCACAGAATGGTTATTTTTGTCTGTTTGAGATGCAATTTGCACCATGTGGTGGTCCAATTAAAAATCACCTTTCACCTAAATTGAAAGCAAATAAACAGTTTTGTATGTGACAAGTTCCATCATTACAACTTCTATTTCAAGGAATAAAATATTTTTTGAATTTTCCCATCAACGGCAATGGGGAACTTCGAGGCGTCAGCTGCTGTATGACGAAATGGCGAATGGGGAAATTGGAACTTCAAAAATCATTTAGGGGCAAAGCTCTTGAGGCCGTGGGTCATTCCTTCCTCTGTAGTCGTACTAGTATTATGTAGCCACTTGATGAGTTGCACAATAGATAGCGTTAGCGGTTTTCACAGCATATACATGGACAAAATGATGATTCGTTGGGCGAATCGTTCGTCCGTACATTTGTGCTTTCGTCCGTTCGGCTGTGCATCCGTTCGTCCGGGCTTCCGTGTGTCGGTCTGTCCGTGAGTCCGTCCGTCTTTCTGTTCGTCCATACTCGCGTCAGACTGTCTGTCCATCCGTTTGTGCGTCCGGACGGACGAACGCTACGCCCCACTCATCATCATTCACTCCGTGGATATGCTGTGATCTTTTTCTCAAAACATAAATTGCGATGACAAAATTTGGCACATGAAAAGAACTGTTTATTTGCTTCGATTTAGGTACAAAGTCTATTTTAATTCAACCACCACATGGTGCAAATTGCGTCTCATTATAGACAAAACAATTATTTTGTGAAATTTGCGATTTTTTTTCGTAAAGTTTGACAGCTTGAGAGGTCTAAAATATTTTTTCCTCCAAATATACGTTATGTGGATTAAGCATTCACTTCTCAGATATTCATTCAAAGTGCAGTATTGATATAGAAAAATGCAGATATAACACATTTTGGCCAAATTATTTGAGGCGTACGTGGTCGAAAAATGGTAATAATATTACTGAGCTTCAAACACTTTACGCAAGCCCTTCACTTGACTTGTAGACCGAATTTGGCACGGAAGAAGATATACTTATTAAATAATTTTTTTCACAAACATCCAGACAAGATTCCGGGAAGTTCAGGAGGCAGCCACGTGACCAATAAATTATTTGTCTGCGAAATATTCTAGCAGTTATCTTGTTTAATGCAGTAAAATCAATGCGATTTTTTTTTCGAATACATTTGCAGTGGTCCCCAAAATGGCTGGGACGTCTGATGTGGAATGACCCAATAGCCAATTCTTCCATTATATAATTGTGTCAATGTCAGCCCATTCAAGAACACTAGTATCATTTGCATTTTAATACGTAACTGTACAGTACTCAATTTTGAAGTTACATGCACTGAATACCTTCTCAATGCGCATACCGTCATGTATGCTCAGTGGCATTGTGCTTTTGTGCAATACAGATAAAATATGTATATGTTGTTGCACGTCGTACACTATTCCTTTTAATAAACTAATCGAATGAGTACCACGGTAGATCTGCAGAAATACACATGCAGCTGTGTTGATGCATACTTAAGCATAGAACTTGACATTCACTTAGATTGGTCGTTGCATGCAGCTAATGGAACATTATCAACTTGGAGCAGCACCTTTTTATTTGCCTGCACGAGCAAGCTGAAAGAGTAAAGTAGGGTTCATGTCTACAGCACGAAAGGCATAATTATTCTGCCACAGCGCGATTTTTATGGTGTTTATTGCTCAGCATACCTTTTCTAGCATTTCTCACTGCATAGGATCCCGATGCCACTGAATATGCTTGCTATGCACTCAATTTACACTTACACATAAGAAAGCAGTTAGTTATGCATGGCGCACACTGTATGTTGCACTCTTTGTGAAATTTTAGTCATTGTTCCTTGTGTATTTATTTTAGGTTTCCGGGATTGAATTTCCTGTACAGAAAGAACAGCTTCGCCCCACTTCTCTCGAAGGCACCAGTCATCTCAGCAGCTGAAGATGACTGTGCAAGCAGCAGTGACGAGCTGTGGTTTTGCAGTCAGAAGTATACCAACACTGACATTACATCAATACAACCCCACTACACTACGTTGTTGAATGTTCTCTTTTTTAAGTTGAAATTTATACTGCGAGATGTAATAGGTTGCAAATGTGACTTCAGAAACTCGCTTACTCATTCTACGTGTTTTTTTCTATTGTATAGGTGTCAAACGCCATACGTCTCAATCGTTTGCCCGACTAGCGCAAATGTATTGAAAGTTGTGGAGATTTATTGTATTAAAAAAAATGAATTTTTAGTATAGAGAGAAGGAAACTTGGTCCCGTGACATATTTCAAAATTTTACAGAATGCCCTCAGAGTCTTGTTTGACAGATTTTCAGTTTTTCTATAATAAAGGCAGATGTTAACATATGGGCTTAATTGTTTTTTGCTTCGGCGTTATGTTCGGTTGGACCTTACGCTACAGGTTACTGCTTGCACTACACTACTGTGGTGTGTGTGTGTGTGTGTGTGTGTGTGTGTGTGTGTGTGTGTGTGTGTGTGTGTGTGTGTGTGTGTGTGTGTGTGTAAGTGCCTTCCGTGTCTCTGTCGTTTATGGCCCAGTCTACGTACACATATATACACTGGTCTCATGCAGCTCATTCAAGACCATGGCACCTTAATTTATCAGCTGCATGCATGCAGGTATAAGTGCAGTGGGGGACACCAGTATCTTCCTTCTTCCTTGTCAGCCGCAGAGAAGGTTCATATATGCTTCTCCCTGAGAACAATTGAGGCTTGGGCCAGTTGGTGACGCATATTTGATGGAATGAAGTGCTGTGAACGGCTCTCCTCAACACACAAGTCTAAGAATCACCTCCTGTGTCTCTACTTTTGTTGCCCGTTAATTGCGCTTCATTTGATCAAGTATACTTATCCATATAACTGCCATCGTCTCAAGGGGGTTTTCAGTGTACACCCCACTCGCATGGGTGTAGCTTCATCCAACACCCACAGTTTAGGAGTATTCATAAACACCTACTAAAGTAGGGTGTAGCGTTTCTTCACACCCTACGGTTTCAGGGTGTTTCTGAACACCTTATTGTTTAAAGTGTTCTTGGAAACCCTATAAGGGCCCATGAGACAAAACAAATACACCTTTCTGGGTGTAAAAATTTTTAGAGTGTAGGTGCTAGACGTTCTGGGTTCATGAGGAGTTAGGAACCGAATTCTGAAGATGAATGACTTCTCGTTGTGCTCACTGAGAAATTTCAGCTTTAGCTGCTGCTTCCCCCCCCCCAAAAAAAATAAAATCAATAATACTAAATAACGGGGAAAGAATTTATTAAAACCAAAAAAAGACAGCTGTGGTGATGTCACAAAGCTACGCCACATTCGTATAAACACAGTACACATGTGATAAGATCACGAAAACGAGACGGCAGTACCGTTTGACCATGTGTTGGGCTGGGTGAATTCCTCAAAGCTTGACATGGCCAGCATCTGTAATAGCTTTCAAGTTGAAAGTTGATGTTGCCTGTGACATCACAAGAAAAGGGTAGCTTGCATTTTGTCCTTCATTACAGGACATGATAAAAAAAGTCTGCAATAAGTTCTTGATAATTCAGTTTCAAGAAAACTAGCTGAATAAATGTGTATGGTTTGAAAATTATCTCTAGGGAAGAAAAAATAACGTGTATAGAAGTTTATATTAAAAAAAGTACATTAAGGAGAAGCGGAGGCTGGATATGATGAGGGCTTCTCGGACATGCTAAGCTAAGACTACCTTGCCGAGGGCCGGTTAGCTTATGACTAGGTTTTCTCACATGTAACCATTAGGCACATAAAATATATGCAAGGCTGATAAACAACACGCTTTGGCAGTCCTTTTAACATTGCTGTTCACAGAGATACATTTTTTTTTTGTTTCATTTCCCACAGTTATGATAGTATTTGTTGCACAAGTTTTGTGCAGCAGCAGTTGTACGAGCGAAGTTTTGGTGGCTTCTACTCGTAATTGCTGTAGTACATGGGGCTTGGGGCCAGTATGCGACCACCCTGATACGTCTTCCTCCAAAAGCAACCAATGATACTCGTGTAAGCAGTAGGCAGAAAGATGAAACACGAATACAAAATAAGTATTGTCGCTAAATAATTAATTTTTGTCTTACCTAAATGAGCAACTTTAATTTCGTTTTTTAGGCAACGAGTTCACCAGGTACGTAGTAGTAGTTTAGGTTACTTGCTCAAGTCATCACACGAACATGTGACGCACATCATTCTGAGTAGAGTTTGCTCTCACACACGTGTTCCACAGAAGTATGAGCAAAACACAACACGACGACAATTGCTATCGCTAGTGGTCACCGCTGATACTTTGCCAGTATGTTCGTGACTGAACTCAGGAGGTCACTCACGTCACTACACAATTGCTACGGTGTCAGTACACCTTTCACTGCTATTTCTATGGAACTACATCAGTGTCGGACGTCCTAGCGATGAGTCTTGATCGGAAAAATGAGCACGCCCCGCCACGGAGGTGTAGTGGGTAAGTTACTCGGCAGCTGACCAGCTAGTCACGGGATCGAATCCCGGCTGCGGCGGCTGCATTTCTGATGGAGGCGAAAATGCTGTAGGCCCGTGTGATTAGATTTGGGTGCACGTTAAAGAACCCCAGGTGGTCAAAATTTGTGGAGCTCTCCACTACAGTGTCTCTCATAATCATAAGGTGGTTCTGGGACATTAAACCCCACATATCCATCAATCAAGATTGAGCATGTAAGTACACTTTGAAAGGCAAGTAAAAGAAAAACCTATACTTAGCGTTTGCCGTGTCTGACATTTTGTGCGGGGGGGGGCGGGAAGGGGGCTTACACTGCAAGAAAATCTACAAGGAGCTTGCTGTAGCCTCAAATTTCTTTGGCACCGCACCTTATTTCAATTTGTGCTTGCAGGTGGCCCCAGACCGGGAAGACGACGTATCCCGACAGCTCAAGGAAACGCTGGGTGACGTCGACAAGGCGTTGTGGCTCCTCTCGTACTACCACGTGTATGGCATCGCGGGCACCAAGGCAGCCCCGCCGACTCCGACCCCACCGACTGTTAGCGAACCCACCAATGGTAGTAGCAGCACATCCTCCGTGCAAAATGGCAGCGCCACGGGTGGGTGTAGTTTGCCACTTTTCAAAACTTGCATGCTAAAGGGGACAGGGCTAGAAGAGAGGCAGCAGCTTGCTGTCATATTGTTCCTTATAATGAATCCTGCTTTGTGCAAACGAATTTGTAAATAAACCTAAACCTTGAAAGATGTATTATTTCTTGTACCTGAGATGTGCTGACCACAGCCTGACGCTGTGCCAACGAGAGAGTTTTCCCCAGGGCAGCCGAACCTCAAACGTGAACCCGCAATAAATGCTGGTTGGATGGAATTTAGAACCCAAGTAGCACAAATACGTTATAATAATGTTACTTTTACGTTCAGCTTTAATGTTGAAACAATATTGTTAATGTCATTGAAACTAAATGTTCTGCCAACGTTCTGAATAAACGTTGAAATAATGTTATCTTAAACATAATGTAAACATTAATAAAACGTTATGATAACGTTTGCATAACTTTAAGCAAAACGTAAGAGTGACGTTACAAGTTACACTCCCGTAACATTTATAAAACATTAAGAATTATTGTAAATTATGCTCATGCAACGCTGAAAACAGGCCCAATGTCACAAGTCTTTTTAACTGAAAAGACAAACTTGCGAATCATAGCTGGAGCACATGTTCAACATGCAGTAGGGTATTCTAAAGTACATTAAATTATTTATGGAACGCATGTGTGCTAGCGGCTTGTATATATATGCATGGACCGAACCAGACTGATTCGAAGCACTCTAATCAGCAGTTTCAACGACTTTCTACATTTTGCAGCTGTTTGGCAGCATTAACACATCTCAACTGCATGTCTTGATTGCAAATATATTTTATTGCATGATGCCCTTATATACTTTATTCCTCGATGCTCATCCGAGGCTTGGCTGCCATCAATAAGCAAGCCGCGGCACTTTGTTCTGCAAAAACAAGAAATATTCAGGAATTACTGCAGATAATAAACAAACATAATAGCTTTAGTAGCAGCACAAACATTACAGATGCTTTTTATAGGACAATGAAAACCATTCACCCCCACTGCACAATTAATCACGTAGATAGATAGATATGTAGGGCTTGAGGTCCCAAAACCACCATATGATTATGAGAGACGCCGTAGTCGAAGGCTTCGGAAATTTCGACCACTTGGGGTTCTTCAACGTGCACCCAAATCTGAGCACACGAGTCTACAACATTTCCGCCTCCATCGGAAATGCAGCCGCCGCAGCCGAGTACCTTAGTCACTTGACCACCGCGGCGGGGCAAAATTAATGCACATAGCCTTGTAAGTGCTCTGTAAAGTACTTGTTCGCAGCAGCTGTTTAAAAACTCGAATTTTGTCCAACCACCAATAATGTTCACTGTCAGCACTGCCTTGCAATAGTGCTACCTTCCTGGTTTACATCACACGTCACATTTGATAGCGCCATGGTGGTCCCTCGATGGTATATGTTGTCATTTGCTGCCTGCTTGCACTTGACCGCACTTCAAAATTTAAATCTTTTGACTTACTTATACTGAATCACTGAATGGAAGCAGATACCTTGCAGCGCTGCCGGAGCTACGCGGAATACACTGGCAGTAGACTTGTGCAGTATATACAATATAGTTCCGGGCAAAGCTGTTTCATTAAGCATATACAAGGGTTTTAGCTGTGCTTCTTGCATGAGACGCTACAGCTATAAGAAGTACGTTTGGCATGTACTTGGCAAACCCTGAATTACTGTAGCCATTACCAGCTGGTAATCGCAATAGCCTCCCTAACCAAGATGACCTACAGCAGTATGGCAGCCCCCATACAACCCAGACCATCTGCTTTCATCCAAATTGGTGCTTTTTACTGGCGCTCTAACCAGACAGAAAAAAATAAGCAGTATAACGTGTCATCATTTAGTCTCATCTAAACCTGAAGACAAGGCATCAGGTATCTTTGGCGTGAAAAAAATACTGTCATCTAACAACCCAGGGATCCAGCTGTACGCAATAAATAAAGCTGGTGTAACCAACGTGCTTAGTAAGAACCCTATGCGCACATAACCACTGCACTGACCAAAACACATCTACCAACCTTGTATGTTTAACTTAAAGCAAAAAATTGCAGCACAACCACTCGTAGACTGCTTCCCATAAAACTGATTACCACAAGCTGTTGTTATGTGCTGCATTTTTTCTTCTTTTGATTCAAAAATAGAACATAACTGAACTTGTAATATATATATATATATACCGTATTTACTCGATTCTACCGCGCCCTCGATTGTAACGCGCACCCGATTTCCACCCCGAAAAAAAAAAACGTAACACATCGATTGCAATGCGCACCCATTTTTCTCGCTGGCCCACACGATCACACCACTCGAACAAACGACTCCTTTCGGGAGCATCTTCCATTTAAATATGAGGTACGGGTGAAGATTGTGCCCATCTGACGTGTAACAGAGCATTGCCCTCACTGTAGTTTTACCGTGGACCGATGTCAGCACGCGAACTTGCTTCGCCCCCTTCTTCTCGACGGTTGTGGTGCCAGGCATGTCGAAGTAAAGAGGCGTCTCATCGGCATTCCCGATTTGCCCAAGCAGGTAGCCGTTGTTGCGCCGCAAGTTTAGGACGAACCTCTGAAAACTGTGAAGCTTCTCATCGTACTCCTCCGCAAAACTTTTCGCATATGCATGTTCCCCTTCGGAGGGAAAAGCCTTTCCTCTTCATTAAGTTAGTTAGCCAGCACCTGCTCGCTTTAAACTGGCTCCACATTAGACCTTTTTCTAAGACTAATTGCATAGCCCGCACTTCGAGCAGTTCTGTCGTCACGGGCCGCTGTGCCGCTCGCTGCTCAAGCACATATTCGCCAAGCGGCTCTTTAGTTTGCGGAAACCGACCCTGCTGTGGTCCACTGAAGCCTTTGCGTGAAGCTTTGCTGTCGACAATCTTCTGCTTTTGTTTCCGCCGGTCCCGCACGCACGTTTCGGGAACTCCGAACGACCGCGATGCGGCCCGATTTCCGTCCGTTTCTGCACATGCGATGACTTTTGTTTTAAAAGCGGCATCGTGATGCACTCGAGTTTTTAAAGTCGGCCCTTCCATGCCGTCGATGCTAATGCACTACTAGATGACGAACTCCCGAGCACACGTACGAAGTGCCGCACATGGGAAACACATAGGCAGAAATGGCCAACGCGCCATGCCGACGCATGTAGGGGGCAACCATTTTGGATTTGTCGATGGCAATAGATTGACCGTAATTTTTTTGTTCGTACTCGATTCTAACGCGCATGCGATTTATGAACTTAACCGGAAAAAAGGTGCGCGTTAGATTCGAGTAATTACGGTATATATATATATATATATATATATATATATATATATATATATATATATATATATATATATATATATATATATATATATATATATATATATATATATATATATATATATATATATATATATATATATATATATATATATATATATTATTACATTCTAAGTAAGATTAACTATAAAAGAAAGCGTAAGTATAAACATTACGACTTTCTCTTTCTTACAAAAGAACACAGGAAGGCCTGTAAAAAAGTTACGCCATAAACCTAAAGGTGGCAAGGACAAAAACGGTGATAGCTCGGCTGAATGATAAAATAATAAACGTTAAGTTTTTGCTTGCCTTGGACGCAGTAAGCCTTGCATTGGCAAAGCGTAACCAATTGCCAATCACGTGGCTGATCTCAGCATCTGTTGCCTTGCATGTTATACGTACAGCAGCTGGAAATAATATGCATAGCAACAAGGACCATCATTTTTTTTTCACGAACAGTAATAAGTACACCAGGACATAAAAAATTTGCGTCCCCTTACCAAATACAAGACGGACAATGTTGAGCTCCGCTGCCCGTCGTTTGCCTTTTCTTTCAGTATAGCTGTACAGTACCGCTACACTGTCATGAAGAAGCCTCATTACTCTTTTTGTGGTCGTGCTCATGTCACAACTTCCAATTTGGCCCAGTTCTTTCACCTTGAATGAAAAGATGTTGAAAAAGATTCACATAATACTCTTGTAGTCCTGGAATTTTGAAGCAACTCATTGTGTTATTGTTGAACCAGCTTGCAGCACCTGCAATGAACAGCAGCACTTACCAGTGCAGCAAAAATGATGCTGTTTTCAAGACTAGCTTCAAGTGTCCTCAATTCTTCCTCAGTTGTAGCAGGGTAGAGGGGCATTTCATTTAAATCCATGGTGTTTTCAACTGTGGTGTCTTGATTTAGGCGATGCTTAATTCTTGTCAGAACTGCACTTTGTGCATCTAGCTGCATTTTTAGATGCTCAACCTGCGTGAGCACTTTTGCAAGAACTGATGGAAAGAAAAAAATGTACCATATGATTGCACTGTCATGTCGATTTTTGAACAAAAGAAAGGCACAGCATATTACCACAGAAAAAGAAAGAAAATAAAGTTTGACAGATTGGCTGCTGATGCTTGCACTCGAATAAATGGCGAATTATACAATTGGCTCTTGATAAGACTAGATTAGTGTAAACCATTACACAAAACAAAAGAATGACTGAAATTAACTGCTATACTAAGCAACAACTTTTCTTGGCACTGCACGGAAAGCTACGGAGGTGGAGTTTCTCCACATGTAGCACTACGCGAAGTAGTCCGTTTTGGCATGCGTCTTTTAACGCTATAGAAAGTGACGGGGGCACACCATCAGTGGTTCATGTATAGACGCAAACGTCGCTTAGCGTTTGAGGTGCACGTAAAAAGGTGGGACGTACAGGGTTGGTCAAAAGTTCTTAGGTCACTATCTCATGTATTTCTATGGCAGCGTGGCCTGGAAATTGTTGACCCCTTTTGTACTTTTGTGTCAGCCATGGCGCAGTTCTTGGCGCAGGCTTTTGTATCAGCCATGGCGCAGTGACGATGGTATTACATTCATGCTGTAGTTTCACTTCATCGAGAGTAGCAGCTTTAAAGTGCAATGAAGTCATTTATGCTTGCCTTCATATACTATCTTCACAAGCGTGAACGAAAAGCCTGCCGGTCTCGTCGTCACGATCGTCTACGCTCGCCAAGAAAACAGAAAGACGCTTTCATGGTTGCCAACTTGAGCCAAAACATATAAAAATTAAGCGCTGCATCTGATTAAATCGGCTAGTGCTGAAACAAAAAACATTTTCGCAAAACAAAACAGATTGTAATTCAATATAGGAAGTTTTTGTTAACTAAATAAAGTATGTTTTTTAAGCATCAGTAAAATTTCACTAGCGCTACTTTCTCAGTTGAGCAAAAACAGAGGTGAAAACGGGGCTGCACCCGTGAAGTGGCTTAAATTGTAAAAAACTAGGTTCTGTGGTTAAGTGGTTACAGTCAACGCCTTGTTACACTAAGTAGAGCCGTAAAGCAAGCTGCGCTAGAGCTGCAATGACCCATTGGTGAAATTAGCGTCGTAAAAGATCGTAATGGTAACAAATTTTGATGTGGGCCATCGTCTCGAAACGTATGGAGTGTGTGTGCATCATCTGCAAAACTGTAGGGTTCGTTCGTGATTTGTTCGTGTTGCGACATTCTGACATTCGGCGCACAGTTTGGCCTTCACAGATCTTGGGACTCTCAGCGCTCGCCTACTGTGCTTTTGATTTGATCGTGGAAGGTGGTTGGTGCATTGATCGGTGCCAACCTGTCCCACCTTACGGCATGTTGCCTGGAATGTGCTTACTCTGTTCAGCGTGTTATCAATTAGGTTCAGTTCGTGGTGCGGCTGAGCAAGGGTAGCTAGCCCAGCTGCACACTGCCTTTGCGCGCTGTCTTCACGCCTTGCATTCATGATTCACCGAAGCGGCGAAGACGAGAATGTGCCCGTTGACCATATTTTGTTGGTTGCAATGTCATGTCTGTGCACGGATTGACTTTCGGCAGGACATTTTCTGACTAGTGTTCAGCTATTTTGACCGAGTGGCCGACTGCATGTAGTTGTACAGCCTACGAGGTGTGTTACTGGCACACTTGCGTTACGTCTCATATATGTAGCTTCCCTGTTGTTGTTCTGGCTAAGGAGTTACGTTAGCGTAATGCTTTTCATTAAACGTCTCATTTTCGGTCAGTTTCATTCGGGCTGTGCTCCAGATTAAATGTAGAAACTAACCTCATCCTATTAATGCAGTGCCTACAATCCTGACCGAGTTGCCATATCTTCATTAATTTAACACAATTTCAAGGTGCACATGACAGAACCGGTGTGAAATCTAGTATTGGCTCTTGTTCAAATATTGTTGCACAAGAGCAGACTGCACACAGAGAATGTACAACATGACTGCTCATGTTAAATGTTCCTACTGCTCTGTTTTCTTTTATGCACTGAAATTGAAACAGCCAGACTACTTTCACTGTCATGTCCTTATGTCTGGCTTTGTATAGTTTTAATAATAATATTATCGGGGCGTTTACATGCCAAAACCACAATATGAATATGAGTGCACTGTAGCAGAGAGCTTTAGGAATTTCAACTATCTGGTGTTCTTAAACGACATTGCACCGTACAATTGTCGATCTGGTGTTTTTAAACGACATTGCACCGTACAATTGTCAGAAAGCTTAACTCGAACGCTCTGCGGCATGTCTTGTACTGGCTTGACTGAGGCGAACCGCGGAACACTGGGCACTGTTGCCTAGATAATAGCTCGGTAAGCTTGGATTGTATGTTGGCATGGATGCGTAACACCTCGGCAACAAAACTCAAAGCTGCGTGGCGCTGGTGTCAACCAAAGTGCTTCAGGACATGTTGTGGAGCATTCGAGCTAAGCTTACTGATGACTGTAGATTACCCTCTGGCATTTTGCCTGTAGCTTTGGCTGCTGATTGTTAGACGGTGAATGAAAACAAGCCAGAATGAGGAGCATTCTTTACATGCTCGCGCTACCATACTTGTTAAGAACAGTAATTCTTACTGAGATGAGAAATGTTTTGACATGTTAAATATAAAAGCCCCTTAAATTATCTCATATTCTGGTGGATGCGGAAACTATACACAATATTTATGTCGCTTCTAATGCAGTGACGTACAAAAATTGGCAAAACTTGTACTAGGCCACTCGAGGCTTGAAACAGCAAAACTGGACGATTGTGAAGACTTATATGGTTGCTTCTAGGCTTTAGCTAGGTGATGCTAGGTTGTTTTTACGTTGATTTTTTAGATCAAAGAAGCCCATAGACAGTCACAGGCACGACACGGTTATTCCAATTCCAGAGACAAAAACTCTACCTGAAACTGGGCGTCCACACCTTTTATAGATCGATAGGCATGTCCTTAGCACAGGCCTTCCATTGCTTCGGGGTCTTCTCGCCGCTGCTGTTGCCTTTCTCATTTCCTAGTATTTTCTCATAGGGGCTTAGGGGTCTTCGGTTCGCTGTTACTTTAAAGCGATTTGTTGGGCTAACTGTTGCCTTCATCATTATTAGTGAACCAGGGGCGAGTAGTAAGATTTTCCCAATTTCTGTCACACATACCCATTTATGATGATGATAGTTTTCTGGTAGACTGCATAGAGTCACATACCTTTTATAATGATAGTTTTTTCCACCGACTCACAATTTCCTAAACAGCTTCGCTGATAGAAGTCTAAAGGATCGCAAAAGCCCTGGTGAGGTCACGCTACGATGTAGTCTCTCAATTATCTTAAGTGTCTTGTCTTTTAAGAATTACCAGAATCTAAACGTCTTCTGTAGTAAGATAGTTAACAACACTTACAAATCTTCTGGCTATTTTCATTATAACTTGCATTTTGCCCCTCCATGAGTCAAATTTTTGAGCTTACAAAACATGAATTGGCCCAAAATTAATCATCTGCAGTTTGAACGCAGCCCAAATGATGTCTATGGAGCTTGACCTAAACCGTGAAGTTATATTAATCTGTTCCAATTACCCTACTGTTACTCGTACTGTACCAGCTAGTGTTGCTTAGATAAGGACGAACTCAGGCGTACATAATGTATACCTGCAATGCACAATCACTAGAATGTACTTGTAGTACCGAATGCATACATTTCAATATAACTTCCAAACTGCTCATCATACTTCAGCCCACACACATTATCACAAGGCTGTCGACCTACCTCTTTTTTGCACCGTGACGCACTGTCGTTCCTTTGCTAGACCACCCAGGACTGGAACGGTCTTTCTAAGAGCATCACCATCATTCAAACTTGGATAGCCTTAGCGAAGCCTTAGAATCTTTGTTTCATTTACAATAATTGTTTGGCTCACTCCCGCATGTAAAGCATTGGGACCTCAATAAAAAAATTGCATTACTGTTTTGCCAACCTTTTGTGAGTCACCAGTGTTCTTGGGAATCAGCAGGGGCATGCACATTTAAAGCATCATTTGCCCAAGCCACACCAGCACTCCCCCACGGCAATGCAACCCCCCCCCTCCCGCCAAGACTTGACTCATTCACGCCGACGTCCATGGTACATATGTACATATGTTTCTCACACATCGCTGTAATATATAATATATACCACAGTGATGTGTGAGAAACTTGAAAGCTACTACAAATACATGACCAAATGACAGCTGTTCATGACATTTCAAGCAGTAAAACCAGTTCATAAGCGTGCATAGAATAGTTGCAATATCAATTGAAGAATAGCCACAGATTGACTGCACTACATGTTATTGTAACTACCATTATCTGGTATCACTTAGCAAACACCAATTTCATTTCTTAAATGAAATTTAATGTTTTCTCTGTACATCATGAAGTATTTCCCTGCAGCTATAAGTTATTAAATTTCTTGGTTAATGGGCTTTTTTGGCAAATAATGATGGTAAAATATTACATGAACATTACTGGAATGTTTACCTGTTATGTTAATTCTTTGTGCAATTTTAACATTTCTTTAATGTTTGAAATATAATATTCAATGTTCAATGTTTTGTTTGAATGTTGCACTAATGTTCCACATTCAATGTTATTTTAACGGTGTATTTCTAATATATATATAACGTTTTACATACAACAAAGAATGTTATATGTTTCTTAGTCGCAGCCTTTTGTTATCATTTACCATCCCATTCTAACTTGTAGTCTTGGTGACAAACAACCTCTGAATTTACATGTTCCTGTTGAACCTCGCAATGCAGTTTAGCGAAATATGATATGCAAATTTAGAACAAAGCTCAAAACACTCCGACGAGTTTCCTCGAAGAATTCGATGTGTGAATGAAATTTTCATGATTTTTGCCACATTTAAATGAGTCTTCAGGCTGTGTGACCCTGCCGATTGATGGAGCGTCGTGTGGGCCTTTTGGTTCTGGCATTGCGGACTTGCGTGAGAATACGAGTGCACAATGACTGCGTGCAAGGAGATCCAGCAAAGCATGTTGCTGTACTATTAAAAGGCATGATGAATTGTTGTTACAAACGGTGGTAGAGCCGTTCGTGACTTTTCAATGTTTAGGTTCGTTTTCTTTCTGGAGACACCTTCTTGTGTTTCATTATCATTACTGAGATGGATGTACTATAAATCGAAGAGAAGAAAATTTTCTGAGCTATACTGGTAGTACATGTGAAGTCGACTTTTCATCAATCTTGTAAGTTGTGTTTGTGCAAGTTAATTCCTTGTGTCTCAGGAAGCATGCTGTCATTAGGATACAAGACCGTCTTATTCCTTTATTTATTGCTCTAAAGATTTTGAGTGCTTTTTCAATTGCTTTATGCCTTGTTAACGCTTCCAGGGTGCCAAGAGGATCCAATACCAAATCCCGAGCCAACTTGTTTGCCAGCTTTAGGTGCGGCTTCGAGCGCAGCGTCCACCACGAACCCCCTCCTGGAACCATCGAGCCAAGAACTTCCGAATGGTCTGGACGTTCGACAACCCACTGCCCATGCACCCTGCGGAGATGTGAATAAAGAGAACAGTTCCGTCTCAGCACAGAAGCAGTCGTATGCCAATTCTTCATCTCTGGCGATGCACACAGAAACCAAGGACCCAGAAGCAGACAGCACCAAGTTTTCTTCGGTGCCAAACAGCCAAGGACTTCCGAATGGTCTTGTCGTTCGACAACCCACTGCCCATGCACCTTCCGTAGATTTAAACAAAGAAAGTAGTTCCATCTCAGCACAGAAGCAGTCGTCTGCCGATTCTTCGACACTGACGGTGCACACAGAAGCCAAGGACCTAGAAGCAGGCAGCACCAAGTTTTCTTTGGTGCCAAAGAGCCTAGGACTTACGAGTGGTCGTGTAGTTCGACCATCTACTTCCCGTGCAATCTCCAAAAATGTGAACAAAGAAGACATTTTCGGTTTAACACAGCACGAGTCGTCTACCAGTCCTTTATCACTGATGGTGCACAAGGAAACCAAGAGCCCAGAAACAGGCTCGACCAAGTTTTCATCGGTGCCGAAAAGCCAAGGACTTCCGAGTGGTCTTGTCGTTCGACCACCCACTGCACGTGCACCCTGCAAAGATGTGAACAAAGAAAACAGTTCTGTCTCAGCACAGACGCAGTTGTCTGCCGATTCTTCATCAGTGAGGGTGCACACAGAAACCGAGGACCCAGAAGCAGGCAGGACCAGGTTTTCTTCAGTGCCAAAGAGCCAAGGACTTCCGAGTGGTACGTCTTGTCGTTCGACCACCTACTGCCCGTGCACCCTTCAAAGATGTGAGCAAAGAGAACAGTTTCGTCTCAGCACAGAAGCAGTCGTCTGCCAATTCTTCATCACAGACGGTGCACACAGAAACCAAGGACCCACAAGCAGGCAGGACCAAGATTTCTTCGGGGCCAAAGAGCCAAGGACTTCCGAATATACTTGTCACTCGACCACCCACTGCCGGTGCACTCTTCCTGAATGCGAACGAAGAAAACCGTTCCACCTCAGCACAGCACGAGTCGTCTACATGTTCTTCATCACTGCTGATGCACTCAGAAAGCAAAATCCCAGAAGCAGGCAGCACAGAATGTTCTTCGATGTCAACAAGCTCTGCATCATTTGGACAGAGTGGAGTAAGGTAAGGGTTCGTCATGCAGTTTCTAAAAGTGATCCTTTCTGCTTGGGTGTGTCTCCAGTGCCACTCGCTGTCTCGTCTGTTCTTTTACCATTCATTTGTACTTAAAGTGAACTAACTCTTGAGAAAAGCAATATCCGTTTGATTCCCTGTGTTAGTCCTGCTTGTGAACCCTTGCACTAACGACGTTAGCTAGGTGAGGAGGCTCACTAAAAATAAACGAGAGAATGATTCATCTTCGGCTGATTTCTGCCCCAAAACCATATTTTAATGTGCTCGTACTTCGATTCAGAATGTGAGAAGCATTTATTTTCTTCATCCACTGAACTGCCGCTCTTTCAGTTTCCATTTCCGTAGGGTTAGCTTACACGATGAGGCAAGTTTTGTCAGTGACTAGATATGCTGGCGGATTTCGTCAAAAGCTGTGCGCCCATCAGAGATTCTCCCTGAATGCAGTGCGCTCTCTCTGGGTTGACCGGGCTGCACGTCGGCTGACATGCTTTGCCTCAGTGCAAATTGAGAGCTTATCGGCAACGGTGGTGGAAGTGGCACACATACCAAGCTCTGCCGTAAACGTGTTCGTGGCCTTATCACGCCGTTTTTTTTTTGTTGGCCTTCTTGTGTCTTCGACGCACTGCTTGTTTCATAACTGGAGCACATCGAGTAATTTCTTGATGCACCATAATCATATGCAGCTTTCAGTTTTTGCACTGTGCACTCACTGACTCGCTCCAAATATTCAACATTGGTTCTTGTTGACATTAGCTGGGAAACACAGCGCCACACAAGGACGAGGACGAAAGAATGCAGTCAACCAGAGGAGCGTTCAACTTGAAAATGAATTTTACGGCACCAACCATACTGCCTTTACAGTGAAAAGTGACATGTCAGAATGCCATCTAATGTTTCAAAGAAAGACATGACGTGTATTTCACAACTATAAGTGTGACACTCGGACACTTAAGCAGAAGGCAAAGAAGTAGAAAT
Source organism: Rhipicephalus microplus (assembly GCF_043290135.1). NCBI lineage: Eukaryota > Metazoa > Arthropoda > Arachnida > Ixodida > Ixodidae > Rhipicephalus > Rhipicephalus microplus. The sequence continues at coordinate 109,024,903 of NC_134708.1, read as the reverse complement.
GGATGACGACCATGTTTACAGCAGTAGCAAAACTTCAATCAGCCAAACTTCATAAATATCAACAAGCGAAACTGGCAAACAAGCCAGAACGCACAGAGTCATCGGGATAACAATTCATGTTGGTGAATCATTGAAAAAATTAGCAAGAATAAGAATGGTAAAAGAATGCATATATTGAAACCAATGAAGTATTGTAGCTTCGCGTGAGTTAGCGAAACAGATGGCTTGCAAGTGCAACTGTTTCCCGCATTCATGATAATTTTATTTATTTATTTATTCAATACTGCAGACTCAAGGTCCGAACAAGGTGGTTAATACAGATACAAATAAAATGAAATACGGATATAAATAAAATAGCAATTGCAGAACTGAAACAGTAAGGGGCGAAGAAGGTTGTCTGGTAAGGCAATTCATTGATCACATGTATTAGTAAGACAGGTAAATTTACAAATGCTTCAAATTTTTGAAGTTCTGTCTTCTACCTCGTCTATTTCGAAATTTGGAGTTTTGTAAGATGAGAAAACATCGGCATTGTTTGCCGTGATTTTTCAGAAAACTTTGCACTGCATTCCGCACATCCAAATTGTGTTTCATTTCCCGTTGCATCAGCTAGCGATCTATTTCGCTCATCGGCACTGAGGACTTACACCGGAATGGTTTCATTTGCCACCTCCTCTCACTGTATTTATTCTTGGTCATTTGTTGATTGATTCACTCATATGATCGATTATTGCAACGTCACTGCCTGCTTTGGCTTGCTGGCTGGTTTTGCTTGTTGAATTTCATGGAAGTTGGCCTATAGAAGCTTAGCTATTATTGTCATTATTGTCAGAACCATAGTGTTAACCAGTGGTGTAACCAGTCGCTCGTACCTGATTAACACTGTCGCAACATTCGTATGTGTCCTGCGGGACGGTCAGCGTGTTGTGCCTTGCATACATTCGATATAAATTGAGGCAGCTTGCCAGTGTAAGGTTATTCCCTGCTGTGACCTGGTGGTAGGATGTCGTCTAAAATTTCGTTGTAAAGCTACTGGCATTGCTTTTGCCTACCAACACTGACTTTGGGGCTCAGCAGTCGGAGCGTCGAGCGAGCAAGAGGTATCTCTTTGCCCGAAAAGGTAATGTAGCACATTTGGAGCGCCTTTCGTACTGATTCAAGCGTGTTTTGCATCAACCTGGTTTCAGGTGCGCATCTTTATATAGGTTTGTGTCGTGATGCCGATGGTGTTGAAAAGTAACACTTTTCAAGGTTATTGAACGCATTCTTTTTTACCTGCTGTTTTTGTAAAACCTCGTGGCCATCGAAATATGTAAGCTTTTGTATTGTGCTCGCTCTTCTGCACAGTTTTGCTGAAAGAATTTTTGGAGAACAAAAGATGGTGACGTGGCCCCAAATGTTATAACACTTGAGTGCTGATAGCAACTTAGCAGTCACTCGTTTTTCCGTTAAACTACATAGGGGCAAAAAATACAGAGTGCATGGCTGCTTTGTGACCCGATAGCGTCATTGGTGTGCAAAACTTAAGGCTCAAAATTTCGGAGCAGCGCATCTAACAGTGCTATCTTCTTGCTTTTTGCGCAGCGCCGAGCGTGCAGCCCTTCGAGAGCAGGCGCCAAAGACTCGCGCCCTTCGCGTGCATGGTCTGGCTGGAGGAGATCCAGGAGAATGTCCCCCCCTCTTGAGCCCCGTCAAGGTATGATACACTCCGGATAACTAAACACAAGCGCAAGTGGAAGAGGGGTGCGTGGCGTTATTCTTGTGGACATTTCGCAATGTCATGCTGGGTTTCCTGTGTTAGTATGCTCTCAAGGTGTTTAGTGTAAAAGAACATGATTTCGGGCTAGTTAGTGCTTACTAGGCACAAAAAGCATTTCGCGAAATGGGGGGAGCAGAAGAGAAGAAAGAACAGCACCGACTCTCAACCGGTCTACTCAGTGTTGTCATGAAACAGTTGGTAGTTGGCGTTGTTCTTTTTGCTCTCTGCTCTCCCCGTTTCACAAATTGTTTTTTCCACCTCAGTCGTCTGCATCAACTGGTTAGTGTAGTCCTTAACTGGTGGCCTAAGAAGGATATTTCAGCTGCTCAATAGATTTCGATTGGTGTTATCGTAATTAAGTAGACATCTGGAGACAACATTGGTAGGTTTGGTTAATTTTGATCTGATATCTAGGATATGCTGTTTATTGGAATCTTTAAGGAATTTACCTGTGAGGAAGATCAAGGAAAAAAATTGTGTGATCCCTAGCTGTGTCATAGGAATCGATAAAACACGAAAGTGAAACATGTGTTTGCATAGGTTGTGGAGCGTTTATTGTTTTGCCACAGAGGCAATCTAATGAATGTTATAGCAATAAATTGTAATGTGACGTGAAGAACGGCAAGCAGCTCGAAACTTGACAAGTTTTCCTGTAGAAAGCACGCATGAATAGGGCACGAACGTAGACAAACAACTGTCACAGTTTTACGAATAAAGCGTGCTGCTCATACACAAAGATAGACGCATGAAACGAGCACGCAAGTAGGCAGAAGACATGCGCGAACTGGTCATAATACCCAGCATGGCGACGCGTGCAGCTGCGACCTTTAAAGCACACCCTCTAGCGTCTCGTGCCATCTCACTTGTCATGACGAAAACCTTCTGAATTCGACCACCTCAGAGCTCCACTGATAGTAAATATTATGAATATTTACAGCTGGTGAATAATATTCTGTAGAACGTTCGGTTCAAGGCCGAATCGTTTTTTACCATTCACTGCAGAACGGCAGTTCGTAGGTACGACTTCCGGGGACTGAACTTTTTTTTGTAAATTGTTTTTTTGCCATCTCTTAATGTATATATGCAAAATAGTATCCTTGACACAAATACGCCAGTAACATCTTGATGGTTCCCGGCATAAAACACTTTAAATTTCTAAAGTTATATTGTAAAGTAGATAGCTGATACTTGTTTAGCCTTTGCCTTATCGTTAAGAAATTGCTTCTTTCTTTTTCGAACATCGTATCGTCTCATCTTGTTGCTGAGTGAAGTTAAGAACAGGGGGCTTCTTTTTCTGTTTATCAACCATAACTTTATTCAATAAAGGGTAAGAAGAAGGCAAGTTGGTCGGGCCCACCGAAACGCTAATTTCACTTGTGTTTCAACATAGTAAAAAATTGTTGATTTTGCAATGATACTCGGCCTGTATAAGAGACGGCACTAGCATCATTTTGTTTGGGACCAAATTAATACTGTGTATCAAATACGCACGTTGCGTGTGCCTCAGATACCGGTTCAAATAGCATTGCATGTTTAAAGATTTCTTATATATTAACAATGAAGGCGTAAGTTCACGTCTGAGTTTCTAACAATCAGAAGGGTACGAGAATCATTTAGGCTATGCTGTTGAATGAGAAGCACGTCTCACCACTTTTGCGTTTCATTTCCCACAATTTTCGGAGCATTTGTTGCACAATTTTTTGTGGAAAATTTGTTATTCGCGTAAATGTTACTTCCTTTATCTCGAAATACTTTAGTAGCTGAGGCTTCACGTTCCTGTATGCCAACACCCTGGAACCTCTTTCTAGTAATGAAAGCCAGGGTACAGGTTTCAGCCGTAGCTGACGGCACAGAGGCCAAGAGATGGGACACGGATACAGTTACAATTAGGTGATTTCCAACGGCAATATTTCTCATTGGGTTATAACTTGCATATAAGATCTCCTGTATCCTAAAGAGTAAGTGAAATCAGTTATCGTTGATGTCCCTACTTCCTGAACCATTCATTTCTCCATGCATCACTTTTTGCATATGATGACTTTTGCTTGTTGAAACAGTCGTAGGAACTCCCACAAAAGTTCTCATAGATGTCTCCAAGCAATCTTTGGCGTACTCACTGACTAAACTTGTGAACCGCTGTCTTGTTGTTCTAGGAAAATATAAGTCCTAGTAAACCTATAATTGTGCATGGAGAGAGACAGTAACTGTTTGTTCTTCAAATAAGGTTTGACATCGGTGACCTTGGATGACATCTGAGGGAAAATAAACCCTCTGTGTGCACAGATGATATGAAGCTTACAGGGTTAGTGCCATCATATTTGGGCGTGCGGTTTTTATACTGCAAGCGTTTCTTTTAGTTCTAAAAAGAACGATGCTCGGATAAGGATTCTTGTATTTTCGCTAAATAGTTCACTATTGCCTTATTACAGTGGGCAACTTTTAGTTTCGGTTTGCGAGTGTCGACTTATACAGTGACGTAGCAGAGTAGGTAACTTGGTCACGTGACCTTACAATGCTATGACTCAGGTCGTACAGAGTACTGCATGCGGTCGTGCACACGTGCCACACAAGCACCAGAAAAAAATAAAACTCAGCATATCCTACGTACCCTGAAGATGTATGCCAAGCCGAGCATGTGTATGGAAGGTGACTGTAGTAAAGCCCCTATGCTTTCAGAAAAGTACACCTTTATTTTGATCTCGCTGCTCCCTCCTCTCCTCGCTGGAGCTTCTTGTCGCTTCGGGTGGATGCGGCGAAGAAACAGTTTTCACCACTCGGCGCCATGTTGGATGTGCCAGAGTGCCACTTTGTTGCTTGTTCGCCGCATGCAAAGTGCAGGACGTCTGAGAGCTATTCTATCAAAAGTGGTAATGTTTCGAATTTCGTGATTATCACTGCTGTTCTCAAGCGTAGCCTGTGTCTGCAACAGCGTGCACATCAAATTAACCGCTGGAACTTGCAAAAAAAAAGAACGATTTGTTGCAATAGATATGACAATGTGCCCAACTTTCTCATTGCGTTGAGGTTGAGTTCAGATAATACATCGCAAGAAATGGACGAGCGGTAATTTCGTCAGTGATGATGCGACTGCATTTTTCGACCTCTACATCGAAACACCATCTTGGCCATCTGGCAATCCGAAATAGTTTCCGTGTGCAAGAAGGACGTTTATCATTTAAATTATGTCCAACGGCTATGAAGGCATGTAAAACTTCCAAGACAATGGCTGCAAACTGTGCTGCAGAGGACAAACATGTCAGAACGACGCAATGAGTGCACTAGTCATCACATTGGACGGGCAGGGGAGAGGTAGCATGTGATACGTCACGAAGTTCTGAGCAAGCACTTTAATGGACATTGTTTGCATTACTGCAGTTATAAGATATCGAGATGGTTTGTACACACAGCAACTATTCCTTCCCAAACGGTGTGGCGTAAGACAGCACAGCTGCGATTTAATTATTTCTTGCCGGCTCAATAACTACCGGACTGAGTTTACTTAGTTTAATATCAACCTGTTTTCAATAAACCCAGCTATATATGCCAGCGCCAGATACACAAGAAAACACTAAGCTGCGAAAACAAGTTTAAACGACATGCAGTTTGCTACAACTCGTGTATGACTTGCAGCAGCTCTTCTGCCGTAATATTGATGGTGAGTGCATCCAGTATTACTGAGAAAATCAACGCAGATAAATCATTACATGAAGTCGTATGCGAGGAATGGCACACGGTCACGGTTGTACGGGAGCGGCTGTAACTAATGCAGCAGTGGCGGCGCGCCACCCGCTCGAAAGCAAACTGCAAGCTCGTGGCGCGTTACAGGGGGCTCCACTGTCGCAAGCGAAGAAAGAAAAAAAAGCAACGCACCGAAGAGGAGGCAGTGAGGGGGATAGCAGATGGCGGTACTTTACGAAGTATAGGGGCATTAGACTATAGTGCTGAATATGTTGAGCCAAACGTTACGAAGTGACCCTAAACATATGGAAAAAGGTAAACGCACAAACATGTTTGTTGATCAGTCGCATGTACTTTATACACCCAGATTTTTTTACAGCTGATTTAGCATGGCAAGAACAACAAGGGTATTATCAAAAGCTGAAGTGGTAAGCCAAAATGTAGCGTGAGTGAATTCGAGGATGGTAACCCTGGTCCTACGTGGACCAACATCAGTGGTCGGCACTTAAGTATGATGGTCGCCGCTACGACGTTACGACTTTATCATGTGCATTTTTTAAAGGGTTAGATTGATGGCAGTGCAAATAGAATTGACGTTTCATCAATCTTATGCCTGCACGGGGTGTTTTTCCAAAAGAGTTCAGAGACCTGGCATGGATCTGCAGGAGAATACATACTGCCATATAGAATACTTGGGTTACGATCCAGCTGGCACCATAAAATAAATTATTTGCATTCGTTGAGTCAGCGGTGCCAACGCCGGATTCTCTTAACCTTATCGCATTGAAATCACCAATGTCTGTACTTGCTGTTCCTCGCTATGTATAAACTGTCATAAACCGATAGCGCATAGCCGCATACAGCGCCCCGTGGTGGCGACTATGTCCCAAACATGTCGGGAGGAAAGGGCTCGACATTGTATGGGACCAGATATTCACATTGTTCATGTCATAACCTGAAAGTGAGAATCGCCAAGCCGCTTTACGTTTGCACACCTATTTTTGTCTACCCGAAGTTAATTAGGTGATGATGTGAGCACTAAGATGTTGGCGTGTAGAAAGGCAGGCAGGCAGGCAGGCGGGCAGGCAGTATGGTGCACCGTCACGACATCTTTCGCGGGCCTTCATATGGAGCTCCGTGAATGGTAGATGCGCTAAAGTAATTGGCCTCGATTGGTGAATTGAGTATCAATGTACACATCGGAAGTGACAATTCAAAACTTCGGAAGTGACTTTTTAAACATTTGCAGTGTACCACCATTTGTGTGTTGCCTTTGCATACAGAAAAATTCACACGAGGCTTGTCATACCTTGAAATTCGATAGCACCACCCGTTTCATCGTTTTATGCTTACAGGTGCTTCTTGGCCAGGAAGACGACCTGTCGCGACGCGTCCAGGACGCTCTGGGCGACCTCAACGTGGCGCTGTGGCTCTTTGCACACCACCGTGATCACCTGTATGGCCTCGCGGGCAACAAAGTGGCCCAGCAGACTCGGACCCCGCCTGCCGTTGGCAAACCTGTCAATGGCAGAAGCAGCACTTCCTCGACGGAGAATGGCAACGCCATGGGTGGGTGTTGCTTGCCACTTTTCGAAAGTTGCACTCAAAACGGGACAGCACGCTCCTAAATATGTACAGTGTTAATTAAGGAAAGACAGTTAAATGTATTTTCTTAAAAAGGATTATTCATATTCATACAAATTTGTGGAGCTAATTTGTACTCACTCATGGTTCATTATTCATTTGAATGTCAAGAGGCATATTTGGCTATATAAAATTTAAAGTTGGGTCTACCACTGCAAGTATTCTGTGTAGGCCGCTCATGCATTTCTTTAGCCTAATTCATGATGTTTTGTTGATATAATGTGTGTTTAACAGCAGAGAAATGAATATTATTGTGGAATTATTACTTTTCTCATAATATTGACAATAGTATAGTTTATAGCCTTATACAATATACTATTGCTACCATTAGTGATCATGACTGATATCTTGTAACACTGCACCAGTTGCAATCACTGATTAAAGCTCAACATTTGAGACAAGGGGAGGAGGTAGGCAGCAGTTAAGATTGTCCAGACGTCTTTGTTCTAATGATTTGGGCATTTGTTTATCTTTGTACAGAACCTGGAGGAACAAAGAGTAGCTGTAGCAATAGGAGCAGCTCGCTGTCTACGGAGCAACACCATAGTAATCGCGCGAGCAGCAGCGGTGGTCGTTTCGGCAGTGGTGGCAGCACGCATCCTGCTAGCCACTCTAACTTTAGCACATGCAATCAACAGCAGATCTCTACTTACGGCCCCAGCTCAGGCCACCTCTCACGCCACAACAGCAGTTACCACTCTAAATATCATCACCCGAGGCAGCAGCTGCCACACCCTCCTCAATCACTTATGGGCGGCCAGTACAAGCCATCGACAACTTACTCGTCCTCCGCGGCAGGCACCAAGAGCAGCAGGCACTCGGCCAAGCCTCTGCAGAGTTCATGGCCCCAACCTCACCAGTCCACAGGCAGCTCTTCTGAGCAAGGTGAGGGACAGACAAGCCTAGCTCTTTTTGCTTATTCCAGAAAAAGGGCCGTGAACGAGACAAGTAATTATAAAGAAACATTTAATGCAGGTGCTGCCAAGTTGTCTTAAGATATTCCGTTTTGCAGTCATACCGCACATAAAAATCACTTCTGTTCTGTTTTAACTGTTTTGCTGTGGAGAGGTTGAGGAGCCTATTGCCTCGGCTACTCCATATCACAAAGTTCTGCAGCGAAAAATAAAATAATAATACAGAACGGTACCCAAAATTTAACAATACGGAAAAGGAAAAAGAAAACACATAATAGCACACTGAAACCAGTTCAAATAACATGCCAATACACAGTTTTTTTCACGCAGTTCACACAGTCATAAACTATTTACATGCACAACTTACTACTCTAATGCCAGTATATACATGACCACATTTTACATAATACCCATCTCTGGCTGTCAGTCATGGGCGCTTGTCCGGTCCGGTCTCCACTAAAAAGTCTGTCAGGAATATTATTGCCTTTTTCTGAAGATGCATCTCAGGCCCTGTGACACTTTTGAAGCTACTCAGGACCCCTTATAACTTTTTAGGTTGCTAATAGTTTTCTTGTCTCGTCGCCATTTCCTCAAAACATCTTCGGCAAAAACATCGAGCCATAGTAATTATTATTGAAAGAAACTTCACAGAAAATTCCAAGCACATATCTTGTGTTTTTTTTATTCTTTCAGAGAACAGTCACATTTGAAAGACGTTAAAAATGATTGTGCTTGGCCAGCTGCCGTTAGGAGTACTGATGCAGAATATTGCGACGTTCCATTTCCCAAGTTTTTGTTATCGTCCCAAAACACCACACGATTCTCAGCGCAAACCGCGCTTGCAGTTTTCGAGAAGGTTCCGGACTGTAGTAGATTATTTTGATAAGATCACGCCCACTGTGCGAACGGTACAGATTGTTCTAGAACCTACGCCACCGCCAGCGATAACGCTAGAACATTCGACGGCAAGGGTATAAATGCCGACATGCTTCGCCGCTTGTCAGTTGTTGATCGAAGGCCGACGCTCCGTTCGCCGCTATCAGTCCGAGACTGCTATCTGTGCAAGACTGCTGCTGTAATTAGACTTTCCGTTTACCGGGCACAGGTTCGCCCAAATGAACAGTTAAATCCCAACACGAAGTTTCCTGTCTTCGGCCACGTCACGACCCCGTGACATCTGGTGGAGGTGCTGCTTCGTTCATGTACCGGACGCCCCTGTCAAGCCGTGAACCCAGCCCACGTCGCGGAGAAGACACCGATGCCAACCAAGAGCAGCGAACAAGCCGCCGACAGCAAGGTCTCCCACCGGAGTACGGCCTTCGACAAGACAAGGCGCGGAAGACCAAGGCCATGACCTCGACTGCAGCGACAATGACAACCGGAGCGTCCCAGCCCGCGATCGTCATTCATCAACCCAGGGAACCACCAACGTTCCATGGGTCATCGTTTGAAGACCCGGAAACCTGGCTAGAAACATACGACCGTGTGGCCGCCCTCAACCACTGGGACAACGAAGAAAAGCCCCGTCGTGTGTACTTCTACCTTGAAGACACCGCGAGGACCTGGCTAGAGAATCGGGAGTCCACGCTCCGAACGTGGGATGTCTTCTGCGGCGCATTTCTGCAAACGTTCGCGAGCGTTGCTCGCAAAGAGAGGGCCGCTGCTCTACTAGAGACCAGGGTTCAGCTACCAAATGAAAAGGTTGGAATTTTCACAGAGGAGATGACCCGCCTATTCCGTCACGCTGACCCAGACATGCCTGAGGAGAAGAAACTTCGTTTCCTCATGCGAGGGGTCAAACAGGAGCTCTTCACGGGACTAATGAGGAATCCACCGAACACCGTTCAAGAATTTGTGTCCGAGGCGACCACCATCGAAAAAACCCTGGACATGCGCACCAGACAGTATAATCGTCGCCTGACTCCAGAATGCGCTGCTGCTCAAGCCAGTGACTCCGTAGACCTGCGTGAAACGATCCGAGTGATTGCCTTCGGCGCAGCCTCAAGTGTATTCGATCGCCGACATTGTGCGAGAAGAAGTCCGGCAATCGCTTCGAATTCCCCAAACACCGCTGCAGTGCGCCACAACGCTCCTTCCCGTCCACGCCAAAACGCCGCCCCGTCGCACTTCCGTCACCAAACGCCACCGCCACCACCACCCCCACCGACGTCCTACCGTTCCCCAGCGGGCCAGCGCAGTGCGCCGAGGAAAACGGACGTTTGGCGTGCACCTGACAACCGCCCGCTCTGCTCTACCACTACGGCGAGGCCAGGCACACATACCGCCGTTGCCAGTACCGACAGATGGGACTGCGTGGCTTCGCCGTCAATGCACCGCGTCCGCAGCCAGGAAATCGGCCACGTGACATCGCCGACTACCTGGCAGAAACTCAATGGACACCACGAAGTCCTTCCCGTTCGCCGTCGCCCAGCCGCCGCATGTCACCGCACCCCCGGCAGTACTCTGGCCCAACGCGGGGCCGGTCTCCTAGCCCGTATCCGGGAAACTAAGGGCAGCAACTGATGGAGGTGTGGTTGCTGTGCGACGAACTACCGAAGATCCTCCGACGACGACGCCGCCGCGACGGAGCTTCCCGAACACAACGCCAACCAGGCAAAGCCCTGAAGGCAAAAGCTCACTTACCGAAGGTGGCCAGACGACGCGACATGGAAGCAGCGGAACAAGCAGATGCAGCCGCGACCCGACGCCACGCCCTAACTGTAATGCGAGACGGCAAACTAGCGACCTCGACGTTCTTATCGACGGCCACAGTGTGACCGCTCTCGTTGATACTGGAGCCGACTATTCTGTCATCAGTGGGTCGTTTGCCGCGAAGTTAAAGAAAGTTAGGACAGCTTGGAAAGGCCCTGAAATCCGCACAGCCGGAGGTCATCTCGTAACGCCTGCAGGAATCTGCACAGCGAGAGTCACCATTAACGGCCGTATTTATTCTACAGACTTCGTAGTCCTACAGCGTTGCTCGAGAGATGTCATCCTTGGCATGGACTTCTTATGGCTCCATGGTGCTGTCATCAACCTAAAAACAAAGTCGATAACGTTATCCACAGAAGAAGCACTACCGCCGCGCACGCTGTCAGGACACCATGCCTTGAATGTGCTAGAAGAACAAGTCACCATTCCGCCTCGCTCAAGCGTCATTATTTCAGTCGGCGCTCCTAAATCATCTGACTTGGAAGGCGTCGTTGAAGGCAGTCAGCATCTGTTGGTCACCCGAAATATTTGTGTCGCAAGAGGAATTGCAGAGCTGCGGGGAGGCAAAGCAACGGTTATGCTCACGAATTTCAGCAATGAGTACAAACATGTGAACAAAGGAACAACGGTCGCATCCATCGAAGAAATTGTCGAAGCCACCAGTGCTTTCGCCCTCGCAGATTCTGCGGAACCTGCTCAGAGAAACCAAGCCCCTCCCATAGCTTTCGACGTCAATCCCAGACTTCCGAACGATAAGCACGAACAGCTCAAGGCCCTGCTCTTGCAATACGAAGATTGGTTTTCGTCGTCATCGAAAATTCGGCAGACCCCAATCACGAAACATCGCATCATAACCGAAAAAAATGCCAGACCACTCCGTCAGAGTCCGTACAGGGTTTCGACGCGAGAACGTGAGGCCATGAAGAGACAAGTTGATGAAATGCTGCGGGATGACATTATCCAGCCGTCCAAGAGTCCATGGGCATCCCCCGTGGTGTTAGTGAAGAAAAAAGATGGGACCCTACGTTTCTGCGTCGATTATCGCCGCCTGAACAAAATCACAAGAAAGGACGTGTATCCTCTCCCACGAATAGACGACGCACTTGATCGGCTCCATAACGCCAAGTACTTTTCGTCAATGGACCTCAAGACTGGCTATTGGCAAATCGAAGTCGACAAAAGAGACCGAGAGAAGACGGCGTTTATAACACCGGACGGCCTCTTCGAGTTTAAGGTGATGGCCTTCGGCCTTTGCTCAGCGCCTGCAACTTTTCAACGCGTTATGGATACAGTGCTGGCAGAATTGAAGTGGAAGACTTGCCTTGTGTACTTGGACGACGTCGTCGTGTTTTCCTCGAGTTTCGACGAGCATCTCCGGCACCTTGAAGCTGTACTTCAAGCCATCAAGATGTACGGACTCACAATGAAGCCAGAAAAGTGCAGATTTGCGTATGAGGAGCTCTTGTTTCTGGGGCACGTTATCAGCAAGTCTGGAGTTCGTCCCGATCCACGGAAAAGAGCCGCCATCGCGACTTCCCGCCGCCTACTGACAAGAAGGCCGTGCGCCGATTTCTGGGCCTGTGCGCCTATTATAGGCGGTTCGTGAAAAACTTCGCCCGCATCGCCGATCCTCTCACTAACCTTACCAAGACCGACGTGGAGTTCAAGTGGGAAACGCCACAGGAACACGCTTTCCAGGAGCTTAAACATCGCCTCCAGACGCCTCCGTTACTTGCCCATTTCGACGAATTCGCCGAGACAGAAATATATACTGGCGCAAGCAGCGTAGGTCTTGGCGCCGTTCTTGTGCAGAGGGCTGACGGACTTGAAAGGGTTATCAGTTACGCCAGCCGATCGCTATCCAAAGCAGAGGTAAATTATTCCACAACAGAAAAGGAGTGCCTCGCCATCATCTGGGCTACGTCAAAATTTCGCCTCTACCTCTACGGCAGGCCCTTCAAAGGAAGGACCCTTCAGGTCGCCTCGCACGATGGAGCCTGAGACTTCAAGAATATGACATTACTGTCATTTACAAGTCCGGCAAAAAACACTCTGACGCTGACTGTCTCTCCCGTGCGCCTGTCGAACAACCGCTACCCGACGACCCGGATGGCGACTACTTCTTGGGAACGATAACTACCGACGACTTCGCTGAACGACAGCGGGCCGACCCAGAACTTAAGGCCCTAATAGAATACCTCGAAGGCAGGACCGCCGAAGTCCGAAGGTATTCAAGCGCGCACTTGCGTTGTTCTTTCTACGAAACGGTCTTCTACAAAAGAAAAACTTTTCACCGCTTCGAGCTAAGTACCTCCTTGTGGTGCCTTCAGCTCTGCGGCCAGAACTCCTGCAGGCCCTGCACGACGATCCGACGGCAGGGCACCTCGGTGTTTCTCGCACGCTCGCGACGATACAAGAAAGGTACTACTGGCCACGTCTTACCACCGACGTCACTCGTTATGTGAGGACATGCCGGGACTGTCAGCGACGCAAGACACCGCCGACAAGGCTAGCGGGACTTCTGCAGCCAATTGATCCACCTTGCCGACCTTTCCAGCAGATTGGTATGGACCTACTGGGGCCGTTCCCGACGTCGGCTTTCGGAAACAAGTGGATCGTGGTAGCTACCGACTACCTCACCCGCTACGCCGAGACAAAAGCCCTGCCAAAAGGCAGTGCATCGAGGTAGCTAAGTTCTTCGTTGAAAATATCGTCCTACGTCACGGCGCCCCAGAGGTCCTTATCACCGACAGAAGAACGGCATTCACTGCCGACTTAACTCAAGCGATCTTGGCATACAGCCAAACAAACCACCGCCGGACGACAGCGTACCGCCCACAGACCAACGGCGTCACCGAGCGGCTTAACAAGACGATCGCCGACATGCTGTCAATGTACGTCGATGTCGAACACAAGACGTGGGACGCCATTCTTCACATACAACACGGCGGTGCAGGAGACTACGCAGATATCTCCATACAAATTGGTCTACGGAAGGAGCCCGGCAACGACGCTCGATGCCATGTTACCCAACGTCACGGACGAAGAAAACCTCGATGTGAGCGAGTACCTTCAACGCGCCGAAGAAGCCCGACAAGTTGCGTGTCTCCGTATCAAGAATCAACAGACGACCGACAGCCACCGTTACAACCTTCGACGACGCTTCGTGGAATACCAGCCTGGTGAACGTGTTTGGATGTGGACGCCGATATGCCGACGTGGACTAAGTGAAAAGCTTCTGCTACGGTACTTCGGACCATACAGGGTGGTTCGACGTCTCGGCCCACTTGGTTACAAGGTTGTCCCCGACGGCATCACGAACTCTCAACGACGCCGATCGTGACCTGAAGTCGTCCATGTCGCGCGCCTCAAGCCGTTTCATGAGCGTTAACAAACTGAAACAGTGTTTTTTTGTATTATTGTTGTCTTGTAATTTATTCATTGTACTTTCTTGCATTATTATTGTGCCTTCATTTTTGGTTAAAGCATCGGGACGATGCCTTTTTTCAAAGGGGGGCAATGCCACGTTCCATTTCCCAAGTTTTTGTTATCGTCCCAAAACACCACACGATTCTCAGCGCAAACCGCGCCTGCAGTTTTCGAGAAGGTTCCGGACTGTAGGAGATCATTTCGATAAGATCACGCCCACTGTGCGAACAGTACAGATTGTTCTGGAACCTACGCCACCGCCAGCGATAACGCTAGAACATTCGACGGCAAGGGCATATATGCCGTCGCGCTTCGCCGCTTGTCAGTTGTTGATCGAAGGCCGACGCTCCGTTTGCCGCTATCAGTCCGAGACTGCTATCTGTGCAAGACTGCTGCTGTAATTAGACTTTTTGTTTACCGGGCACAGGTTCGCCCAAATAAACAGTTAAATCCCAACACGAAGTTTTCTGTCTTCGGCCACGTCACAACCCCGTGACAATATATTAGTGAAAGCTTCTAAATTTCGTAGCTTTTTCTTCATATCTCCCATTTTATTTAACTCTCATTTCCTATCTCGCTTAACGAAATGGCAGAACTAGCCAAATACGTTCCTATATACCCTTTGAAGCTGACGGAAAAATTTAAGGTGAAGTCCTTTCGCACGAATTCCAGTGCCTAAATAGTAAGAGTTACTGTACCCTCGGTTTTAAATGCTTGAGCAGCACGAGGTGGTGTTGACATTGATGTATGTTGTAGGTCTGATCTTCTAGTGTTTTTCTAATGAATCCTATATCTGGTCTTTCAAATGGGGAATGTTCTTCATGAAGTATTTCGTGTGCCTATTTTTTTAAATGCTGATGACTCACTGCATGTAATGAATGTTTTTCATTTCTTTTTATTCCGCGAAATGTGTTTATTGCGACTGCGTGACGCTGGAATGTAACCAGCTAGGAAGCTTAGTCAAGCTCTGTTGGTTTTTTTTCCTACGCCCACCTCTCTTTGAAGTAGTAAAGAAAATGAAAATGAAATAATTGTTGGAGAGCACTGCTAACAAACATCCTGTATATTCGCTTTTGTTGACGATATATATATATATATATATATATATATATATATATATATACATATATATATATATATATATATATATACATACACCCTATAAAGTGATGTGGGGGCTACCGCAATTGTGGCTCAGGGGTGTAGCAAGCATCGGATGTGCTATTCCAAAATACCAGATTCTTATATTACGTCTAGTGAGTTATCCTTTCGTGGACTTTTCTTTTTGTACGTTTACATTAGAATTGGTTTTAATAACATCCACTATACTTCTGTAGGCCTCTTTGTATGTCAGTTATCACTATTGCATTGTTTAAAAAAGAAAACGAGTCGTTATATTTACACGTATTTTCTCATTTAGGACAATTCTTGTAAATTAGTGGGGCTACAATGTTCACACTGATGGTTGTTTTTCTATTCGATTGTGAAGAGACTAATTTGGCTATTCTAGTGGTAAAGTAGTCTTTACAGCTGCACGTATTTTTTATGGGGTGTCATGAATTTTTTTGGCTTTATGCATGAGATCCATATATTTATGAAGAATGTATAAAAACAATGAATTGAATATTATTGTGGAATAGTTACTTCTGTGTTATTGAAAATAATATTTGTAGTAGCCTTGTACAACATAACATTGTTCCAATAAGCAATGAAGACTAATACGATGTAACACTGTCACAGTCATTGTCACTGATTGAAAGCTCGAGATTTAGGACAAAGAAAGGATGGAGGCAGCAGTTCAGAGTGGCCAAATATATGTGTTCTAATGCTCTGGGCATTGCTTTATCTTTGTACAGATGCTGGAGAAACACGTAGCAGTAGCAATAGGAGCAGCTCTCTGACTACGGACCAACACCATAGTTATCGCACGAGCAGCAGTGGTCGCAGCGCGCATCTTGCCAGCCAGTCCAGCACACGCAACCAACAGCAGAGCTCTCGTTACGAGCCCAGCTCAAGCAACCTTGCACGCCATGACAACAGTCGCCATTCTGGCAATCATCACACGACGCATCAGCTGCTACACCACCCTCAATCGCTAATGAACAGTCAGTACAAGCCCTCGCTTACTTCATCGTCCGCCTCGAAAGCCAGTAAGAACAGTACGCACTCCGCCCAGCCTCTGCAGGGCTCATGGCTCCAACCCCACCAGTCCAGGCGCAGCTCTTATGAGCAAGGTGAGGATCACACCAGCCTAGGCTCTTTTTTGCTTATTCCACAGAAAGGGCCGTGAACGAGCCAAGTAACTATAAACGAACACCCATTGCAGGAGTTGCCAAGTTGTCTAAAGATAATCACTTTTGCAGTCACACCAAATATGAAAACCTCCTCTGTGACACATTTGGAACCGCGCAGGACTCTTTCCATCTTGCTAATCGTTTTTAAAATAGATATCCGTTTCTTTGTCGGGCTATGTCAGGCGTTTGTTGGGATCTGCCCACCGCACTCTACCATAGCAACAGCTGCGGGCGCGCGCGTCCCTATCAACCGGAGCCACCACTATGTCACGTTTCGGCGTCGGCATCTGCCACAACAGTTGTGGGCACGCGCACTTATCCTCGCCCCTAGCAACTGGAGCCCCCACCTCCTTGAATTGAACGTGACCTGCCGCCGCAGGAATGCAGTGCGTTTGAAACACGTTTGTGCTGCCACAGTATGTGTATTGTTCACTTCATAGTATCTTTAGGGGCGGAGCTCTTTGTAGCGGTACCCGTTCGTCCCTCATAGCCGTTGTAGTAGTGTGTAACAAGTACACCATTTTGACCTCCAAGGTGATGCCGGTGAGAGATTTCTTCTGTGCATTGTTGAATAATAAAAGATAGTACTCAGTGTACATGCGAATGGCTACTAAGGGGGAATGAGAGACATGAGAATTTTTTATTGTTCAACAACACGCAGAAGACAAGAAAAGATTGCTACATTATACTCGCTGGGCGTAACCTCTTAGGTTTTAGAAAGGTTTAGCGAGCTTTGGGCCACAGTGCCATGAATACAGTGAACTAGTATATACCATGAACTCGAGGTGGTTAAAGGTGGGAAGTAGACACGAAGCGCAAGCCGTAAGAAAGTGTGCGTGTGCCTCCTCTCGTTCAGTCCTTTGAATGTCTGCTGGATGGCGGTGCTTCTATATGCGGAATATACGAAGAAAAGATGCGAGATGGTGGGACTTGGAATGTTTAATAGATGGACGAACGGACACACAGACAGATGCATGGACGGACGCAGGAGCAGATGCATGGACGAAAGCAGGGACGGACGCACAGATGAACGTGCGGATGCTCGAACAGACGTATGGGCGTATGGACGCACGGGCGGCCACGCAGACGCACGCATGGATGGACGGAAGCAAAAACGAATTGACGGGCAGATGCTTCGCCCCACTATCCATCATTCACTTCGTGGAAATGCTGCCATTTTTTACCATACGCGCTAGCTTCTAGAGCTGGAAACGCATACCGCGTTTCTTGCAACATAAAAACGCCCCGGGGGGGGGGGGGCGAATGAACGGTGTAAGAAAAACAAAAACAAAACATAATTCTTTCAGCGCTGAGGTCTCACATGGGAAGAGCCGTTATTGATTGATTTGTGGGGTTTAACATCCCAAAACCACCATATGATCATGAGAGACGCCGTAGTGGAGGGCTCCCAAAATATTGACCACAAAAAGTTGTTTAACATGCACCGAAATCTAAATATACGAGCCTACAACATTTCCGCGGCCATCAGAAATGCAGCAGCCACAGCCGAGATTTGATCCCGCGACCTGCGTTTCAGCAGCCGAATACCTTATCCTTTAGACCACCGTGGCGGGGCAAAGTGCCATTATGAACGCTACGCAATGCATTCGCATTTCCTCATGTTTCCCTTCGGAGAGGTGTTTTTTTGTGTAGTTACTATTTCCTTCAAAAAACATCGTCATACTGGTTAATATTTTAAAGAAAATTTACAAGCAAAACGGTGTTAGTCACGAAAATCTAAGCAGAAATCTTGTGTGCTTTTTAATCTTTCAGAACAAAGCCACAGCTGAAAGTCATTAAAAAGATTGTGTTTGACATGTATTATGGCCACCTAATATTAGGAGTACTAATGCTGAATATAATATTGAAGGCTTCAAAATTTTGCGGCTTTTCCCGCCATCTAACTTGAGATTGGGGAACTGCTGACAAACATCCTTTGTATTGAAGCATGTTGACTGTTCAGCCTCTCCATGAAGTTCTGTTTATTATGTTGGGGCAAATGTTGCAGACAGCTGAGCACAAAGTAATCAGTTTCATCAAAGGAATCTAACAATGCATTCAAAGTGTGTACTAACACCGAGTTTTCCGGCTTTCACTAAATATTGAGCCTTTTTGAACTTCTCAAATATTATAGGTCTGCATGTGTTTCTTCTGACTAGATTGAGAAATTGTGTGAGCAATATGAGTGAACAATGATTGCATGCAGGGAAGTTCCGCAGAGCATGTTGTGGTGTGATTATTAGGTCTGAATAAAAATTGTGACGAACGGAAGAAAGGTTATTAGTGTCTTGAACGTTTAGTTTTTATTGTTTTTCAAGATGCCTAATTGTGTTTTATTTTCAGTAATAAGAAAGCTGCACTATTAATCAAGAGGAGGAAATGGATAACGGCCAGGCATGTAGCACGTAGACAGGACAACCGCTGGTCGTTAAAGGTAACTAACTGGATTCCCAGAGAAGGCGAGAGAGTTTGGGGGAGACAGAAGGTTGGGTGGGTAGATGAGATTAAGAAGTTTGCGGGTATATATTGGAAGCAGCAAGTGCAGGACCGAGTTGACTGGCGAAACATGGGAGAGGCCTTGGTCCTGCTGTGGACCTAGTCAGGCTGATGATGTTGAGGACGATGATGACTACGAAATAAAGAGAAGTGAACTTTCTGACTTCTATCGGTGGTACACATAAACTTAGCTTTTCCTTCCTTTTGATGTTCTGTTTGTTCGAGCTATTACGTTCTTTGAGGGAACATAGCCTTGTTATGGTGAAAGAGCGGTATATTTCATTTTTATTGCACTCTAAATTTTCAGACATCGTCTAATTGTTTTATTTATTGCTCCTATACTCAGGCTGGCTAGGGGAGGCAACGTCAAATCCCAAGAAAAGATCTTTGCCATCTTCAAGTGCGGCCTCGAGTGCAGCATCCACCACAAATTCCTCCGTGCCTCCGTCGAGCCAAGGACCTCGGAACGATCTTGTCATTCGACCACCCGCCAAGCGTGCACGACGGTTGTGAACAACAGAAACAGTTCCCCCTCAGCACAGGACTAGTCACCTACAACTTCATCATTCATAATTCCAACCTGTATCATCACCATTAGGTGGGGCATGTAATCGCTGTATA
This sequence comes from Rhipicephalus microplus, assembly GCF_043290135.1. NCBI lineage: Eukaryota > Metazoa > Arthropoda > Arachnida > Ixodida > Ixodidae > Rhipicephalus > Rhipicephalus microplus. The sequence goes on along the minus strand of NC_134708.1, from coordinate 109,005,356 downwards.
TGACCCATGCATCTGACATAATGGCGGTGTGTGTGAACATTTTACCCATAAAAGAAAAACAAGAAATCAGGATGCTCTCACAACGTTTTCTTCAACAAAATTTGATTTAGTGTGCTTACACGGGTAATATCCCGGGAAGTCTGTTGTTGCAGGAATCCCGAGCTTGATAATTATATTTACAAACACCGTGGTGCTTCACTTCATTTCATTTCATTTATTTCGACCTTAAAGGCCCGAAGGCATTACATAAGGGGGGAGAAGTAACAAGATAGGGTACAATGGTCAACAGGAAAAAGCAAAAAAAAAACAAATAAAAATAAGTAAATAAATAAATAAATGAATAAAAGCAAATAAGTTTACACAGAAGACAGGAATTAGAAATCACATGAACGAACTAGAACAAGATAAAAAAGAATACACAATGCTTTACATATGTTAAACAATTGCAGAGTAAAACTAAGTACAATTCTAAAACGATTAGCGATAAACACGAAGTAGTTGAGATTATCAGGAGAGACGCTTGAAAAAATGTTCGTTCAGTTTTGCGCGGAACGTTTCCCTGTCGGCGCATGAAGCGGAGTCATCCGGTAAGGCATTCCAGAGGGCTTTTGCATTAGGAAAAAATGAGGTGATAAATGCTGTCGTCCTGCCATTTATGCGTGCAATGGGCCTGCTGTGATTTATGCGCGATGAAGTTCTGTGAGCAGATTAGAGCAACTGATGTCTTGAGCGTGGATGATAGTAGAAGCGGTGTAGAAGGCATAGACGGGTGATCAAGCGGCGGCATTCAAGAGTTGGAAGGGAAAGAGAGTGTATTAGCTCGGTAACGCTGGTTTTGTGTGAGGACTCTAATTTAGTTGTTAGGTAGGCTTGTGAAGGATGCCAGATTGCTGAAGCATATTCAAGTTTAGGTCGTACGAAGGTGATGAAAGCTAGTTTTTTTACGTCGGGGGATGCGCACTTCGGGTTGCGTCGAAGGTAGCCGAGTGTACAGGATGCTGTAGAGCAGATGGAATCGATGTGGGTGGTCCAGGATAGCGATGAAGTCAAGTGGACGCGAAGATATTTGTAGCATGATACGGAAGCTATGGGCACGGCGTTAGTGGAATATATGTTGGCAAGTACGGCACGCTTACGAGTAAATGATAATGATTTGCACTTATCTATGTTTAGGGGCATGAGCCATTTATTGCACCATGAAGCAATTGAGTCGATCGATGTCGCGTTTCCATTTCATTTTTTTGTTTTTCTCATGTTTTGTAAAAATATCGCATAATCGTCTTAACTGTCCTTTGTATGCATTCTTTTTGCATGTCTGCGCTATCTGTGTTTTTCCATTATCATCTCTTTCATGCCTGGTATTACTACTATGTAATGCGTTTGGCTTGCTTTGTTGCCTGCCGCATACTATGACACAAGCCACTGATTGCTTAGGCAGGCCTAACAACGTATTCTGTTTCATCCTTTCAGTCTGTAAATGACTCATTGACATAGCATGAACATCATTGTATAGTGCACTCAATATCCGATTTTAGCAAAAATGGCCTCATGTTACGCTGGTTTATGCACATTATAGCGACTAGTACTGTTGAACTGTGAATAAATATGTATTTATCATGAAGTCATCGATGATCTTTTTCTACACGAATACAATAAAATCTCAGCCGTGAAATAAAGTGGAAGCTCGTTTGCAATGCCAACTTGAAGTTTCGTCTTGGTTCAGGAGAAGTGGCACGTAGCACTAATCATTGAGCACGCCATTCCTTTTGTAGCGTTGCTACATTCAAAAGTACTAAAATAAAATAACTCAAAAAAACTTCGTTAAGAGGTCTGTGTGTGTCGTATTAATGATTTCAGCCTTTACTTTATAGTTAATGCGGTGCATCCTAATAAATAAAATATTTCTTCCAATTCTTGAACATGCATGCTCGGTATTCCCGCCGTTTTTTTTTTAACCAAGCACTTATAAAACGACTTCGCATTTGTACACTTGTGACGGTTCTCTGATGCATCCTTGGCACCTTTTTTATAAAGAAGGCTTCTATGAGCATTAAAGCCACATTGTATCGACTTATATCCCCAACCAAGGATGCCCTTTTAACGAGAAGGCATTCGCTGATTCTATAATGATGTAGTTTTTTCAGTGCACGAAACAACATGGACAGAGAAAGAAAGGACAGGCGCTAACTTGCAGCAATGTTTAATTTGGAAAAGGTAACCTGAGATAGGCACTATCGCTTTTATATCATCATGATTGGATGCATATCGCGAACTCACATATCCTTACGTAGATAAGCTAACTCTTTACAAGAAATGGCGATTGACAGTTTAGAAACAATTATCTGCTGGTCTATCAAACATCTCTGTCTAGATTGCTTCGAGGGTCAGCTCATCTCTGCTGGTACCAACAACTGAACTCAATAGAACTCGCCATGCACAAGGTACGGACATCGACACTTGCACGGTCATTTCGAAGGTAGGCTGGTCGATAACTGTGTTTTAAAACATTCATTGCTCTTTCGTGTATGAAGTTAGCTTATCTACGTAAATATATGTAAATGTGCAAAGTGTGTCTGATAATGATGAATGAAAAGCAATGGTGCCTGAATATATGCTTACCTTTTGTAGAGATAAACAATGTAGCGAGTTAGCACCTGTTTAGTTTTTCCTTGTCTGTGGTTTTTTCTTCCCGCGCTAAAAAAACACAGTATGACGCACCAACACACCCAAACGAAATGCTGCTTTAGTAAGCTTCATGACTACGAGAAAGCTGAACGCGGTCTCTCAGCCGTTCGTTTCAACAGACTTTCCTATGTATACCCTACTACATGTTAATGGGATATGATGTGCCCCACAGTTTTCTTGCTCGTGACAAACCAAACATAAGCGTGATGACAGAAAGCTAACACTGACGGCGCGGCTACGACGGCATGTCCTTGCCCACCCTTTTCAAGTGATGTAGCAAAAAGAATAATTGCTAAATAATCGCTATATTCCTTTCAAACTTGTGGTGGCTTCTTGAAATCTTCAGTCTTACTTTGCTCTACTCTAGCAAAGAAATGAATATATCGATGCTAAACCAGAATAAAAGCACTCCCGGCAGGCAGTAGCCACCGGTTTTGAGGCGTGCACCACCGCCAACGCGTGACCCGCTATCAGAGAATGCAAGAAAATTGTCGTTGCGCTAGCAAATGACGTATTTGTCCTCACGCTGAGAGGTGTTCGCATCGAGACACCTCATATGCACTACCGTATGCTTTCGCGTTAGCGGTTGAGTAATGGAGAATCGTAATGCATTACGAAGGGCTGCTTATTCTGCCGCCATTGATATTGTTGTGTAGGCTGTCTTCAAATTATTCGTCGTGACAAACCTTAATTGGTATCGTGACTACGGCGCTTAACTTGTTCGACAGAACAGATCCATCAGTGTAGATGTGCATGGAATCTCTGTACTTTTCATTTCAGCGAAATAGTGAGAGCTGCTTAAGTGTTGGAGAAGACAAATCGGCTTTTGGTCTGGAAGCGAAGTACGGAAATGTTGCTGCAGCGAGGCACCGTAGAGGAGTCACAGGTCTAGCGGCACGAGTGAAGAAAGCTGGTATTGACTCACCATGCGCGGTCACTGTGTCGTCACCAACACGCAAGAAGGCAATTTTCTGTGACTCGGAAGTGGCACTGCAGTCTCTACTGTCAGCTTCATGCCGTGGACCACACGAGCAGCTTGTAGTAGAGACAGCAAAGCTTAGCACTACCTAACTGAGAAAAGGCCCCAAAATACATTTGAGTGGTTACGCGGTCACTGCAAAATCACCGACAAAGCAATGGGTCGATCAGGCTGCCCGCTCAGCCCTCGCAAAAGATCATGAGTTACTACGACCGCTTTCATAGGACCACCGCTGCACGAAAGCTCCACTGTTTTGCTCGCCGACGCACTACGTCACAATAAAAGCAGCTACACTTCAACCATGCCTGACTGCACTCGCTTGACCCTGTGCTAAGTCTTGAAGTCCCGTCTAGGCTTCGCCCTGCAGACGCCACCGTTTTGTGTAGGTTGTGATTAGGCGTTGCGTTTACCAACGCCCATATGCTTTCCGCATCGGTATGGCCGATACCGCTGCCAGTGACCACTGTGGCAATGAAGAAACTATCGCACATATTTTTTGTGGCCACCGACAATGTAGTTCACAGCGACTACGTGCATCTTTGCAACGCACTCAACAAATTAGATAAGAAAATTAAACCTCTGTCGAAGGAAAGAGTTTTACACCCTCATCAGGATGCGACGTCACAGAGGCGTTACTGTGCGCCTTTTGTGATCAACAGGCCTCCCTGAACGATTGTAGCCAGAGCACTCTTCTGGTGCGTTGTGTGCGTCTTTGTTTTCTCCTGTGTGCACATCATCGTGTGCATTTCTCTCTCTCTCCTGTCTCTGCATCTTGTTTCATGCCCCCCCCCCTCCTAGCGCTTGGTAGCAAACCAGATGTTAAAAGCTTAACTTTTCAGCATTCTACTTCATCTCTCTCTCTCCTTCTCCTGTGTTACCAGATAGACTAAAATACGCTTTTGTACTCCCTTGGCGCAATCCAGAAAGTAGGCGTTTCTTTTTTCCTCTCTGGCCTTCGACAGGTCAGGCCCGTCGTCTGGCGATCGGCGACAAGCATTGTTTATCTCCGACGGGCTAAAAGCAAGGCGCCTGCAAAAACAGAGTGCGGCCTCGCCGCATAGCTTTGGTTGCTATCCAGACAATATGGCGGGCATATGCGTTCCTCTGCTCCCGTAGGAAGCATATAGACATTTGCATGGGGCGAGGAGGTTCGGCCTGTCAACAACGCATTTCTCCTCTTTGGCATGTGGGCGACTGCTTGGGGTGTGTTTGTTAATGCTGGTATGTGTGGCATTTTTGAGAAATTTGCCGTGTATTCAGCCAACCTGCGCGTTTAGTTTTTTTTTTTTTTTTCATTGCTATGACGGCGAAGAGTTGATCATCAGCAAACCACTGCGCTCTCTTTGGGCGCGCTAGCAACTGCAGAAAAACGAAACTGCTCTCGGAAGAAATACGTCATGTGCATCACCAGGCGCGGAGTTTTTGTGGCTGTGGACTCTTCAAGTTGCAACGTTTTCCTTTCGACGAGGAGCAGTGTCTTCTATGGCTTGCAAACTTAAACATAAAAAAAAACTTTGTACCATCCGTGGGTACTCGGGCACGTTCAGAGCACTTCTTCTCAGGCGAACAAACCACAATGACTTCGACACAGATGCTCAGCCTCCACTATAAACGGAAGGTAAGCAGCCTATTCTAGAGATGATAATATTTTTCCGATAAACAGCCCCACGTAAAAGTTCTCTCTACCGCAGGTCAAAGTACAGCGGCGACAAATAGTGAAGCAAAAGCTTGTGCCAACGAAGAAACGAAGGGTAGCTTACCAAATACTCTGCTGTGCAGTGATACATGGTGCTCTTACGATCGTGATAAATGCTCCTGCGTGGGCACGCACTGCGGAACATTGGGAGCACTGTCATTTTCACTGTCAGCAGAAACTCCAGCCATCTTAACGCACTGAGACTCACTCAAATATCGCGATTAGAAAAAGGATAAAAAGGAGACGCGCAGGCACGTTAGCGCCGTTCGATTTAAGTGCTGTATTCGGGTGCACACCTGTAAAAACGAACGAGCGAGTAAGATACGGTCACTCCTTCAGAGTCGGGAGACGCAGGTGCTTCGCGAAGTGATCGGACGCGACGCTCATCGGCTCCGTCGATTTTCGGCTGGAACCGTGCTCTTTTCAATGTGGCTGCTCTAAAACTTGTGCGACTGCATCTGCAAAGTCAGCAAGATTCTGGAGACACCGATCTTACCCAGGTACGTCCAATTTTCGGCCACTTCGAGCAACTTTGCATCACAACGTAGCGAACGAGCTAAGCCTCACGGCTGCCGCTCCGCCGCTGCTGGATGCGGAGACGCCGCTTGGTCAACTCCTCAACATGGCGCTGCCTGAACAACGTGGCTACGACCCTACGACTCTGTTGTGGTCGTATATCCCGACAAATCCATCAGACGACGGCCCATCCACCATTTCGGCAGAGCAAGCTGACATTTTTCAACTCGTCGAGGGTCGGCGTCGCCGCCGAAGAAACGCGGATGGAGCGTCTGCACTGAAAACTCCTCTCAACTATCCAGCCACTGGAGACGCTCGCGCTCCATCTCCTCAAGCTCCACAAAAGACTTCACCAGTCTCCAAGTGGACGCCGAAACCAACGGTCAGGATGAATCCTAGCGACTACGTGATCGTGCTCAAGCCACGCATCACAGTAGCCCTCAAGGCAGCGTTTCAACAAGGTGAGCTTGGTGCTGCCATTTCCCAACTAATCGGTAGGCAGCACATGAATGACATCACCATTTCTCCCAATTGGGAGCAAAACATCATCATCTGTGGCACGCAGAATAACGAGGTGGTTCAGAAACTGCTGTCGGACTTTCAAATCAACACCAGCAAAGGACCGCTGCCGCTTCGCGGTCACCTCAAGCTCACCGGTGATGTGTGTCGCGGCGTGATTTCTGTGCACAACCTCGAAACCAGTGCGTCCCTGAAACATAGTGTGCAGTGGCGTGGCGGTGAACTAGTCTATGCGCGCAAGCTGGGGAACTCCAACGTAGCTGTGTTGACTTTCGCGGGAAGGAACGTTCCGCGTTTTGTCCACTATAACGCAGAACTGACTCCTGTCATGGAGTACAAGAAGACAGTGTCAGCGTGCTACCGCTGTGCTGCACTGGGGCACCGGGCGGATATCTGTCCCAACCCGGTCACCGAAAGATGCAGCCTTTGTGGCCAAAACGTGGGCGCTGGTCCTGAGGGGATGTCCCCCCACGAATACAACCCAACGTGCATAGTTTGCGGGGTTCCGCACCTCACCAGCTCCCGCGAATGCACTGAAAAATTCATCAGGCTTCAGCAACCAGGGTCCAGGACATCGGGGACCCCAACCAAACCAAAGCGCCGGTCAACTGGCAAAGCAGCAATGGCAACGCTACCACCTGGTACGGCGGAATCTCCAGCTTTCGGCGCTCCATCTGGCAACGCTGCACGCAACCAACCCAAGGTAGGCAGTTGGGTGGAGGTCACCCCCTCACCCTCCTCTCTCTCCTCTCCACCTTCTGCCACAAGCACTACCGAAACACAAAAACTCAGGCATGAGCTCGCCCTTTTGCGATCTCAGAATGAAAAACTAGCCTGCGAACTTGACTCGCTCAGATGATTGATTGATTGATATGTGGGGTTTAACGTCCCAAAACCACTATATGATTATGAGAGACGCCGTAGTGGAGGGCTCCGGAAATTTAGACCACCTGGGGTTCTTTAACGTGCACCCAAATCTGAGTACACGGGCCTACAACATTTCCGCCTCCATCGGAAATGCAGCCGCCGCAGCCGGAATTCGAACCCGCGCCCTGCGGGTCAGCAGCCGAGTACCTTAGCCACTAGACCACCGCGGCGGGGCGACTCAGTTCAGAATGCAATCATTTCCCGCCGTCCTCTCCTCGACCGAATATGCAGCGTGGGCATCATACGCCCTCCATTTAAAACGAGCGAACACTCGCACCCTTACAACCTCTAATTTGACTCTTGCAATCGATCCACACCTCCTACATCTTTGGCACGCTCGCCGAGGGCTCTTAAAGCGCTGGAAACGCAACAAACTTAATCGGAAACTTCGCGCTCGCATTGAGGCGCTCACTGCAGAGGCGGCCGCATACTCTGCACAACTTTCCGATGCTAACTGGGCAGACACCAGTTCGAAGGCTGCAAACCAGATGAGCTCTAAGAGTGCGTGGCGACTCTTTAGAAGCCTTCTCAATCCCTCCACCACCAGGGGAGAAACGCAACGCCAACTCCACCGTGCTCTGCATGCCTTTCAGGGCACTACGGATCAACTCGCGCGAGAACTTTGTGACCGCTACATCTGCCAAACATTTGATCCCGCGGGCCCAGCATATACGTATTCCGGCGCCCCTAACTACGACCTCGACGCCCCATACACGCTTTCCGATTTACGATTTGCACTCACGAAAATGCAACGGGGCACGGCCCCTGGACGCGACGGAATCACAGTATCGCTCCTGACAAATCTTCCCAACCAAGCACACCTCTCGCTACTCCACCTTATCGATTCGATATGAAACGGCTCTCCGCTGCCAACGGAATGGACCACATCGGTCATGACATTCATACCCAAATCAGCAAAGTCCGTTAGTATCGAGGCACTGAGACCCCTCTCACTTACGTCCTGCGCAGGCAAACTCATGGAAACCATGGTTCGCGAACGCCTTTCCGCCTACTTGGAGGCCAGGAGGACCTTTGCCGACACGATGTTTGGCTTTCGCCCGCATCTGCCGGCGCAGGACGTCCTGCTCCAGCTACAACACGATATCATAGAGCCGACTACTATGTGCCATAACGATAAAGCCGTGCTCGCTCTCGATCACCGTGGGGCGTTCGACAACGTCAAACACAGCACTATACTCACTAACCTGTCTACCACAAACTGCGGGCAGAATACTTTCAACTACATTCGCGCCTTTCTATCACATCGCACCGCCTTCATTCGCCTTAATTCTACCGAACACGGCCCGTACTTATTAGGCACGCGGGGTACACCTCAAGGGGCAGTCCTGTCTCCTCTGCTTTTTAACCTGGCGATGATGAACCTCCCCTCTCTTCTACGCGAGGTCGAGGGAATACAACACGCACTATATGCGGACGATATCACAATCTTGACCAACACCGGCTCCTTAGCGCAAATCGAAGAATGCCTGCAAAAGGCTGCCCTTCTGGTGGACACCTACGCAGGTTCATGCGGCCTGGAGTGCTCTCCAGCTAAATCGGCTCTTCTTTCAGTCTCTCCGCTACCGCCGCCTCAAACTTTTCTTCCGTCCGGGCCCATCCCGTCAGTGCAAAATATTCGGGTTCTTGGCCTTCACCTCACATCGTCCTTGGATCCAAAGGGCACAATAGCAGGCCTCAGACGCACCAGCGAACAGGTGAGCCGCATGATACGGCGAGTTTCTACCAAGCGCGGCGGCCTCCGCGGGTCTCAGTCCCTACGATTGGCCCACGCGTTTGTGACCAGTCGCGTTCTCTACGCCTTGCCTTACTTTCGCCTGCGTCGTCGACACGAGCACCAGCTGGACGTCCTTCTTCGTTCAGTATACAAACGTGCTCTGGACCTACCTATTGCAACTTCCAACAGCCGATTCGCGGCTCTGGGGGTACACAACACCTTTGCAGAGATGCGCGAAGCTCATCGCGTTAACCAAATCAATCGACTGTCGCAGACGCCTTCAGGGCGCCGTCTTCTACACAGACTTGGCCTTAACCCGATATCTGACCAAGACCCTCTGCAGCCGGTACCAGAGCTCTGGAACTATGGGTGGAACCTCTACCCCGTAATATGAACCCCTACCTCCATCCTGGCCGTAGACTAGCACGCGCCGCGGCCCTTCATACGCGACACTCCGATCGTCCTGGTGTTTTCTACGTGGACGTCTCGGGTCCCTCCCCCTCGGGTCACTTCACGGCTGCCGTGATTACAGAGGGCAAACACGTAGATGGCCTCTCCTTTCGAGCAGACACAGTAACGCACGCTGAAGAGGTTGCCATAGCTTTGGCCGCCTCTCACCCTGCCTCACGCACCATCCTGACGGGCTCGCGCTCGGCCTGTTCTCAGTATCTTCAGGGTTCCATTGCCCCGCTGGCGGCTAGCCTACTACAGGCAGCCTCTTGGCGCTTTAACCCTCATCCTATTCGTATAGTCTGGACCCCAGGCCACTCGGGCCTGCCCGGCAACGAGGCGGCAAATGCCGCTGCCCGCGCTTCTCCTGTCCGGGCCGTTGCCCCTCCATGTCCCGAGACGGAATCTGGCAATACCAACCTGACGCGCTTTCACGAAATTTTGGCTTATTACCGGGCTTCGCGCCGCCTCTACCCGGACTCCGCACGCGGTTTGGAGAAAGCGGACGAACGACTGCTACGCCGCCTGCAGACAAACATCTTTATCAGTCCGGCGGTCGCCAGGCACTTTTTGCCGGAAATCAATGGCACCTGCTCGACCTGTCATGTGCTGGCCGACACATATCACGTTGTAGCATCGTGCCCAGTTAATCCCGTCCCTTTCTCATCCCCTTTTCCTATCCCAACTAGAGAGGCTTGGGAGGAGCACCTGCTCGGCTGCTCTACTTTGGCTGCACAGTGCTCCTTGGTGGAGCGCGCACGGGCAGCTTCCAGCTCCGCTGGCGTCCCGGAATAGGGTCTTGCCACTCTAGCAGGCCGATGGGCCACGTCGGCACTCTCTAGTAGACTTTTTCTGAAATAAATGTTTTTTACCACCACCACCATCCCGCGTTCGCCCCGTAGTAGATGGCATATTCGGCGGCGCGGGGCGCATCCAGTGCGAACAACGCTGCGTTTCGGCGGCAGGGGAATTTCGGTCGCTGTAGAAAGCGGATGTTTCAGTGTGAACTGAAACTAAGTGTGTGCGTATGTTTCAGTGTGTCGAGCGTGCAACGGAGGCGAACAAGCGCATCTAGGATGGATGAATGGATGGATGGATATATGGATGGATGGATGGATGGATGGATGGATGGATGGATGGATGGATGGATGGATGGATGGATGGATGGATGGATGGATGGATGGATGGATGGATGGATGGATGGATGGACGGACGGACAGACGGACGGACGGACGGACGGACGGGCGGGCGGACGGACGGGCAGGCGGACGGACGGATGGATGGATGAATGGATGGATGGATGTACGGATGGATGGATGGATGGATGGATGGATGGATGGATGGATGGATGGATGGATGGATGGATGGATGGATATGGCTGTACCCTTTAGATCGGGCGGTGGCTAGCGCCACCAAGCCGTAATACTTAATGAACCCAAAACTATATTTATTTTTTTCCTTAAAAAGTGAGTTGGAGGATTCGTACTTTGCAGTAAAGAGTTTAATTTTCACTCGTGCCTTGACTTTAGCCACGAATCAGATAACCACCTTCTAGTTAAGTCTTCTTGCTTAAAGTCTATTTTGCCCTCCCGGTCCTTAAACCCCAGTGCTTTGAAAAACTCTGCGCCATCATCCTGAACTATAGGGTGAAGCCCTTCACAGAACATTATCAAGTGTTCGGCAGTTTCTTCTTCCTCTCCACACGCACTGCATACTGTGTCTACCCCTTCGTATTTGGCCCAATATGTCTTGGTTCGCAGTACTCCCGTCCTTCCCTCAAACACTAGAGAACTACCCCGAGTATTATCATAGATCATTTCCTTGGCAATTTCCTGCTTAAAAGTTCGATAGATCACTAGTGCGGACTTCTTAATCATGCCCATTTTCCACATGTCAGTCTCCGTTTCCTTCACTTTCTTCTTAACCGATAGTTCTTTTTGGTTTGGCCACCTGCTGTTTTCTAAGTATTTACCAGCGAACTTCCTGGTTCGCTTCCTCCATTTTGTATCGACATTCTTCATGTACAAGTAGCTGAAAACCTTCCTAGCCTAACGCTCCTCCTTCATTTCTCTCAATCGCTTCTCAAATTTTATCTTGCTGCTAGCTTCCCTGCCCTCAAATGATGTCCATCCCGTATCACCTTGTACTCCCTAATTTGGTGTATTCCCGTGAGCTCCTAAAGCAAGCCTACCTATTCCACGTTGCTTAATTTCTAATCTTGCTTGAACTTCTGATCTCATGCACAAGACCACATTGCCGAACGTCAGCCCAGGAACCATGACCCCTTTCCATATTCCTCTCACAACATCATACCTATTGTAATTCCACAGTGCCCTATTTTTCATCACTGCTGCATTCCTGTTACCTTTAGTCGTCACGTATATTTCGTGTTCCCTCAGGTACTCGGTCCCATATTGCTTGTCCATTCGCCCAGATATTTGTATTTATCTGTTATCTCTAGCGTGACCTCCTGTATCCTAAGCTCACTACCTTCGTTGTCATTGAAAATCATGACTGCTGATTTTTCTTTACTGAATCTAAAATCTAACCTATCTCCCTCATTACCGCAGATGTCCATCAATCTCTGCATATCTTCTTTGTTGTTGGCCATTAGCACTATATCATCTACGTACATTAATGCTGGTAGTGCCTGATCAATAAGTTTTCCTTGTTTGACAACAGAGAGGTTGAAGCCCAGTTCACTTCCCTCTAATTTTGCCTCTAATCCTTGTAGGTACATCATGAATAATAAGGGTGACAGGGGACACCCCTGCGTAAGCCCCCGTTTTACCTCTGCAGGCTTGGATACCTGTTTTTCCCGCTTTATAACTACCTTGTTACCTTTATAGATACCCTTTAAAAGATTAGTGACCACATGTTCCTTGCCTAGTGTGTCTAGTATTCCCCACAATTCCTCTTGAACCACGCTATCGTACGCTCCCTTGATATTCAAGAATGCTAGCCACAAGGGCCTGTGTTCCTTTTCTGCTATTTCGATGCACTGCGTCAGTGAGAACAGATTGTCTTCCAACCTCCTGTGTTTCCGAAACCCATTCTGCAGTTCCCCCAGCACCCCCTCATCTTCTATTCATGCCTGCAGTCTTTCCTTTATAATCTGCATCGCCAGCCTGTAGACCACTGATGTCACTGTTATAGGACGGTAGTTGTTTATGTCAGCTTTGTCCCCCTTTCCTTTATAGATCATGCTCATCCTGCTAAGTTTCCATCCATCGGGAACTTCACCATTGATTATTATTTTGCTCACTGCCTCTCTCAAAGCCTGCTTAGACTTCGGACCTAATGTCTTTATCAGCCTAATTGGAATGCCATCTGGGCCTGTTGATGTTACTACTAGGAACTCTTTTCTCAGCCCTTTCCCACTCTCGTTGTGAAAAGGGAGCCATTGCACCACTTGATTCGTCCTTGTCTATTGTGGTGCATAAAGTACTTCTTAAGGCACGTTAGGCACGAGCGCCATCTGGCAGTTATCTTCGAAAACGAAGGCGTGCGCGACTACGGAGAAAGATGCGCGCCAGTCACGGAGGTAATAAGGTGTAGAATGCAAAGCGACGGGCAGGTGCTACCACCATGCCGTCGTAGCAAAGTGTTCGAAACACCTTCTTGAGCATCACGTTGCACTGTCAGCGCAGTGCGTTAAACGCTACAGTCCTTAGAGTTACTTGTGTGTGCCTCTTCTAATATAAAGGCAGACATACAAAACATAGACATGTTGTTATGGCGCCTCAGATATGCGCAATATTTGCTTTTTAATTGACGATCGCGCAACTATGAACGCTAAACCTTGAGTAATATTGGTGGGCGCTCTGGATGGGGTTGACCGTTTGTTGCGTTTGAGGTATTGTTAGGGGACGCAGCTGAGCTGCCGACGAGAGCGGACGCGTTTCGACGGCTCCGTGAATATCGGCTGAAAGCATCGGCTCGCGCGACCATCGCCCCACCGGCGTTCCCCCACTCTCAGCGCCCTGGCTCAACGCAACGCCGCCCAGCTCTCTGGCCCCACCGGCTAAGGACAGACCTGCCGGACGCCCTGGACGAGGCCGTGGGGTCGCCCCCAAGCACTCTTCTTCCGGACACCATCGACGACCTGGACTAACCACCCTTGGTGCCGTTCACTTCAACATTGTGCGTGGGACGCTCGCCAGGACAGTTCCGGCGTCTCGCCGGTTGCATCTGGCAGCGGCAACGCTCCCGTGTTCTTCATGTGAACCAGTAACGATGGCTGCAGCGGAGCTTAAGATGCAGCCATCACAACCATCATCCGCTCCGAAACGCAGTGCGAAACGCGTGGCTGACTCACAAATGGGAATAGATGATTTGTCTGCTTCAGCCACACCGGCAAGCAAGCGGGAGTGCCCCTCCCCGGCAGCTGTCGCCTCGCCTGGCACCGAGTCTAAGTACAAAGTCGTCGTAAAACCTCGTGAGTGCTTCGATGTATCAAAATTGTCAAATCGCCTCCTTCAGTCAGCCTTCGACACCTGCCTCAACACCACCGCGTTTCAAGGTTTCTCCATTCACCATCCCACCAACAGCGTATCCGTATGGGTGCGTTCGCTAGCAGACGTTGACCGCCTCACCCACCTGCAAACTCTGCCAGTCACAGCTGATTGTACTGTACAGGTGCAAGCGTACTTGAGTTCCGGCTCGGACTTGCGTCGGTATGTGGTCTCTGGGGTTGACCCAGGGGAATCGCCGGAGGGCCTTATCACTGCTTTGACCTGCTCCACACACAAGATTGTAACAGCTCGTTATATGGGCCGTGGACGCACGTGCCTTGTCACTCTCCAAGGGCCTCGAACGCCACCAAGCCGCATTACGTACTATGGATGCATCCTGAAATTTCATGAGTACAAGCCCGGTGTGGTACACTGCTATCGGTGTTTTCGTACCGGTCACATGCGAGATTCTTGTCCCCAACCCGCAGACACCTCCATGGAGTCCGTCGAGACGCGCACGTACAAATGTGGGCTCTGCCAAACGGACGATCATGAAATAACGTCCAAAGATTGTCCAGTTAAACAGAAGGCTCTCAAAGCCCGTCGCCAACGCAAGCGCCGCCAGCGTTCGGTGACACAAGAAGAAAGGGACGCCGACATTCCGACTAGCAACCGGTTTGAACTGTTGTCCCCCTCCGAAGAGGACACACCAGCGTTGGTAGAACCTGAAAATGCTTGCTATGAAGTCCCCACGTACAGCGACGCCGTCAAGCGGGGCAAAAAACGTGTTCAGCAGCCTGCGAATACGCCTAAATTGAGCGTTACGGGTACAGACGATCTGGCGAAGCTTGACCAACAGATACAGCAGCTCCAAATGGAAGTCAAGCGCCTCGCTCAACGCAGAACCCATCTCGCTCGACCCGCTGGACCAACTGCGATGCGCGGTACAGACGTGCCGTACGCTGCTTCTGTGCCTGAATTATCCTGCGCAAGCGCGTCAGCACCAGTCAAGATGACTCCGGCAGAGCTCCTCCACTTTGTTGCCCGGCAACTGCAAGAGCTTTCAAAGGTGGTGCTCGCCAACCTTCCACCGCAATGACCACTCCTTTGAAAGCAACGCGCCACCACTGTGTCCTGCAGTGGAACTGCCGGGGACTTGCAAATAAAGTTGGTGAGCTTCGCTATCGCCTTGCGCTGGGGAAGCTCCCCGCTTGGTGCCTGCTTCTACAAGAAACGAATTCGCTTCCACGCATCCCTGGATTCACTGCGTATGATTCCCCAACCATCCCTGATCGACGCTGCACCAATGCGTTGGGACCTCCAGGCAAGGCTGCAGTGTATGTTGTGACTACATATCCTCAAACGCAGGTTCCCCTGCTGCAGTGGTGTAACCAGTGGCAAGAAGTGGTGGCAGTGCTCGTTAGACTTCCGCGTACTGACGTGATTGTGGTTTCAGTTTACGTGCGTCCGTATAGTGGCAGCGCTCCCCGACTGCGTTTGGGGTGGCTGGCTCACCTGCGTCAAACCTATCCTGGGTGCCCAGTACTAGTTGGGGGAGACTTCAATGCACCTCATCAGTCGTGGGGCTACCCTTCTTCCAGTGCTAGAGGCAACATCGTGCTAGACACATTTACAGACGCGCACTTTGTCCTTCTGAATGCCCCGGCTACTTCTACACGTCGGTGGGATCATCCCTGTGCTCCACCTTATGCGCCCGATCTCTCGTGGTGGTTGGGCATGTGTGACGTTTCGTGGGACCTAGAACCAGACTGCTGGGGGAGTGATCACCATCCGTTGAAAATTGGTTTGGCCGCGTATAACCAGCGCCGCCTCCGACGTCGATGCTACACAACCAACTGGGACTTATTCCGCAATGAACTGAACGACTCGATTGCTGATACATCGTCTGATCCATTGCAGGTGTTAACCAGAGCTGTACAAGCCGCCACGCAGTCAAGCTGGGTAGAGGAGAACCGACCACATCCAAATTTACATCTTCTGCGTCTGTGGGCAGCACGCCGTCGTGCAGAGCTGGCCTTAAACCGAGATCCGGCAGCCGCTGAGCTTCGTGATAACCTCAACAGACTCACCGCTGCGGCGCGTCGCTGCGAGAAGCGTCTCGCCCGCGAACGGTGGATGGACTGGTGTGCGTCACTCGGTCCATCGTCTTCAACCGCCTCAATATGGCGAACGTTCCGGAGTATGGAACTAGGCACCCGTACGCCGGACCCAGCGGCCAGTGCGTGTCTGTCTTCTGGATGCACGCCAAGCCAGTTCGCTCCAGAAATAGTTAAGGCTTTCTTCCCGGCCTACAACCTGGCCCCACCACAATTCGACTGTCCGTGTAACCTGCCTCCGGAGGTTGGCGTGACTCCCAGTCCGTCGGACATCGAAGGCATGCAAGCGCCATACACGATGGCGGAGCTCCAGGCAGCAATTGACCAGGCAAAAGTACGCAAGGCACCAGGACCAGATGGGATCTCCTATGAAGTGTTCAAGAACATGGATGGCCCTGCACTGCAGTGGCTGCTGGACACGCTTAACGCAGTCTGGACGACCGGAGGGCTGCCTGAATCGTGGAAGCATGCCGAAGTTGTGCCGATACCTAAGCCGGGAAAGCACCCGAACAGCCTCTTTAATCTTCGGCCGATTGCTCTAACGTGTACGTTGTGCAAGCTTCTTGAACGCATGTTGGCGTCGCGCATCTCCTGGTGGCTGGAAAAGCACGCCTGGTACCATCCGGCCCAGATTGGCTTTCGACCGCACCTGGGCACGGAAGATGGCCTAGATCATTTGACGTCCATGGTGCTTGTGGGAAGAAGATCAAGCAGCATTCGAACCCTTCTCGCCATGGACGTTCATAAGGCCTACGACAACGTCAGCCACTCTGCGATCAATCACATAATGCAATGGCTTCAACTTCCGCCTCGCGTCTGCAACTTTGTGGAGTCTTTTCTGGCACACCGTACCTTCTGCATCAGAGTAGGCAAGGAACGAACCGGACACTTTGTAATGAAGCGGGGTGTACCGCAGGGCTCGGTTCTAGCCCCGATACTCTTCAATATTGCCCTGTTGCCCCTCGCGTGGCAACTAGCACGCATTCCAGATGCCTTCTTCCTCCTGTATGCCGATGATTTGACTGTGTGGACACTACATCCAGACCTTCAACGCCAGCAGGAGGCACTCCAGAGTGCTCTCGACAAGGCGTCGGACTGGTGTGCGCGCATAGGACTGACACTATCTGCCACGAAGACTGCATTCATGTCTATCACCAACAGACGAGGTCGCCGTCGCCTCCTGCAGACGCCGATATGTTTGAGCCTAAATGGCCATACCCTCACCCCTGTATCCACTATACGTGTGCTCGGGGTCGAATTGGACGCATCTGGCTCTGCGAATGCGTGGGTTCGCTCTGCTCGCCGGAAGAGTGCTAATACCCTCCATCTCATTCGTCGCATCTCTCAAAAGACGGGGGGTGCCTGTTCTCGAATGGCCCGTATCTTGGTGCGATCAATCCTACAACCTCGGCTCGTTTATCAAGCTCAGTTTCAACGACTGACTTTGAGAGACTGGGACTTGCTCGAAACCGCCAACCGAGATTCCATGAGGGCGATTACATGCCTTCCCCGTATGACACCTATCACGACCCTCCAGGCGGAAGCGCAGCTCAACACCATCGACGAAATTGTACACCAGCGTCGAGTCGCTCGCTACCTAAAGAGTCAAGCTGTTCCTGCGGCGGCAGCTCTAGCTCACTACTATGGTTCAACGCTGCCACAGCCTGACGCACCCGTGGCAGAAGTTCCACCATGGCTCAAGGCACAGGCCAGTGACAACCGACCACTGACCCGCCTGCGACAATCCACCCGACAAGCGGCGCAGGAGGGCATCGTCACTACCACCGAGAACTCACTAGCGGTATACGTAGACGCAGCTACCGATAATTGCGTTCTGCACACCAGTCTCGTATGCCCCGCGCAACCTGAAATCCAACATATCTGCTCTTACGTAACAGAGGCACCGTTCCCATCCGTATTAGCGGAGCTCACTGCTATACGGGACGGGTTAACAGTTATGATATCCAAAATGGATTCTTTGTCACACGATAAATTGCTTGTATATACGGACTCCACGCAGGCAGTTCGAGAGCTGCGAAAAGTGACCAGCTCCATCGATATAGCCTCTGATATACACCGACTGATCCACTCATGTGCCTGTCCTGTCCGCGTTCTGTGGACCCGCCGGTCTGCACCGGCTCAAGTGGAAGCAGATGCCGCTTGCCATCCAGCGACTGTTCAACACCCGCTGCCTCTACTTCGTTTGTCCCCGAAGGACAGCTTGCTTGTGCACAAAGAAACCCTCCGGCGCTCCACGCGTGCTCTCATTCCTCCGCGTGGATCTGACCTTCCCGGCGGCTTAACTCGCCGAGAGGAGGTTGCGCTCAGGAGGATTCGTGTGGGCGCCGCCTTGACTCCTGCAATCCGGGCTACATGGACATCTGGTGCACAGCCTCCCCCAACGACGTGCCCATTCTGCGTTGCCCCAGCCACAGAGGCAACGCTTGATCACCTATTGGGAACCTGCCCGGGCCTTCACCAGGCTCGCACTCGCCACCTACGCGGCCTTCACCACCACCCCGGCCGACCACCTGACTTGACGCGCTGGACGCACGGTCCACTGCATCGACAACTCCTGGCCTTCATACAGGAAACAAAACTTTTCCTTTTTATTTAACAGATGCCGTAGGGCATACTAGCGCCAATAAAAAAAAAAAAAAAAGGTATTGTTAGGGCAGACAAACAGACAAGTGTACAGACAGACAGACAGATCAAAATTTTTCCGTTGAAGGTCCCCAAGAAAGACTATCATCTTTAAAACTGAAAGTAACGACAAAACCACAGTGGCACGTTTACCTCTTATGCAAACAGCGAGCTTCCCCCATGCCAGATGGGTTGCCTGACCTGAAAAGAACCACCCGCTAGCAAGCTGGCGGCGCACACGAAAACAAAAGTCTATACAGTAACGCTAATCCGTGTCAGATATTAACGCCATCTGGCCGCGGTTTCGGGAAACGTGAGCTTGTGCAGAAACCCGGACTAGAGCACTGCACGGGCCTACTTATCCGGCCCGAGCACACCCGGTCCAAAAACATCTTGCTTCGTCCCTACCAAGCCCATCCCGGTGTTCGCAAAAACGGCCCGTGCCTGAAATGCTTTGGCCCGGCACGGCCCGGATCGTTTCAGCCAGTTATATAGCTTTGAACATAAACGAAGCCCTGTGCACTCTTCGGTTATTATGATGATACCTTCTGCATACAAAACATATCCTAGTGAGTGTTTTGGAACTTTTTTCAGTGTCGCGACTTGTTACTGGTATGCTCTGTATACTTTCGCTTAATTACACCCGTAAATATATATTAAAATAAATTTCGTGTCTAGCTGTGTCATGTATGCAGGGTGTGAGGGAAAAGGTTCGTGTAATCACGGCAACTTAAATAATCGTTGTCGAGACTGACGAAGACATTTGCAACTTGAGTTATAAGGCTTTAATGCCACAAAAAAAAAGAAAAAAACGATAATGAAGCTTGGCGTTTTACCTGGCAACAGCGAAGAACTGCCTTAGGTACGAGCACGACACACGTTCTCGAAAGACAAGGTCTGACGCTTAGCGTAGTCCCCCACTGCACTACACAAGGTTTGAAACACTTCACCGTGTGACGTCGAAGGCAGATGAGTCGATGCGTTGCGTTGCGTCTTACGCCGACATCAGCGATGACTCAGGCATGGTCGGAGCGGAGCGTGAGGCAGAGTCGATGTGTGGCAAGCACGTCCCGGACAGCCAGTAGTAGGCCCAGGTCTGGAAAATGCCCGGATCCGAGTACAACGGACCGGCGCCGGCTGCTGGATCACACGGTAGAAGGGAGCCAGGCTCGGGCGGACCACAGGCACAGGTAGGCTTCGGGACCACGACCCGACGAGCGCTTCAGCCTGCCACTGTTTCGTTCGGATCCTTCTTCTCGAACCCCCGTCGTCGTCTTCCTCTTCTCTCTCCCCATGGCTTGGCTTGACTTTAACGACACGATTCCGCCTTTTCCTTGTCTCATCGTCATCTTCGTCGGCGTACGGCACAGCACAAACTCACAAACATCGCGCACCAGATGAACCTACCGCGCATATCATGACAAAAGTCCCCCCTTTCAAAAAGTTTTTTTTTTAAAAAAACTGTCCAAAGTGCGCGGGGGACAAGACTTACGACAAACAAATGTACAGAACTGTTGCACCAAGAGAATAGTCTGTATGTGAGAGTCCCTAGGCATATGGTACATTATTACATTAATGTTGTATAGCTAGCATCTACACCTGTAGCCTGCTCATATAATCAGCACCTACGTTCTCTGATCATTTGATATGCTCAACGCGAAAGGTGTACTCTTGCAATGCGAGACTCCAGCGCAAGATCCGGCTGTTCAAATGCTCGGCTTGAGAGAGGTATCGTAGCGGTTGATGGTCAGTCTGAACGACGAAGGAGGTTCCATAAAGGAAGATATGAAATTTCGCGATCGCCCAAACTAACGCTAAACACTCTCTTTCAATTGCAGAGTATCTCTCTTCCCGGGGCATAAGTTGGCGGCTGGCATATGACACCGGGTGAAGAAGACCCTCGTGTTCCTGCATAAGCACAGCGCCTATACACCTATCAGATGCATCTGTACGTAATACGAAGGGTTTCTTTATGTCAGCAGCCTTGACTACTGGCATAGATGCTAGAGCTTGTTTGAGGGTTTCAAATGCCTCTTCTCTTTCGGTATTCCACGCTAACTTGTTCTTTTCCATCTTTCTTGTCATTTCAGTCAGTGGTTTCGCTTTCTGGGCATAGTGAGGTATGAGGTCTCGGTAATATCCCGCCAAGCCGAGAAAAGAGCGAAGCTGCTTCTTCGTTTCCGGTCTTGGGGCTTTAGCGATCTTCGCTATCGTGCTTTCTACTGGGCGAATTGTACCATCGCCGAGGTGATGCCCAAGGAAGATGACAGAAGTCATTCCGATCTCACATTTTTGAGGTTTGATCCGTAGGCCTGCTTCTCGGATCCTCTGAAACAACTGTTTCAATGTCACTAGATGCTCCTCCCACGTAGCTGTGGCAATTAGAACATCGTCTATGTAATGCACTGTGTTTGGAATGCCGTGCAGTAATGTCCTCATCAATCGTGTGAATATGGCCGAGGCTGTCTTAATCCCAAAAGGCATATAGAGAAAATGGTAGTGTCCAGATTGCGTTGAAAAAGCTGTTTTCGGACGAGAACTTTCCTCTAAGGGTACTTGCCAATAGCCCTTTGTAAGATCTAACTTAGAGAAAACCGACTTCGTGCCGACTTCAGCAAACATAATGTCAGTTCTGGGTATGGGTTCAGAATCGGACACCAGAACCTCATTAATGTGACGGAAGTCAATGCAAGCGCGAAAGCTGTTGTCCGGTTTCTTAACCAGGACCAAGGGTGAGTTATACGGCGAATGGGATCGTTCAATAACTCCCAACTTCAGCATATCTTGAACCTCCTTCTCTACTATTTCCTTCATTGCAAACGGCAACGGATACTGTGACGTGCTGATTGGTTTTGTTGTAGTAAGCTCTAGCCGGCACTCTAGGAGGTTCGTCTTCCCAGGAACTTCGGAAAATATGTCTCGGAATTCCTCCAAGAGATTGTACATATCATCGCGTAGTGCTTCGTCTAAATTACTTCCGAGTGTGACCGACTCAATACCTTTCCCTTCATTTACTTTAAATGTAGGGAGGGGTGAATCCGACTCTCCTTCTTCGACTACAACGAACGATGAAGCTTGACTAGTGACTTCTGGTTGACGTTCTTCGTAGCGCTTGAGCATGTTTATGTGAAACATTTTCGTGGTGTGCCCAAGGTCCAACCAATAGTCGTGGTCATTCTTTTTTCCTGTAACCGGAAATGGCCCCTTCCAGTGCATAAGAAGCTTGTTTTCCCTGGTTGGGAGCAATATAAGAGCCCGGTCACCAACTTTGAGCTGTCGGGTTTTGGAGGTTCGGTCATAATACTTCTTTTGCGAGTGTTGAGCTCGGGAGAGATTCTCTTGAGCCAGCTTCAAGGTGCGTTCAAGACGTTCTCTCAGATCAAGCATGTATCCGTAAGTAGTCTTGATATCTTCCTCTAGGTCTTCCCCTGTCCAGAGTTCCTTCAATATATCCAGGGGTCCTCGGACGTGCCGGCCGTAGATCAGTTCAAACGGCGAGAAGCCCATACTGGCCTGAGGTACTTCTCGATAGGCGAATAACAGAGGCGCAAGAAATCGGTCCCATGACTTCGGCTTCTCTTGGCACAACTTGCGCAACATCTGTTTCAAAGTGCCGTTGAACCTTTCGACCAAGCCATTGCATATCGGGTGGTAAGGCGTCGAGCTCAAATGTCGAATAGCAAGCAAAGCATTCACCTCTTCCATCAGTCCTGACGTGAAGCAGGATGCTTGATCACAGAGGATCTCCCGTGGAAATCCTATTCGAGAGAACATCTCCAGTAGTCCATCTGCTACTGTTGCCGAATCAATTGCGGGCAAAGCCACCGCGTCCGGGTACCGAGTGGCGAAATCCACAAGGGTAAGAATGTACCGATTACCCTTCTTTGAAATCGGCGTCAGAGGTCCAATGACATCAACGGCCACACGTTCGAATGGCGTGTCAATCAAAGGCATCCGTCCAAGAGGCGCCTTGCCTACTTTGCCTTTGGGATATGTCCTTTGGCATGCGTCGCATGATTTTACGAATCTTCGTACCTCCTCCTGTACACCGGGCCAATAAAACGACCCCAAAACTCGGTCCTTCGTCTTCTTGATACCCTGGTGACCAGATATCGGTGATTCATGTGCCAAGTGCAACACATGGACACGCAACGCCTTTGGAACCACCGCTTGTTGAACTGATCTACCCGGAGTCAAGTGGTAAACGCGGTACAAGATTCCTTTCTCGAACATAAATGAGTGGTATGTGGCTCCTTTACCGCGGATGAGGGTGTCGACTTTCGCCCTACAAACATCCAGCGACCGGTCTTCCTCTTGTTTTTGGCGAAATGACTCCTGTGACACCTCTAAGTTTCCAAATTTAGCAGTCGTGAGCTTCCGGCGATGTCCTTTGCTTGAAACACCAACCATGACTGTGCTATTCGTCCCGCATCCATCCTTGGATTTCTCTTCAGAATTCAATGCCTGATTAGTTTCCGACTTCAGGCTCGCTGACTCCTTCCACGTTGAGTCGGGGTCATTAGCGTCACGGGCGCCGGGAACATTTCCTACGATGACATCGTAAAGTGGCGACGTCATGCATTTGACTATCGCATTTCCGGTGAAATAGGGCGATAGAATCCGTACTTCTGCTTCCGGTACCTCGATGCAACTACCATCGGCCAATAAAATAGTGGCGGTAGTACCCGTCAGCGCATCATCGGGAACGAGGGAACGTCGCACGACCAGGGTGTTGCTTCCAGTATCCCTCAAGACTGATACAGTATGTCCAAACACTTCTCCCTGTAACACCGGCAAGTTTCGTGTAGCTGTTGCGGTGCGCGTTCGGAGTGCACTAGCAACATATTCATCTTGTGATGAATCATCGGCACATCGGGGCGTCTCGGACTTCTGGTCAGTAGACACGATGCAAGATGTCATTTTCTTTGACCCGCCGTTGCTTGGGCATGCTCTTGCATCGTGGCCGGGCTTCCGACAGTGCCCACAGAAGACTCGTTGGGGTTTCGTGCGGCAATCAGATGCTCTGTGGCCGGGTCGATCACAGACGAAACATCTAAGAGGAGGCTGGGTATAAGTAAATCCTTCTTGCTCCTTGGGAATGTTGCTTGCAGACTTGGTACGAAATACCAACAAGTTTGTTTGCCGCTGGGCTTCCAAGAAGGTATCAGCTGCTTCTGCCATTTCTTTTACCGTCCTGCATTTCTTCTCCCTTAGAAAAAGTGCCAAGCGATCGTGGCAGTTATTCAGAAACTAATCAGCTACAATGAGGTTGCGCACGGATGCAAAGTCCTCGTCCGTTTCCGACATTTCCAGCCATCTATCGAAGTAACTCTGTAATCTCGTGGCGTACTGTTTACCAGTTTCGCCGTCTTCAGGCTTGCTTTGCCGAAACTTTTCGCGATAGCCTTCGGCTGTGAAACGAAACCTCTGGAGCAAGGCCATTTTCGTACTCTGGTAATCCATTGAGTCTTCTGGCGACAGACGACCGAAGACTTTCAATGCTTCCCCACTGAGGCATAAACTAAGCGCTGTCGCCCACTTCTCCTCAGGCCACTCTTGACCAACTGCTATGCGTTCGAACCTCTTGAGATACGCATCGATATCGTCACGCCCCTCGTCAAACACTGGAATCAGGTTGTGAGGATTGATCAAGCACGGGCGGCTTTGACTCCTCTCAGGTTCGCGGTCCCGCGCTGTTGGCTCTCGGCTACCTTCAACCTCAGCTAGTCGAATTCGCAGTTGAAGAGTTCTCTCTTCTATCTCCAAACGTTCCTTCGCCGCCTGCCTTTCCGCGGAACGCTCTTCACGCGCTTGCACAGATTCCTCATGAGCCCGCTCTAACCGCGCGTCTACCCACGTCTTTAGCTCGGCTCCTTGAAGCCCCATGCGTTCCGCTAGCGTTATAAGCTCTTGCTCACTCATCTTCCCTACAGATTTCAACCCAGTGCAAACGGCTTCGTCCTGTCGCGCGGACGCCAATTGTGAGGGAAAAGGTTCGTGTAATCACGGCAACTTAAATAATCGTTGTCGAGACTGACGAAGACATTTGCAACTTGAGTTATAAGGCTTTAATGCCACACAAAAAAAGAAAAAAACGATAATGAAGCTTGGCGTGTTACCTGGCAACAGCGAAGAACTGCCTTAGGTACGAGCATGACACACGTTCTCGAAAGACAAGGTCTGACGCTTAGCGTAGTCCCCCACTGCACTACACAAGGTTTGAAACACTTCACCGTGTGACGTCGAAGGCAGATGAGTCGATGCGTTGCGTTGCGTCTTACGCCGACATCAGCGATGACTCAGGCATGGTCGGAGCGGAGCGTGAGGCAGAGTCGATGTGTGGCAAGCACGTCCCGGACAGCCAGTAGTAGGCCCAGGTCTGGAAAATGCCCGGATCCGAGTACAACGGACCGGCGCCGGCTGCTGGATCACACGGTAGAAGGGAGCCAGGCTCGGGCGGACCACAGGCACAGGTAGGCTTCGGGACCACGACCCGACGAGCGCTTCAGCCTGCCACTGTTTCGTTCGGATCCTTCTTCTCGAACCCCCGTCGTCGTCTTCCTCTTCTCTCTCCCCATGGCTTGGCTTGACTTTGACGACACGATTCCGCCTTTTCCTTGTCTCATCGTCATCTTCGTCGGCGTACGGCACAGCACAAACTCACAAACATCGCGCACCAGATGAACCTACCGCGCATATCATGACACAGGGCTAATGATATATTCTATTCTTTTTTTTGCATTTCAAAAAAGCCACTGCAAGTTATACTACCCCCATAAAGTGTAAAAAATGAGAAGCATTTATAGCCTGAGTCTACATAAATTGCATGCGAGTCAAGGCTCCTCTCCTGTAAACGACATTTACTACAGCATGCAATAATAATAAAAAAACAGGCTTTAACTTATTAGCGTTACAAAAATAAAGCAATCATGTAGACTCGTGGGCTTTCCTAACCATACACTACGTTTCCGAGCCGAAAACGAGAAGGTTATTTGCGACACCTTTTTCCCCCGAATCCGTCAAAGTGAGCCACACCCATTAGCAAGCAAGCCGTCGTCCTTGTTCTGTGAAGATGCCTATTTCGTCGTCTTCTTGTGACAGGCTTCAAACTTTGAAAATTCTATGCCTTTGGGGGTAAATCTGTCTGGAGCATTTATTGACACTGAGCACTGTGCCGTCTACAACATGGTGAACGTTTGAACTGTACAAGAACAAATAAACTTCTGGTCCACTATCCTTTTTCAGTCAGTGTCGCGCGCAAAGTTATACATCCTCCACCCTGATAATTTCACGAACCTTTTCTTAATATTCTCCGCAGACAGCCCTTTGCAGTCCGTATCATACTTATTTCAATGCCCCCCCCCCCCAACTAATGATACTCAGCTACAATTTTCACCTTATTCACACGAGTGTAGGGATGTCCCAAAATAAGTTGCTTTAAATGCCTAGAGATCAGTTCACGGCTATCGGTGTTGAACGTTACTTCCTTATTGGAATATGAAACTCTGCGCGATAAAAGGACGGAAAGCGTTCAGAGTTGCGTTAGTCTCAATGGCACTACAGATGTATGAGCTGCACTAACTGGTACACTTTTAAATATGGCAATATACCCTTTCACAAAAGAGTCCCCCCCCCCATCCTGCAGCCACGGGCATTCTTATTATTGACACTGTTGACTTCAAGCAGCTTTGATCGGGAAAACACTGTCTTTTGGTAAGGAGTAGTGGCTGCTGAAGGAGCAGTGAGTCTGAATCACGTGCATGCATCACAATTACTTCGCATTTGTTAAACACTTGAGTGTCGTCTTAGTGACCAGAACCGGTCTCATAACCCAGTGGTAATGCCTTGAAGACCACCGTGACGACGGCGTCAATGCATGCCACTCAAGTTAAGCTGTGCATAATGTTGAAATGTCGGCAGCCATTCAGGCCAGTTACCGTGTTCAGAAGTCCTCGCGTTGTCCAAGGAAGAAGTGACGCGTCGAGTGTTTTTGTCTTCAACTCCCTCTTTAAGTTGAACATTGAAAGGTTCTCTTCTGGTCGGTTCGAAGAGGCGACAAATAACCGGCGTTTTGTCGTACATGTTTTGCAGATTACTTCTGACATTTCAACCCTGGCGATCTTCTCCGCATGTCTGTTTTTCTCGTGTGGATTCATACCTTTTACACAAGGCTCAATTGTTCATTTTTTGATGGAAAGGCCAACACTGTCATGATCCACCACTAAATTGTTTGGCAGCGCAACTTCCTAACGAACATTTTGCAAATAGAAGGCTTAGTTGGACCCTTTTAAGTTGATCACTTGTTTCGGGAATGACTCTCCATCAATACCATTGGTATCAAGTTCCGAAAACCGCAGCGACAAGTAATAGACATTTTCGTCCTAATACACATCTGTTCACATGACGCAGGTATGACTGCTCAAATACTGACCACCTTCCTCATAGACGGATGATAGTCCTTGAAGAGTCCACTCCATTTTTCTTTTAATGGCCATTAACGCTTTGTTATTTCACAGACTTCGCTGTTATTTAGCATTGATTTCCAGAATCGGTTTGACCCAATCAGACGACTTAGGCCTGGTTGGCAGGTGACGCTTGGAAAAACAACTGAATCCGCTGATGGTCTCTCTTCTGAAAGGATTACATCGTGGAGTATATATTCTTTCTTGAAGATTCAGTGATATCCCCACCGATGAAAGAAACGACGACAGCTTCTATCTGCACTAATTCGCTGATGGTCTCTCTTCTGAAAGGATTACATCGTGAAGTATATTCTCCCTTGAAGATTCAGTGATATCCCCACCGATGAAAGAAACGACGACAGCTTCTATCTGCACTAATTATGGCAGTGTTTACAAAAATTAAAAATTAACTTTTCAACAGGTGGAAGTAGCCATTCGAGTCAAATGGGCGAAATAAAGGTATTTATAGAAATCCTTTATAGCCACTTTGAAACTTTGAAAAGGCGGTCACTGGTAATCACCGCGGAGTAATGCAATATGGCAAATTCAGCTGATGAAACTTAAACCGATGCACGAAACAGTGCATCTACCAATAACTTCCAAAACGCCCTCAATGAAAAGATCATTCTTTTAAACTATGTAAAATGTTAACTGTTCTCATTTTCTTAATTACTCTCAGAATGAATTGACTTTTTCAGCCCGGATGTCGTCCATGAAGAACCACAACCAAAACTTCAGAACCTCATAAAAAAGAACCTGCCCATTCTTGAATAAATAAATGTTTCTTCAACTATCCCCACTCCGATCGACACGACCATCATTTTATTTTTTGCGGAGCTTGGAGCCGTAAGAAGCTTGACTGCAGCCGTGGGTGACGGCGAGGCGAGTGAGCAGAGGCGTGAAGGCGTCGTTTTTAGGATGAAGTTTGAGGTTCTTTTAAGAGAGTCCACAGTGTCAAATACTACAGTCTAAGTCAAATTCTGGCTAGACTACACGCCTGCAGGCAGGAAATCAAGTCCAATTGTCACCGCTTCTACGTGGCTCCGTAGCTGTGTCCCAGAGAAACCGGCCTGATTCTAAGTGGCCTTCAGAATAACCGAGACAAGAAATAGCCGGGATTTTAGGTCAAATTTTTCGTGGCAAGATAGGGTCTGTGGTTAGGCATGACATTTCCGTAGGTGGCCCGGCTCTAACGCGGTGGCGAAAAAAAACTATTTTTTGCGCTTTTGAGAGCGATTTCTCGCCGATAATGCGGTGAATTTTATGGCTACAGGTAATTAGAAAGCCATAGGTGTCACACTCATCTACATCTGCGAGATTAACATGCCAAGCACAATCAGCCCTGGGATCGAACTCGGGGACACATGCAATTGCATCACAGCGCCACCACATGAAGACGAGTCTTTTTGCGGGGGTATATATCTACCAAGTGGCTTTTTGCAAACCATCGGTGGAACCTTGAACTGTTTTTCTGCCATATGCATGCATTTGATCAGCGAATAATTTGTAGGTCTGCATGAACTCGAGACAACCACGGTGAGCGCTTTCGGCTCCGACTGCGGTTCGTGGTGCACCGTTCCGCAAGAACGATTAACGTGTGTTCGTGCGTCGTTTAGTGCTTCCCCATGAACAACAGGTGTTACGCTCACCGCCATTGGCGGACGAGGCTTTGTTCGGCTATCGAAATATGCGTATGGTTCTCGCACGTGAATGTGCTGTGAGCAATTTCGCTTATTTGTGTCGGGAGGTACACGCGTGTCAGTGACAGCAGCCAATTATCAGCTGTTTGAAGACAATGCGCTTCCGCACGTGAACATTGCATGGGTATTTTAGCGTGCCTACTGTAGCATTTGCATTTCGTACGCGCGAACTGCCGCGAGCTGCACGCTGGGACAGCAGCACCTTTTTAGAATTTCGACGATTACTTATTTCTGCAATTAGAATTAATGCGCATTATTTCGTGATATAAAGTGGTTTTTAATCATTTTCAGTCTTTAAATGACCCTTTTTTTTGTAGGTTGGCTACCCTTACCTTTATTCAGCATCACACCGCTGTTCAAGTGAATGTTCAAGTGAACCCACCGAGGTAAAGTATGACGTACACAAACTAGCGACGGACAGGTCGGTCTCCCTCCTTATAAGTAATGCTTCTGCACATCTCTTTCGCGAACGTCCGCGTGCAGTTGGGGTAAAGAAATGGAGCAGAACGAACCTCAAAATCTTTACTGTTACTGCATGCAGTTGCTGTTTAGAAAATGGGGATTTTTATAACTGGTACATTATCTCCTTAGCCGTTCACTGGTTGTCTTGGTCGTGGTTCACTGTTACAAATCCATGCTGGAATATGAGAACTGTACTGAGTATTCAAAAGAGTGAGCGAATTTCGGTGACATATGCTCTCCTGATGACTTCTGCACCTGACTTCTGCACTTGATGTTCATCATCATATCACGCAACCACTAATTAAAGATCAACTAATCGATTTTCGATTTTGATCTTTCTCTGTCTCGCTGGCTTTGGTTTGTTTCTTTTTTGCCATGCTTTCCTAAAATCATCATTTCATCTTGTTCCGTAAAACAAGAGCATCAACATACATAGGCCAGTGTTTCAGTAAGCTGTCGCGCATGCACTACAACTCTTTTATTTAGTGCATGGCACAATTTCATACCTCGACAACTGATAAACGGAATGTTGTTTGTACTATTTTACTAAAATCAAAAGCGTATCGATGGGACTGCACATCTCAGTATTTGCCCAAATGCAGAGACATATATGATATCTTGAATAGAGTGTGCCATAAGGCACTGTGTAATGTTTATCCAAGACCATCTTGTGGGAAAATGACCATCACAAGACAGCGGGACGCAACGGCGACGCACAACTGCCATTGCATGCAGGCGACGGTGAACGTGATGCCGGTGCCGGGCGCCGCGCTGGTGAGGCGGCGGCAAAAGGGGGGGGGGGGGGGTCTTTTTTTTTTCGCGCTCGCGCTTGTTGTCGCTGAACGGTTCTGCGTAAGTTGATGCCGGCTCCTGGCACCCGGCTGACACGACTGAGACGGCGGCTCTCCTTTTTTTTTATTTCTTCTTGCGCCTGCTCTTATCGGCTGTAGGCGTTACTTACGCGCCGCGCGGCTTTCATGGGTATTTTTTATTGCTGGGCTCCCTAAGACAGGATTTCAGTCAGTACGCAGGAGCGCACCGCCTATATGCCATTTGTTATCCGAAATTTGAATGAGAGTATACGTTGCTTCAGATTTTGAGTACTCTGTATAGGGCATAGCAGAAATAAATTAGCCATTTTTGTCATTTCATGACTACAGGGTCACAATGACCTAATTTGACGTTATGTCTGCAAATCTATAACTACTTACACCAATCACAAAGGTTTTGTTTGTGTTCTTTTGAGGGTCTGACTATCAGTAAATGACATAATAAAACGCATCTGGCAAAAAGTTCACCAGACCTGCAAAGAAAGTGCTGCACATTCACAGCGAAAGCTGGAAGAGTGGCTTTTCAGGTTCTTTACTAAACTCTCGTTGGGTAACTGTGTAAGCACACTTCCTGGGTACCCTTTGCGTAATAAATAATCATAACTGTTGTATAATAGGCTGGCATTCACTTAACTATCCTTCCCCATTCTTCGGAGAAGTGTAGTATCCGCACACATATTTGCAAGGTATTTTGTTCAATTTTTTTATGCAGTGGTGGATGACGATGAAAAATCGTGCCTGAAGTGTGTATGCGCCACAGTTATTAGCCGATCAAGAACAAGTTTTTGGAATGAGTTGGAGCACTAGACAACCCAATCATTGCGCAATTGGCATTGTGTGACACCTGGTTGTTCATTTGCTGTATAAAAATATGTTATTCCTCATACTAACACACTTTTTTCCCGGCATCAAGCCTGCGTGAGGCAAGCTTTCAACGGAGTTGAAAGCACCGGTGTGGCTCAGTAGTAGAACACTGGCACCTAGGAGACACGGGTTGGAATCCCGCTAGGTTCTTATAGTTTTTATTTAGCTTTTTTTATTACGTGCGATAGCGGCTACGGACACAAGTGGCGGTGAACTACGGCGCCGCGTGTCATCCTTGTTGCGACCTCACAAAAGCTTTAGCTGTAGAAATAAACATTCCAGGGCTGAAAGGATTCAGCTTTGTACATATCGGAAGGTGTCTTCTGTCAATGTAAAAGGAACGCCGGAAGCACAATCCAGATGCTTCCTACCCGGAATTTTTGAAAAATACCGGACACAAGTCTTATCAAACGAAGATGTTTCGAATGCAGGAATCGCGACTAGACACATGTTTTACAGCCACAACTACCAACTATTGTTTGTTTGTTTGTTTGTTTGTTTGTTAATTGGTTTGTCTGTTTGTTTGTTTGTGTGCCCCTTTATATTGGCGCAAAACAATCCAAGAGATTCAAGAGATTGGCCGTCAAACAACCGGTGCCTTGCTACATAAAAAAATGTTCACCATTTAAAAACGGTAATAGGCAGTTTTGAAATAATTTGTTAAAATATTTCACAATAAAAAAGAAAAGTAAGACTACTGTTTTATAATGAATATGTTCGACTTTGATAACCTTCCATTTTAATGTAATTTAATCTATAAAAAGATTGCTAATTTTGAAAGTACTTTTGAATTTGATGAACTTGACATTCAATTCGTCTCGTGTCTTGTAGGAAATCGGATACGGTCTCGCAAACGCTCATGTGGCTAAAACCTAGCCCGGGAGCCCAAAAGGAAAGAAGAACCGGAAGGGATAAAATTTATCTCTACCTTCGAAGCAGTTCGTCTAAAGGTATTTTTCTCTGGTTGGTGCATAAGCTGCATGTTAGAAGGTAATGATCAAGAGACTCTTTCTCATTGCAATGGAGGCATAAAGGTTACTGCGCCTGACGCGACCTGCGTAGGTAAAAGTTCAGTGGGAGGACTTGGCATTTTGTTCTTGTAACTGAGATCTCCGCCCTCCTGCAGCTTTGGTTTGTTTGTTTGTTTGTTTGTTTGTTTGTTTGTTTGTTTGTTTGTTTGTTTGTTTGTTTGTTTGTTTGTTTGTTTGTTTGTTTTCCTAGAATATAGTACACATACCATTTTGGGAGATTGGTGACAATGCGAAGTTGATACTTTTATATGTGACTTTAAGAATGGTAATTTTATATTTGATGTGTGAAATTTAAAGCCCCAAAACCACCATATGAGTATGAGAGACGCCTAAGTGAGGAACTCCAAAAATTTCGAACGCTTGGGGTTTTTTTTAACGTTCAACCGAATCTCAGCACGCGGGCCTACAGAATTTTAAGAATGGTAGGTGATTTTAAACAGTACATAAACGAAAGGGCAATATTACATAATACTATAAATTTAAACTCCGAATATTTTGCTTTTCAGTTTGTATTCCAGACTGCCGTATAAACCTCATGGGAACAATTTTGAAGATCGTAGGATTTGACTTGTTTGAATGAAGGATAATTTTAAATACCACATTAAATGGTCCTTGTTGAGTAGTTATAATGAAATTAAAGACGGCATCAAAGGCATTTCTGCAGCACTGCTCCTAAATGTCGTAAGCGGCTAGATAGATAGATAGATAGATAGATAGATAGATAGATAGATAGATAGATAGATAGATAGATAGATAGATAGATAGATAGATAGATAGATAGATAGATAGATAGATAGATAGATAGACAGACAGACAGACAGACAGACAGACAGACAGACAGACAGACAGACAGACAGACAGACAGACAGACAGACAGACAGACAGACAGACAGACAGACAGACAGATAGATAGATAGATAGATAGATAGATAGATAGATAGATAGATAGATAGATAGATAGATAGATAGATAGATAGATAGATAGACAGATAGATAGACAGACAGACAGACAGACAGACAGACAGACAGACAGACAGATAGATAGATAGATAGATAGATAGATAGATAGATAGATAGATAGATAGATAGATAGATAGATAGATAGATAGATAGATAGATAGATAGATAGATAGATAGATAGATAGATAGATAGATAGATAGATAGATAGATAGATAGATAGACAGATAGATAGATAGATAGATAGATAGATAGATAGATAGATAGATAGATAGATAGATAGATAGATAGATAGATAGATAGATAGATAGATAGATAGATAGATAGATAGATAGATAGATAGATAGATAGATAGATAGATAGATAGATAGATAGATAGATAGATAGATAGATACGCTCAAAATCACCGAAGTTCGCTAAGAAATGCTTCGCATGAAAAATGGCAGCATATCTACGGAGTGAATGATGGGGAGTGGGGCGAAGCATTCGTCCGTCCATTCGTTCTTGCTTCCGTCCTTTCCTGCGTGCGTCTGTGTAACCGTCCATGCGTCCATCCACCCCTCCGTGCGTGCGCTGTTCGTGCGTCCGTCCCTGCGTTCGTCCATGCGTCCGTCCCTGCGTTCGTCCATGCATCCGCGCCTGCGTCCGTTCATGCGTTCACCCATGCATCTGTCTGTGTGTCCGTTCGTCCATCTATTCAGCACTCCAAGTACCACCATCTCGCACCTTTTCATCATATATTATCCGTATAGAAGCACCGCCATCCAGCGGACATTTCAAGGACTAAACGGGAGGTGGCGCATGCCTACTTTCTTACGGCTTGCGCATCGGGTTTACTTCCCACCTTTAACCACCTCGACTTCATGGTATATACTAGTTCACTGTATTCATGGCTATGCGGCCCAACGCTCGCTAAACCTTTCTAAAACCAAGGAGGTTACACCCAGCGAGTATAACTTAGCAACCCTTTCTTGTCGGATCGTGCTCAATGTACCTGCCAATAGCTGCTAATGGGGATCGCAGCGTGCGCGTTACCTAAAGGCCGAATGCTCCTGTCTCTCATTCCCCCTTAGCAGTCATTAACATGTGCATTGAGCACTATCTTTTATTGTTCAACAACGCATAGAAGAAATCTCTCACCGGAACCACCTTGGAGGTCAAAATCGTAAGAACCGCCATTTCGGGTATGTGCCACTGGTGGTTACGTACTACGAGGGGCGCACAAGCCACGCCATAAGGAGCTTCGCCCCTCAAAAACACTTTTGCGGAATAGTATTTTTATTAGGGGCGAAGCTCCTTATAGCGGCACCTGTTCGTCCCTCGTAGCTGTGGTAGTGTGTAACAAGTATAACCTTTTGACCTCCAAAGTGGTGCCGGTGAGAATTTTCTTTTGTGCGTTGTTGAACAATAAAATATAGTACTCAATGTACATGTCAATGGCTGCTAAGGGGGAATGAGAGACAGGAAAATTCGGCTTTTGGTTAACGTGTACGCTGTGAATATTTTATTGTTCAACAACGCACAGAAGACAAGAAAGCGTTGCTACGTTATACTCGCTGGACGTAACCTCCTAGGTTTTAGAAAGGTTTAGCGAGCGTTGGGCCGCAGTGCCATGAATACAGTGAACTAGTATATGCCATGAACTCGATGTGGTTAAAGGTGGGAAGTAGACATCAAGCGCAAGCCGTAAGAAAGTGTGCGGGTGCCTCCTCTCGTTCAGTCGTTGGAATGTCCGCTGGATGGCGGTGCTCTTATATGAGGAATAGGGAGCCTTCAAGTGCGCGCGTCTCCGTGTTTTAGGATGGTGTCAGCCTTTGACCCACCACTTGCCGCCATCCGCTGAAACACAATGTTGCCAGTCCCGGTTTCCGTGGCAACAGGCGCCATGTTGATTCTTGCAGCTAGGCGTTCCTGCTCCGTCGCACTGCGCCAGGAGGAGGAGAAAAACTTTATTCCTCCCAAGAGGGAAAGGTGTGGTGGTGGAGTGTCAGAGGAGCCTACCCAGCGTAGGTCTCCGCTACCCTGTTGGCCCAATCCAAGATCTGGTGCTGGACCTCGGGCGCCGAGCTGCACATAGCAGCCTCCCACTGCTCCTTACTATTAATGTGTAGAGAATTGGGTGGTGGGTTTCGAGTACACCCCCACACGATATGGTATAGGTTAGCTCTTTGTTGACAGAAAATGCACAAAGGAGAGGGGTATCTGGCAGGGTGTATAAGATGGCGAAAAGATGGGGTAGGAAACGTACGGGTCTGTAACTGGTGCCATAGTATTTCATGGTAGCGCGAAGCTCCATGATGTAAGGGGGGGGGGGTATATAGTGCGCTGTAGGCGGTAGTGATTTGTTATATCGTGGAAGGTCAAAAGACGATCTCTTGCGCTGAAAAAGGCCACGTGGTCTAAGGCGTCATCAGAGGCCTGCGCTCGGCCGGTCATTCCTCGAGCACAGGTATGAGCCGCCTCATTGCCACTCAACCCCACATGGGCGGGCGTCCATATGAGAGCAACGTCTTGCGTGGGAGGATGTTTCTTAAGATTTGAAAGGGCAGTTGATGAGATGCGACCTGCGCTGAAATTGCATATGGCAGTTTTTGAGTCACTTAAAATCATAGTGATATTGGGGATGGATAGACCTAAAGCGATGGCAGCCTCCTCTGCCTCATCCGAAGAGTTCACAGTGATGGATGCCGTTGTGAGCGCCTTGCCGTTATAGTCGACAGCAGAGAGGGCATAGGATGAGGAGGATGGGTATTCTGCCGCATCGACAAAGAGCACGTCATTGGCTCCATGCAATTTTTGCTGCAGAGCTTTTGCTCTTTGAATTCTACGCTTAGTGTTATATGTTGGATGCATGTTTTTAGGAAGGGGCGGTATGAGTAATTGTTTGTGTATGTTTTGGGGAATGTTGTAATCAGCATTGGTGAGTGAGGTGAAGTTAATTTGGGTAGACGATAAAATGTGGCGACCTGCGCTAGTGGTCGCGAGCCTTGCGTATTGAGCTGTTAAATGGGCTTTACGGATTTCGCATAGGGTATTTATGACTCCTGTCTGGTGGAGTAGTGCGTTAGAGGTATTGATTGCAATAAATAGCGCGTATTTGTAAACTCTGCGGAGGAGCGTGTTGACCTATTTCTCCTCTGATAATTTAAGGTGAAGATAAGGGAGGGTATATGTGATTTTACTAATCACAAAAGCTTGTATTACACGAAGTAACTCTGACTCTCGGAGCCCTCCATTTTCCCCAGAGATTCTTCCTATCATTCTTAGGGTGTTTTCAATGGTATTACGTAAAGCTTCGAGTGTACGTATTAACGTGGTTTTTTTTGGATAAATAAACCTAGCACACGAATCAGTGATACTCTAGAAATGAGGCACCCATTTATGTGAACTTCGATCATTGGAACGTGTTTGTTCCGACGATGAGTTGGTAGAAGAAGTAACTCTGATTTAGTTGGGGTACAATAGAGATTCATCTGAGATGTTAGCGCTGCTATTATATCTACAGCTGTTTGTAGGGTGTCTTGAATGTGTCCATCAGAGCCTCCTTTCACCCATAAGGTGATATCATCGCCACAGATGGAGAAGTTCAAGTCAAGAATACGTTGAAGAGCGTTGGGTATAGGTAGCATAGCCAGGTTAAAAAGGATTGGACAGAGCACTGACCCTTGGAGTGTTCCGAAGCTGCCTAGTGTATAGGGTGAGGAATGTTATGGCCCTAATGTTAATGTAGCTGTGCGGTCTGTGAGGAAGCTTTTGATGTAAGACTAGATTTTAGCACCACAAGAAATGCATTTGAGGCCAGCATATATAGCTGAGTGGGCTACGTTATTGAATGATCCATGTATGTCCAGACCAAGGATTGCCCGAGTATCCTCGCTCTGGTTAGGAGTTATGATGTCGTGTTGAAGGCGAAGCATCGCATCTTGCGCCAAAAGTGAGGGCCTAAAACCAATCATTTCTGGAGGCAATAGTGCATTATCATCCACGTGTCTCCGCAGGCACGCAAGCACAACATGCTTCATAGTCTTGCCGAGACACGATGTTAAAGAAATGGGCCTCAGATTTTCTACTAAGGGAGCTTTGTTCAGTTTAGGTGTAAATATGACTCTGGCATCTTTCCACGAAGGTGGAAGGGTGCCCGGGTCAAAACAGTCGTTAAAATACTGAGTCAAAGCTTTAATAGAAATAGGGCCAAGATTTATAAGTAATTTGTTGTTAACGCGGTCGGGGCCTGAAGCCGACGTGGTACGGAGTGTTGCGAGGGCGTGCCTAACTTCCGCTTCATTTATCACGCATCTAATGTCTCATTAGGTTTCCCTGTGTAAGATGGTATCTAATTCTTACGTAATTGAGGTAAATGCAACGTGCGGAGGTTATCGAAGAGCTGTCCTAAATGGTCACTGTGCTTGCGTAACAGTTTAGTGATAGCGTGAGAGTGTCGTGCGCGAGAAGTGCTGGGGTCTAGCAGATGTCTAAGAAGTTGCCACGTTCGTTTATTACTGAGGTGGTCATGCATTCCTTCACAAAGCTGACCCCATTGTTGTGCCGCCAATTGAGTCGTGTATCGCTCGATTTGTTGGTCTAGCTTCGTTATCCTAATGCGGAGTTTCCAGTTGTGGCACTGGTGTTTCCACCGTCGCAGAAGTGACTGTTTTGCTTCCCACATATGGAGAAGCTTGGAGTCGAGAGTAGTTATTGGGGTGTCGTGGGGTAGAGTTTTCGTGTGAATTTCAAGATCTTTTTGACGCTGTTGAGTTCACTCGGTAAGGTCTGCAATACGTGAGGGAGCGGTGCTGTTGCGGGTCTCTCTAAATTTGTCACATTCTGTGAGCATTAGTGGTTTCATTGAAATGGGTCTGTGTTTTAGTTGTAAAGTAAATGTAATGATCCCTGCCAAAATAAGTTTGGGTGTTAGTCCAAACCATTCTGGAAGTGTTGTGAGTGAGGGTAAGATGGGGGATGTATCTTTGTTTACACTGTTCCCCAAAAGAGTAGTCTCCTCCGGGTCGTTGTGCAGTGTAAAACAATGTGCCTTAATATGGGACCACAGGGCTCTACCTTTCGGGGTAGATGCGGTGTAACCCCACTCTGGGTGGGAGGCGTTGAAATTCCCCACTATGAGGAGGGTGTGTTTGCCTGCCGAGGATGTAGCTCGGGCAAATAGGGAACCGAAGCGGTGCCTTTGCTCTTGTGGTCTACTATATACGTTGAGAATGTATAAGAATGGTGAGTTAAGTTTATCAGGTAGTATTTGTAGAAAGTCTTGCTCAATGTCAATGTCAGCAAATTTTGAATAGGTAACTGTAAGGTACTTCTGAGTTAAGACAGCAGTGTTTGGTTTAGTATCAGCCGGGTTTTGACGCGTTCCATAACCTGGCAGCTGCACTACACCATTTGTTTCTTGTAACGCAATGATTGGGGGAGGAATAGTTTGTGATTTGATGCACTGCAGGAGGTTTGCCTTTTTTCGGCGAAACCCCCTGCAGTTCCATTGCCATACGCAAAGTTCAGTGCGGTTACGAGCAGCCATTTTCGCTAGTTTGATTGGGCAAGCTCTGGATAGTTAGCGTGGACCGTGTCGATCCACTGCGTGACTCTATGTAGGGTTTGTTGCATCGGTAACTTTGCTTGTTGTATCGAGGCCACGGACTCATGTAGCTTCTGCAAGGAAGCTGTGGAGAAGGTAATAAAATTGTCTAGTTTTTCCTCAAGTTTGCTTACTTCTTTCTCTTTGTCAACCGGCCCCGCCGCGGTGGTCTAGTGGCTAAGGTACTCGGCTGCTGACCCGTAGGTCGCGGGTTCGATTCCCGGCTGCGGCGGCTGCATTTCCGATGGAGGCGGAAATGTTGTAGGCCCGTGTACTCAGATTTGGGTGCACGTTAAAGAACCCCAGGTGGTCAAAATTTCCGGAGCCCTCCACTACGGCGTCTCTCATAATCAAATGCTGGTTTTGGGACGTTAAACCCCACAAATCAATCAATCTTTGTCAACCATCTCTAGTTTCGCTTCGACTTGGTCTACTCTCTCATCGAATGACAATGTGGGAGTCGAGACTTTTCGTTTTTGCGCAGATGGTTGAGCGGGGTGCCTAGCTATAGGGGTGGTTGAGAGAGGAGCTGGTGCTGGTGAGATAGGTGTAGGGGTGAAAGATGAGATTGGGAGGTGTGGGGAGGTAGATGGTTGTTTGAAGGACTGAAGCTCTAGGTGAAGTTTTGCATTTTCTGCCCTCAATTTAGCCATCTCATCCTGCAATAGTTTGAGCTGCTTTTCAATGCTTTTCAGGGGAGGCTACATCAGCCCAGCTCACCTCGTGTCCAGGGCCAGTCCGAGGGCTGGGGTCTTGATGAATGCTTTTGTTGTTGCTTCGGATGCGGCTGCGACTTTTTTGGCTTTGCTGTCTTGTGATACTGGGTGAGCGTCCTCTAGGGGTGTTCTTGAAAGATGGGCTTGGGTCAAGGAATGGAGCTGCATCTTGCTGGAAAGCTGAGGGTGCGTGCTTTGGTTTGGGCTTGTAGAACTGTGGGCACTGGGGCGAGCCGGTGGGGTGGTCACTGTTGCGCACCACACACTTAGGTTCACATTCGTGATCAAGGAGTGGGTTCGGAATGCCACACATTGGACATAAAGGCTGATGGGCGCCTGGGCATACGTCTGGTCTGGGGCCAAGCTTGCGGCAGAGATTACAGGCTTCCGTCTTATGACGATAGGGCACGCATCTGGTGATGCCACCCTGATAACTTATGTAGAAACGCACGCGCGTACCTCTGAAGGTGACCGGGATGGACGTTGTGGAAACCATGCGACGTCCGGTCAGGATGAGGCCTAGTCTGTCATAGTCCAATAGACTTGACAAGAGGATTTCAGATGTGTGTTCTATAGGAATATTACGGATGACCCCTCGGCAGGTATTCGATGGATCGGTAATGTGGGGGACCACTTCAAAGCTGCGGCCGTCCATCTTGATGGATTTGATACGGTGGTATGCTTCGGTGCGTGCCAAGTCTGGTTTGCTTATGGGCAGAATGTTGCTTACAGAGTTGATGCGGTATTCGTCATATAGGGAGCTTGTGAGTGCTGCCGCTTTTAAAACCGAATGTATGAGCTTCGGAAGTGGAGTGTCAGCACAGCTGAGGCCTCCACGTATTCGCAGGACTATTTTGCAGTCGTCCGCTGGAAGTGGAGGGGGTCTGGGGGCACTTCGACGAGTCGATGGGAGAGCTTTCTGTGGCTCTTCTTGCAAAGTGTTGATGGCAGGCGTCAATTTCTTCGGGGATGAAGCGGGATTTCTGGCCCTGGCATACACTTGACGCCAGCTGCCTTCATCATAGTCGAGAGCTTCGGTGGAGGGAAGCTCCTCTCCCTCTGTTTCGTGGATGACCATGTTGGTAGGCCTAGCCGGTAGGCCCACCGAGGTAGTCGAACGCTGCCAAAAAGCCCATCTTCGTGGATGCGAACTGCAAAGCACTCACTTGAAATCACTTCAGATGATGCGGTCGATTCCGTAGAAAGCTTCACAGTTGTTCAAGTTGCCATTCAATGACTTAAACACTCAGAAACAGGAGTTTTGCCGGAGCGCTTGCGAAACGTGGCCGCTCCCGGTGGCGTCTATGGCGCGTCTCCCACTGCACCAGCTGCATGTTGGCACGGGTGTGCAAGCTGCGGTATGAGCTGCGTTTGATTACCCCATAGACGTAGCTTCTGCTACGACACCATCCTCGTGCTAACCACACATAAAAGAACTTTGAAGTCTATATGCCAGGGTGCTGCGTGCCACAATGCAAAACCATCTAGAAACCTTCCCGCTTCCCGACTTGCTCTAGCCAACGGAAACGCTGGGCTACACAAGTGAAGTGAGACTGCTTGGAGGCGACTACTTCTCGCCGTGTTTGTGAGGTGAGTACCCGTTGTATTGCGAGTGGGTTGAGTATATCGCCGCACATTTGGTGTAATGGCTGACTTAGCCATGCAACGAAAAGCAGCTTGAGAAAAGTAAGCATGACAACGTGCACAGCATAATAATGAATTAGGCTTCGTTCGCCTACGCTGTGCGAGCGGAAGATGGTTGAGTATGCTTGTTTATCCTTGTAGTCGAAGCGCAGGGACGCTGCCAGGCAACGCAACGCTGTGGACGCGGTTCACGTCGGCTCTGCCTTTTATGAATGTGTTCCGCAGTTTTATCAAGTCAAATATCTAGCAACCGACCACTACCAGATAGAGCGGGTCCATCGGAACGCTTTGACACCAAAAACCTGGGTGAAAGACTCTTTTTGAAGCTTTTTTGATGTGAAAAACCACCCGAGTTAGTGTGCCCAGCTAAGCCTACACTGACAAGGCCGACACTGGCCTCGGGAAGGGTGATCAACGGTGCCGAGTTGTAAGCCAAGGGATCGGACGCACCTCCGAAATGGACGTAGATGATGCAGAAGTGGGGGGAACTGCAAGTAATGATACCAGAGAGGACGATAGCGATTTAACGTGACGAGACGCTGGCGGCGACGCGGAGGGCTGGATCGAAGTCACGTATAAAAGGAAGGGCCGTGTGAGCTCTGGCGAAGAGACAGCACAGAAAGGCACCCGCTCTAGAATTCCGACGCGCAGAGGTGGAAAAAGAATCGTAAGCAATATTTTACAAGCAAGCAAGATGCCAAGGCTACCTGCAGATGACATCAAGATAATCGTCAGACCAAGAGATGGTCTGAGCATTAGACACACGTGCAGAGCTAGCCTTGACGAAGCGATACGGTAAGAAGCAGGGGTGAGCAACGACGAAATCTTCACGATCTGCCCCAACCCTACGCAAAATATCCTGGTGATCAGCACACCGGATGAGAAGACGGCGACAAAATTCGTCAAATCAAGGATTTAAAAATCAACGGGAGGAAGTACGAGACCAACGAGTACATCTCGGCACCGGAACACATGGCCAAGGGGATAATCCGTAACATTCCCCTGAAGTACACACATGATAAGCTCATGCATGCCCTGGTGAACGCGAGGAACCCTTCATTGGCGTACGCCAAGAGCTTGGGGAGCACGATTACCGTGATACTACTGTACGAAGGCATCAGGGTCCCAAGTGGGCTTACTTCAACAACATCATGATGAAAGTTTCCCTCTACCGGAGGCAAATATACTTTTGTAAAGAGTGAGGGAGGCTCGGGCACAGGCCCGATGTGTGCCCAAGACCGACAGACAAGTTGTGCCCGGTGTGCTGTGCCAAAAATCCTACCAGAGACCATGAATGCACTCCCAAGTGCAAGCTCTGCGGAGACGCACACCCCACGGCAGACCGGACTTGCAGGGCTAAATTTAAGACGCCATACTTCGTAAAGCAACGAAGGTGGGCTGCGTGGAGAAACGAGGAAGAACTCCATCGGGAAGCCGACTCACCAGACCAGGACACCTGGGGAAACAGCAACACACAACCAGCCCGTCAACCCACATCAAGGTCCAGATCCAGATCCAAGTCCAGGCTGGGAGTCTGGGGACTACGTCACTTCGGGTCAAAGTCCAGAAGCAGACCCAGGACCAGGAGCGGGTGGAAATCCACCTCGAGGGGAAGGACGCCCGAAGCGACAACGAAGCAGCAAGGAGAACAGAAGACGCCAGACAAGGTGCGCTGGTCAGACGCAGAAGCCAATCGCGATTCGGCAAGGTCCAGCAATAATAGTAACGCTAGGGATAATTACAGAGACATAGAGAAACGCGTAGAGGAATACAGAACGGAAAAGAAGCTACTCAGACAGGAGCTAGAAAAAGCAAAAAAGCAAATCAGGTAAAAAAAATTGATGAACTACAGCAAACAATCAATGAAATACTCATGAAAATGCAGATACAGACGTCGCCTCCTTCGACCGCCATTGCGGCCTTCTCCACGCCAGCGACCAAAACCACAGAGGAGAGAAAGAATGAGAAGGTAGTAATGGTACCAGTGGAAACACAGCAACCAGGTGCCAAGCGAAAAATCCCGCTGACGAAGACGAAAGAGCAAAATGACTCAGAAAAAGAGGTCAAAAGGCCCTGTTCTAGCACGAAAAAAAAACAGACGTCCTCGAGGACATGATAAACAAACTGTCGGACAAAATGAAGAAAATGTTCGAGATGATGGTCGTGCGACTTAGCGACCGTGAGGCGGAGAGTAAGGCGCTGGCGCTAAAATACGACAAGTGACTCGAAGAGCTAGAGAAGAAAATTTCTTAGACATGGCGGGCACCGAAATGAGAAGACTCGTCATCTGGCAGTGGAACTGCCGTGGCTTTTCTAATAAAAAAGCATCGATGGCGCAACTCATCAAAATCACCACAAAAAGAAAAAACCTGATATGATCATTTTGCAGGAGACATTCGACCACGCCGAAATTGCCGGGTATGCCACCCACAAACAACGCACAGAAGGAAAGGGGAGAGACATAGTCGTGACCACATTAGTGAAGAAGGGGCTAGT
The DNA here is from genome assembly GCF_043290135.1 of Rhipicephalus microplus. Lineage (NCBI taxonomy): Eukaryota > Metazoa > Arthropoda > Arachnida > Ixodida > Ixodidae > Rhipicephalus > Rhipicephalus microplus. Next base: position 108,961,885 of record NC_134708.1, on the reverse strand, counting down.
TGCTATCCGGCACATTACGAAGCAAGTCACGGATATCAACCACATTCTTATAGAAGTCGTGCCAAGCAGCAAAAAGGAGACCAGCACTTTTGTCCTAAACGCATACAGCAGCCCGTCTAAAAAGGGCCTAAAGCATAATTTCGAAGAACTAATTAACGAAACGATGAACATCGCAGGTGACAACCGACTAGTTATTGGTCGAGATTTTAACGCTCCCCACACGCAGTGGGGATATGGGCACTCGTCGAAGCAAGCAAAAAACCTTGCCGACCTCATTGAAAAGGCCGAACTAATCATTCTGAATGAGCCAGCCTTGCACACCAGAATCGGTGTAGGTCCGCACAGGGACACCACGCCGGACCTAACCCTCTGCAAGAACGCCGGGCGAATCACGTGGGAAAACACCTTTGAAGACCTGGGAAGTGATTACAGGATCCTCAGCATCACCCTAGGCAATCCTCTCACCAGTAATTGTAAACGGACAATCAGGCGCGTATATTGAGACAAACTCCGCAAAGCAAAAACGAGAAAGAACAGGAACCCATCAAAAACATAGAAGAATGGAGCAGGGAACTTCTACGAGACGTAGAAAAAGCCACAGCTGAAATGGAGTGGGATGACTGGTTGGCTCGACGAGAAGAGGAAGATGAGTGTGGCGGAACCCTCTCAATGCGGATAGGCAGCAGGCTTGCACACCTTGTCGAAGCCAAATAATCTATTCGGAAACGGCTGAATAGAATCAAAATTTAAGGAGAAAACTCGCCGAGCTAAACAAACACATCAAAACACACTGTACCCAGCTATGCCATCAAGAATGGGACGAAGTGTGTGATGCCATGGACGGCAACATAAACACAGGCAAGACATGGAAAATCCTCAAGCACCTGCTGGACCCATCGGCCACCAAAACGGCGTTGAAAGCGGAAATGACCAAGTTAAGACACAGATATAAAGGGAACATCCATCAGATGGGTGATGAAATCGTCAAGCTCTACCTCGGCAGACCCCCGGCAGTCGAACACCAGGAACACTTGGGTTCTCCCAACGAAGATCTTGACAGAGACTTTTCACAGCAAGAAATCAGGGCAGTCCTGCAGACTATCAAGACCAAGTCAGCTCCAGGTCCCGACAAAGTGTGCAACAAGGTGCTCCGGAACCTGGACGACCAGGGAACGAGCCGTTTGACAGACTTCATCAACGAGTGCTGAAGAAACGGGAAGATACCCGATGAATGGAAGAAATTCGACGTGATCCTCATTCCTAAGCCAGGTAAACCCCTAGAAATCTGGAACATGCGGCCCATCTCCCTGACTTCTTGCATCGGTAAAGTAATGGAGCATGCTTGCCTGAACAGGGTTAACGGCTACCTTGAGTCTAACAACGTATACCGCAGCAACATGATCGGCTTCAGAAGAGGGCTCTTCACACAAGATGCCATGATGCAGTTAAATGAGCAAGTCATAGACGCCATTGGATGAGGCACGAGGGCAGTAATCAGGCTAGATCTAAGGAAGGCCTTCGACATGGTCGAGCACGCAGCCATTCTAAAATGAATTGCGCAACTCGGTCTAGGCGAGCGCACGTACAAATACATCAGAAATTTTCTTACGGGAAGAACTGCCACGGTTAGACTGGACGAGGAGGAGAGCATCCAAGTGGACATGGGCAGCGCTGGCACACCGCAAGGATCCGTCGTGTCACAGATGCTGTTTAACCTCGTCATGATGGGATTATCAGAAAAATTACAGCGAATCGAAGACATCAATCGCACAATTTATGCAGACGACATTATGATTTGGACTACGCAAGACACCAGTGAAGGCGAGATGGAGAATAGACTTTAAGAGGCGGTGGATGCAGTCGAGAGTCATCTGGATGGCACCGGATTGGAATGCTCACCGGTCAAATCAGAACTGCTACTATACCACCCCAAAAGACTAGGCATACATTGCAAAAACGTAGCAGAATTACACAAAAGAATCAGGATAACCACTAGAAATGGCACGGCGATACCGTTGGTTCAGAAGATCAGAGTCCTGGGTCTCTGGATTGAAGCCAAGGGAACCAATGGGGAAACTATAACGCACCTGGAAAAGAAAGTCATGGTGGCCGTTAGGCAAATACAAAGAGTATCCAATAAACGAAGGGGCATTAAAGAAAGAAACGTTGTACGACTCGTCCAGGCCTTCGCGATCAGCCATGTTGCGTGGCTGATCATCAAAGCCGAGAAACAACAAAGTCGAGATCAACAAAGCCGAGAAAGACAAAGTCGACGCGCTGATTAGAAAAGCGTACAGAGCTGCGCTGGGTCTACCGCAATACACAAAGAACGAAAGGCTGCTACAACTCGGAGTACATAACACGCTGGACGAGATCGCTGAAGCACAACGGATAGCGCAACTCGATTGATTGTCTGGAACCATGGCGGGTAGAGAAATTATAGAAAAGATCTCCATCAATTGCCACGGAATGAAAGGTCCCAAGACGCAGATTCACCCGGGCGTCCGTTCCGCGATAATTACGGAAAACATCCAAAAAAATATGCACCCTGCACACAAGGTTGAGAGACGAAAAAGCCACACAAAAATGATCCTTAGAAACCACGGCATGCGGGAGGGTGTGCTTTTTGTGGACGCCGCCCGGTATTCCCGAAATAAAGATATCAGTAATAAGGTTGTGCATGGCTCCTTCTTCGCAATGGCGGTCATAGACACAAAAGGGAAGACCTTGACCGCGGGCCCCGTAAGGACCAGATCGTCGGAAGCAGCGGAAGAAATGGCCATTGCACTGGCTGTAGTCGATGGTCGAAAACACGACAGATTAATAATCAGTGAGTCCAAGATGGCCATTAGGAATTTCACAAAGGGATGGGTCTCCACCGAAGCAGCCAAAATCCTGAACCGCAGAGCAGAAGACTTCCGGAACGGCAAAATTGTACCCAAATACCTCAAGTGGATACCGGCGCACATGGGGGAATTAAACATCGAAGACACAACCATCCCTCAAAACCTCAACGAGAAGGCCCACCAAACCGTGCGAGAACTAACCCACCACGACTCGGATAGTGACGGCCCGGCCCCTCGCACCCACCACAGAAGGGGGGACGACTCCGGTGTAGGCGATGGGGACGATGGAGGTGATGACAATAATGACTATGCGATACAAGACGACAGAGACAGACTCGTAACGTATCATGACATATTGGCACAATATAAGTGACAACGAGAAGAATATCCGCCCCCACACAAACAGTTAGACAGATCTCAAGAGAGATATTGGCGAAGATTGCAAACCAGAACCTTTTCAAATCCAGTACACCTGAACAGAGTGAACTCCAGACAATACCCGCAAACAACCTGTACCCTCTGTAAGCACGAACACGCAGATATGGCACATATTTTATGGCAATGCACACAGGTCCAGTAATATACCGAGAGGACAATATCAAACCGGACCTTCTTGAGGAGAGTTGGCTAAGTGCGCTGACTAGCTGAGATTTGCACGACCAACTGTGGGCAATCCAGCGGGCCCGGACAGCGGTGGAAAGGCTACACCTCACCGCACAAAACGTCGGGGTGGCCTGAGCCCGGGCCGGTAACCCTGCAGGGTTTCCTTTTTTTAAATAAAGTTTTTCCGTCCGTCCGTCCGTCGAAGCGCAGTTCCTCAATCGAATGATATGACAAGTCGAATGTGTGGTCCTGCATGAATTCACTATCTGCACTTTGGCGGTTTCCGAAGCCGTCGCTGCATTCGTCGCGGAAAATGCCAGGCCCGTAAACCACCTACAGACGCTCTCATTCGCATCTTTCTTTTCTGACAGATGTTCGCATTCCTGCAATTTCACCTCGGTTGCTGAGGAAGGGCATTTGGAGAGGTAGACAGACGAGCTGATGAACACGTTCCCTGTAGGCGCTTGTCTTGCACAGTCGCAACGCAGCTAACTTTTTGTGTGGCTTGCCATGGGGTATTCGTTCTTCGCTTCAATGACACGCGCAACCACACCGAAACTCGCTCAATAATTGCAAAGAGGATTTCTCTTTATTACCATAGAATGCGACAGATTTACTGTTCGTGTCCGTCCATCCATCTGTCTATCTGTCGGTCTTGAACGGAGTAGTATATGTGCACTAAGCAAGTCGGTGGTCAGCCCATAACTCAAATATGCCCTATGTTGTGCATCGTTATTTGTGTCGTCCTTTTGTTTCATAACCAGACACACAGATTATTTGATATCGTAAACTCCGCTTTTATTTAGTGCTTGTAGAGAAAATGTGTATGGACTCCGTATATGTGGTCGGAGCCGTGTATGATTTTTCGTCTTATTGCTTTACTCTAGGCCCACTGAGGACACAAGCTTCCAGCAAAGGAGGCAGGATGGTTTGAAGACACAAGCCCAGATGCCGTTTGGATGCTGTTTGCAATAAAATCTGACCTGTAAAAACTAGATTTGTTCCTCGTTGCTCCCCTTTGCTTTTCTTCTAGCCTAATATACAGGCTTGTGGGCATAGGGGGAGGGCGGTGTATTGTGATTGAATGCCCTACTTTTTCGGGCAATGCTTACAGCTTGTAAGGTTTTTAAGCAGGCATTGTACAGATTCGTTCGCAGGAACTAACCTTGCTGTAGGAAATTATATTACGGAGAAACGCAATGTTTAGGGTATGAGAAACAGGCTAGCTGAGCTATTCGGTTTACAGAGAACATCGCGAGCTACCCGGTTGTTTGTTCTGCATTCCCTGTCGTTACGAGTTCCATCATATAAACAGCACGGTTTCGAGCCTTGCACTAGGAGGCCTTTGAGGTATTTGCAGTGCTAAGGTGAATATGCTTCATGAATGGCGCGCAGACATTGAAGTCCATTCATAGTGACATCGAGGTTCTCCCTCTCGCAAATATAGGCTCCCAAAATAACCTCACTCCACCAGTGTGGTGGGTCTACCAAGTGAGAGAAACGAACAGTATTTTATACAAACTCGAGCCACGAACATGTCTTTCCTGTTCTACCGAAGCACGGCAAACCTCAGAAAACAACCATTCAGCCTTCAGCACTTGCTATACAAAAAAAAACCTCTTCTCGTTGAAACCCACGCTGCCGTCAATGTAAATGAGTGACCACTCAGAACCAACATGGCGGCCCGTCAAGTATGGGGGCCGTTTTAGGCAGTTGTAAGCAACCATGATCAAAGTTGTCATCACCCTAAAACACGGAGACGCGCGCACTTGAAGGCTCCCTAATGAGGAATATATGATGAAAAGGTGCGAGATGGTGGTACTTGGAGTGTTGAATAGGTGAACGAACGGACACACAGACAGATTCATGGACGCACGCATGGATGGCTGCACGGACGGATGGACGCATGGACGAACGCAGGAGCGGATGCTTGGACAAAAGCAGGGACGGACGCACAGATGGACGTGCGGATGCGCGATCAGACGCACGCGCGGACGGGCGGATGGACGCACGGACGGTCACACAGATGCACGCATGGATGGACGGAAGCAAGAGCGAATGGACGGACGGATGCTTCGCCCGACTATCCATCATTCACTCTGTCGATATGCTGCCATTTTTAATGTTAACCTGATTGGTATTGGCGTTTTTGTGTGACACTATTTTGGCAATGATGACGGCGGTTCTATTGGCGTTATGACCAGGAAGACCCAAAACTTAGGTTAGTTCAATCATAGTGAGGGTTCTTTTCGGGTATGTTTAATGCAGCGTCATTCGCATATGTATAATTTAACTTGCTCGCTTGTGGAACTGTTAATAGAAATCTGGAACTACCAAATTTGTTATTTCGTTGTGGTATACGTTCTGCTTTAAAGTGTTTTAGTCGATCAGTCGTATCGAAACCACGCCATCAATCTTTCTTCATCGGAGCAAAAAAGCGTGGTTGTCATGGGCGCCAACATATAATCTATAAATTCGAATTTGTGAAGTGGCAAGAAAAAGCCAGCCAAGGTGACTGCGAAGTTACATTGTGATTTTTGTACCTTTTAACTCAAAAGGGCGTTATAAAAGACGAAATTTGGTGTATCCTAGGGGTTTCTGTTATTTTGATCATCGAACCATTTGGTCTGGTTAATTAGGAATTTTATATCAGGAGATTGCTAAGCATAACAAATTTTATATATAAAAAACATTGTCGAGGTTTGTGTGATACACGAAAGTTGACGCCTAGGACATCCCAGCAAGTACTTTTTTTAAAGCTTTTTACATCCAATATTGTTTATCCTCCTAAACCTTTGCGCAACTTAGCCTGCTTATAGTAGACAAAAATATCGATTTATTTTTTAAAGGCGAAATGGGGTTTCGCATATTTGGTGGGCTTGAATGGTGGAGTTGGCGAACTCAGGTTGTCATCATCTGGCGTAGCTCCAATTTGCAATTTATCTCATTTGTGAATATAGGTGACATGTACTAGGGAATAGACTTTAATACTGGCAGATAGATTCGGATATGGTCGCAGGTTTAGGTATTTACGTATGATAATATGGAATGAACACAAGTATTAGCATATTAGACAAGTAATCTAAAATGCATGAATTTGATGCTGATTCGTTTGTTGTCATCGCTTTTTAGCTTGCTCATTTATGAGAAAATACGCAGTCGGTTTCCAATGCTGTGTTTCTGGTTCGGATTCTGAGTCCCAGAGGAAGAAATGTTACGAGTTGCCCGGCTATAGTGATCACTTTTTTTTTTTCCGTAAGCAGTTATGTGGACCAATCAACTAGTTGGCTCAAAGGAAAATTCCTTCGCTGCAAGGAATGTTGAATGCATGCAATGTTAGTCATATTCATAATTATGCATCTTGTATCACCAGTGTTTTCTACTCCATTCCCTTGTTATGCAATCATGTGAGCGTGGGCCAAACAGGTCGCTGTTTAAATGTTACACTTCGAAAACAGTTCAATTCTTTGAAAGGCCACTCCGGCTTCCATCTGGCAGTTCACTTTGAGAAATGCGGCTGCACTCCGCTCTTTGTTGATACTTCTGTGTTGTTCTGGTATAAGAACCAAAAAGTGCGTGAGCTTATCAAGGCTGCGCATAATCACAGGAAATCCGAGCGTTGTGCCAGTGTGTCTTCTGTGGCCATACACGATGAAGAGTTAAGCTATCTTGGTATTGCATGACGGGTGTGTTAAGCTTGATGTGGGCTATAGGTTTTCGGTGGTTTGGTTCCTCGTGCCTCTTTTTTCTACTGTCGCTTTGCCCTCTCTTGCTTTTTATTCAGTTCATCATATATTGCCTTGTTCTTTCAATAAAATTTCACTTGATATTCTGTGTTTGTCTGTATTTTCCTCTCCTTTCTTGTTTCCGTCTGTTTTTTTTGCGCAGCCACACTGTCGACGATATGATTATGAGAGATGCCGCAGTGGAGGGCTACGCAAATGTTGACCATCCGGTGTTGCCGTGCACTGACATAGCCCAGTGCACGGGACTTTTCGCCTCCATCGAAATGCAACCGCCACGTCCGGGATCGAACCGACCACATCCGGGTCAGTCGCCGAATGCCGTAGCCGCTGTTCCACCGAGGCGGACTTTAACGTGGATAGTGTGTAGGCGTCAGTAACACTTACATTTAGCACGTTTCATTCGCGTAGTGTTAGCAAAAAAAAAAGGATTTACCAAAGACATCACCGTTTGAGAAATATTCTTTCAGACTGTGCTTAGAACGAGTAGCGTCAGGCTGCGAAAGTCTGACGCACTTAGACTCGTCTACCTCGTAATGCCTATGCAGCAACTGCTACAAGAAACTCAAGCGAGCAGCCTCTTTGCCCTTGCAGTTAGTTTATCAATGCCAGAAAAAAAGCCGGAAGGCTGGTGGTTGAATCTTTACGTTTGATCTTGTTGTGTACAAACTGCATGAATACACAGCTGCCTCGAATTTATCAATACCAGTAAGTGAATGAAAAACCAAGCCTGTTGGCTTATTTTAATACCGCCCTCATGAACATTCTATATGGCAATCGGTCATTCCTTTCCGAGCACTGATGCCCTTCCCTCCCCCCCCCCCCTAGAATGAAGTATTTCCACAGCGGAGACATACGGCATCCTGGCGGCTGTTAAGAGCAAACTTCATAAGCGCGAAAATGCACGCGACAGCGACGAGCGATGCTATGAGCGACGAAACAGGGCGTTCGCGCGACGTGTCGCGTGCTCGTTTTCGCGCGATCGCTCGGTTCTCCGGAAGATTTGGAAGCCGTCGCTCATCGCCCGGACGTGCTGGGCTCAAGCAGCCAATAGCGAAAAACCGGAAAGTATAAAGACTACATAGGTGCACATGACCCTGCCCGAGTCACGTATGCGCAACAAGAAATAACGCAATGTTTATTACGCATGTGCATATAAAAAAGTGCTGCAAGCTCATAAACACTTTCCGTTTCATTACACAACAATATATCTTATTTTTAAATTGCATACCACTCGCTACGCGGTTTTCTTGGTGCGAGTAGACGGCCTCATGCCAGCTAGAGTGGAATTCGCTCGCCGAAGCCGTCGCGTGAATGAGGTTTGCCTGCGCTAGCGACTGATCGCGCGAAGACGGTCTACGTCGCGTCGCTGTCGCGTGCATTTTCGCGCTTATGAGGTTTGGCCCTTAAGCACACTAAGAAAATAAGATGGCACCACGCTCTTGTTCCGCGCTCTTATTACACCATGCTCTTATAATCCCCGTGTGTCACTCTGTTTTACATTTACTTAGCTTTTTTTCTTATTTCGCTCGACAGTGATTGCGGAATCTGGCGGCAGTATAGTGGCGGTGAAGGACAGCTACTGCACAGTCGAACGTCATTTTGATATCATAAAACTTTTCACTGTAAAACATGGCCTATCCAGCGAAGTGTTCGCAACAGCGGTGGCAGAAATTGGTGAAATCAGGTTCGCCGCGATGCGTTAACGCGAAAACCAAAAACTCCAGACTCCCACACACACGCCACGTCGTGTTTACCAAAGCGCATTGGGGCAGGGCCGTCGTCCCTTTTGTACGGAATATCACGCTTTTTCTTATTTGTTCTTTTATTTTCTTTGGTACACAATCACAGGACGTCAGGTTTCAGGAATTCTTGTACACCATGAATCCTTTGCATAAAACGAATGAAATTAGATGCTTCGTAACAAAGCTGCAGCCCCAAGAAATCGGCCAGCTCAAACAGTGTCCCCCTGTATTACCATCTTCGTCTTGCAACACAGAAGGCCATCCCAATACCGGTATATTCACTTTATAGGTCATTTGACCTAATCGCCCACAGCCTTGAGGTATTGTAGTGTTTGCGCCGCACAAAGCCTGGCCCGGAAGCTGCGGGTCCGATCACGGCCGCAGAGATCGCACTTTGGAGCAGGCCGGGGTCTGTGTATAGAGAAGGTAGTTAACGATTTCGAGTACTTGGTACTCAACTATAGGAGAGCACTGAGCCGTCCCTAATAATACTATGGTACAAAAATTAATCGGCCAACATGAAATGTCAGTGGACCTGACTGAACACAGGTGGGTCCAAACTTGCGAGGCTGTCCAATACGATGGGCTTCATAATTGTATCGAACGTACAAGTACTCAGTTTACGTACTAACACTTTATTTCCCCTTTGAGTGACAAATTATCCTGCCATGATGAAGCTTGTCCGGGTCACCCGTGCACATTCTCAAACCTTTATTACGCGGTCGTGATAAAAAAAAGGAAGCCTAGACTATGATTTTCCAGTCGCATTTAACAAGCGGGACTGCCTTGACCACCTGAACGGTATACCACGTGCATGCACAATATCAAGCTATCGAGTGCATCACACTCCGTATACACTGTTGCTAGGATTAGCATTCTGATTCTTGTTTGTTTGAAAGAAACGCCAACTAATGTTTTGATCACAGATGTTTGATATTGGATTACCCATATCTGCCGCCCAACGTCGCTGGCATTGCTTATAGCTGCCACGCCGAAAGACCAGCCGCCAACATTCGCATTTACGGGGGCTGTCGTGCGAACAGTCGACCATAGCAGCTCAATCTCGCTATAGTGCCTACGGCCGCTTACTCCCAAGATGACAGCCCAGGAAATAGATGCGGCTTTCAGACTTCTCTCCAGAGCCACGGAGAAACAACTGTGCTCCTTCGGCGACATGAGTGCTTGGTGGCTTCCACCCATGAAAGAACACGGCAGCAAAGAGCTCGCCCTCGAGGCACTTCGCGAAACGGTGGAATCGTGCGAGACCCCGCAGCAGAAGCTCGAGCGCCTCGGCTACTTCTACTGCTGGATGGCACCGCTTCAGATTCTGCAAACGTGGACTCTGATTACACTCGGCGACATGGTGAAACAGGAGGCGTTCAACGAGACTGCGTTTCTGACTGACATCGCCAAAGCCGTGAGGAACCTTGGCCATGAGACGACGTTCGTGACGATGTACAATGACTCCTTTGTGTACGGCTGCCTCCTGGTGCAGAACGTCGAGCCACCACCAACGAACAAGAGCCAAAGCAGCGCCAGCGCGGAGACACCACCAGCGGACGTGATCTGCATGTGCTGCTGGCGTTCGCGGCCTTTCATGGCCGTGTACGCTACGGACGCTAAGGCATACCCACTGTTGGACGACGCTCTGACCAAGGTGCTGGGTTACGACTGCGAGCCTTTGTTGCGCGGTGATTACAAGTACCTCATCGATGCATGCCATGCGGTCATTGACTACGCGAGCAATGGAGTTGAGTAGCGACACCAAGGTTACGTGGCGTGCAAGTGGGCAAACATTTTATCTAGGACCACCGTTTTGTAAAGTTTTAATATCTGCGCAATCATTCATGACGCAATGACAACGACCGCATTCATTAGAACAATATGGGTCACCAAGATCCATAACCTTCGCACAGTTATAGATAAAACAAGCTTCTTTTTTTCTGGGAACTATATAATCACATATCACTGAGCGTTTCCAAATGTTATTTGTGGTAACTCATGACCTGGATCCTGTGCGACTAAATTAGAAGAATGTGATACGTTTAAAAATGAAACACGTCAGGGCGATAATATTATTCAGAAAACGACTTTCTTTTTTCTAATTTTTCCATTTTCACATGTGCATGAAACGTGGAGCCTATTTTTGAAGGTGTTAGCCACTCATAATTTTTTTATGTTTTACACCGTTGCGTCCTCCTTGACTATGGCGTTAAGCTCTCATTAAAGTACAATGTGCTCCGGAATCCGCACTGAACTCTGGTTCTCCGATTTTCCACATCTGGTAATCGTTGGCTCCAGAGCGGGCTTGTTTTCTGCCGCTTCTATATGCACACCATGTCGGACACTGCTACTGAGTTAGTTTCACTAGAGTTGATGCATCGTCATCAGTGTCGAAGTCGAGATACAACACAATAAGGGATATGCGCGGTGATGCTATTGTAACCACAAAACACCCCCAAATTGGGGAGGGGGACGCCAAATTCAGTTAGTATGGTACAGGGGTCTACTGCCATGTGTATAACCACGAAGCATCATGATCGGTACGTTACGAGCCGTTCAAAAATACTGCGCACATAAAGTCTCTCTTGTTTTTTAAACCATAAAGCTTACCATATATATCCACTAGAAGGAACTCTGGTGCTAGTGGCTAGGAGAGCTGCAACGCGTGGAACTACGCGAGCATGCGAATGATGGGCAATACATGAATTTGTCTAATTTTCGTACTTCATAGGTTCGTGTGTGTTTCGTGTCGCTTGTAGCTGCTCTGTCACGAAACAGAAATTGGCGAATGTTGAACGGTTGCGCTTCACCACCTTAATATTTTAGGCTTGCCACTTCTAATCGCACCACAAAGTTCAAAGGGTTCGTTCTTTCCTTCAAAACAAAACCGTAGCATAGCAATAAACGAATCCACAAGTGCGATTCGGCACCCGCAAGTAAGATAGACAAATCCGTGTACTCCCCATCGTTTTCATGGTCGCGGAATGATCGCAGCGCTAGTGTCTCCTCTAGTAACTTTTAGGAAACTCTGTTTCAAACGTTGTTTACCACCGCACATGTCACAACTGCTTTAGCTTTCGAAAGCGCTCTGAATGGCTTGGGCAAAAAAAAATGAAAGAAAAAAAAGCGAACTCTTACCGGTATGATGTCACCCCCTCAAGTGAGACTCACAGTATAATAGGCGCCGATTTCCTGTATAACATAGCTTTTGTTTTTCGGAATTAGAGTTGACAGTGCTTCTGACGTTCAAAGTACTTATCGCAGCCGCGATTATAAGAACGGAAACTTCAAGGAATGCACGTTCCTGTTATCACGCATGCTTAGATTTGGCTCATTTAGAACCACGCATGTCGTTTAGCTGTGTCCAAGTGCGAAACAAAGCTCCCTTGTTCTACACAGCAACGTAAATCACTGTTTTAAACACTCCATTAGTCCTAACTGTTGGTGGGCTTCCCCAAGCTCCACTGGTCAATCAGCAACGCTTACGAACCTTCGGGATCTTCGAATACGCAATGTCTCCACTTTCTCTAATCTAAACACGGAATCTTCTTTTTTGCGACGCTTGGTTCTTGCTTACCGCTTTCATGTGGGAGCTATAGTGGCGAAATATTGCCCCGGGGTGGCCAATCCATCTCGGGAGAGGCTCAACCAGCCTTGCGCATTCTCGGGCCTCACTTATCGTGTCACATGCTTGCGTGTGTTGCCAATCCTTTACGTGACATCAGTGAAGGATGAAGGTAAATAACACGTCCAAACATGCAATCATGATATGCGTGTCTAGTAAAACATGACTACATACTACGCTCATAGGGCGCTCGTGGCCATTTTGCTACCTTCACGTATACCAAATTAGGTATTAAGTGACGTGAATAAACTACGAAGGCAAATGCTCGGCGCGAACATGATAATCATGACATGGAAATCATGTACGGTATATTTTACGTCCGCCTCGTAAAGTTGCGCTGATTTTAAATTGCCATATCAACATTCCTCATTCGTGCTCCGTATATCATTCATTTCCACTGTACGTGGGATCTGCCATTTTGTTTTTGGGCTGTAACTTAACGTACTCGTTACCATTTAGTAACTACAGTGTGTAACGTACTGTCGCAAACATTTTTCGGTAACCGCCTATCTCACGTTACCGGTTACTTTTCATTCATATTTTGCGTAGTATTTGGGAAAACTGAACATTATCTCCTTTCCTGCAACACATGTTCTACGTTGCGGAATAATACTTTAGGTACGTACCGTTCGCCGAGTCCTTAGACTAGATCTAAATGTACCATCAAAACCCGTCTGACAGTAGTTATAACATATAATGATCTCAACTATTACCGGGTGTATTTTTATTGCGGGCGACCTAGCGCACGTCGGTGTATGCATCCACGACGGCAAGCATCTTCAAACTATCATGGGACTCGAGTTGTTGCGTGTTGCAGTATGTTGCCTTGCTTTAGGCAACGTTCGCAAAGCTAGAACTTACTGTGGGTGCTCATGCAGCTCTTTTTGTGAAATTCGAGGTGGTGTTTTAATTCACCCGCAACGTGGGTAGACTGATGCGGACCGCATTCTTGCATTTCGAGGAGCTTGTTAAACTTGAACTGCATTCGAACCAATTCATTTCTGTTCGCAGCCGAATCAGTGTACCTTAAATGCGCAGTCACAAAAAAATTTGTAAAAAGTTTGTAACGACCAGCATAGAGTTAATAAAAAAAGCTGCTACTAACTTGCATGGACACCTAATCTTTTTCTGGTCTTTTTAACAATGTAAATTTGCACATACTTCAAGGTGCAACGGTTCTTTTGCACACTCTTGCTAACTCTTTCCCAGGCACCTGTTAAACGAGGGGCACGATGGTAATATTCTTTGTATCATTAATTGATTAAAGCGCGACGCTACGTTAACTCGGACACCTACTATAATTGTGCATTGTCTAAACAAACAGATAACAGGTAGAAAATAACAGGTAGATATGTTCCAATGAACAGTCAGAAAAGATGATTGACCTAGTGATAGCTGTTCTCAGCGTCCACATGTGTTCACTTCTTTTCTCCTAAAACTACAGCTGAAATTGGCGAGATTTTGGGTCATTCTCCTTTCGTAAGTATTGTCATTGCATTCACGGAAAAATATTTACCTGTGCAACCAGATTGCGTGCGCTAATTGGAATCAATACGTCCCCCACGTGTTGCCATTTCCAAATTCCTAGGAAAAGACTCAAACGCAGGCGGGGTCGACTAGGGGTATGGTGCTCGACATGAAACAGTGGTACCACACTGCCGCCGTGGCATCCATATTTTCGAAGGATGTAGAAATGCATCCGTGTACAATGGGGGGCACAGGTGGCCTACGTTTCCGGAGTCATTCATTACGGCGTGTTTCATCATCATATAGTAATTTTGGGACGCAAAGTCTCATACATTACTATCATATCAAACGGACACAAACATGGCTGTAACGTCTGCTCAATAAACATGATACTACACGCTTTTGTCCATAAGCAGCCTTTATTGTCTCAAGCTAACAAAAAAAAAAATCCCGTGGTGCAGTGGAGTCGTGATGTATATACTTGGGTCAGACCAAGCTGTCATCTGGAGTGTCAGTGGCGCCAAACCGGTGCAGCGACTTGCAGAGCCTTTGACCTGACCTGAGGCGTCATCTCTACTGGTTACTCACGAACGTTGCTGGCGGACGTGCCGCTCCCCTCCAGGTTTTCGTCCAGGTGCTCCGATCGTGAGGCAGGCGTCGAGGCGCGGCTGTACGCGTTCAAGCTTCTGAGCATCGCGGCGCTGTAGATTAGCTCATGTGCGGCGCACCTTGGCTCTTCTTTCTTGGTGGGCACGCTAAGCCCGAGGTCTGCCGCAGTGCGCAGCAATCGCGACAGTACCAGCTCTTGCTCTTCCTGAGACGGGCTGCTCGGTGACGTATCGCTCGTTGGAGGGGTGGCGTTTTTACGAGTCCGCGCGCTGGTAGCCTGCGATCACACCGCCTCGGTGCCTTGTTCAGCAGGAGGCCGGGCACCGCGGCGTTTGACGACCTGCCTATTTAGCAGACGTGGTGGTGTGCCCCTCCTGTTGACATCCATGTTCACACCCGGTTGCCGTGTTGTGCCTTGGTTCGGAGCCATCTGGTACGAAGTCGGTGGCACCATCCACGCTGGGAACAATGGGAACAGCGGGAGCACTGGGTAGGGCCACTGAACGTAGTAATGCGACAAGGCTCTATGGGCAGTGTGGGCCCAGGTGTACAAAGGAACGTCGACGGAAGGTCAAACAGCTCCTCCAGGTAGGCCATGCCCATCAGTCCGTCCAACCCCGGCGTTGGGTGCTGGCGTCTGCCATGAAACAAGCGCCTCCGTGGTCGTGGGCCATCCGAGTGCGGCGCGAGCAGGGGTCTTTGTAAGCGGTCACCCATGTCTCCCCTAATGCGTGCGCTACGCAAGCAGGTCCGAGCGCGAGCTAGGCGTGCGCGTGAGGGGCACTGGGCAAAACGTGAACGTGTATAGAAGAAAAAAAATGGCAGCATATCCACGGAGTGAATGATGAAGAGTGGGGCGAAGCATCCGTCCGTCCATGCGTCCGTCTGTGTGACCGTCCATGCGTCCATCCGCTCGTCCGTGCGTGCGTCTGTTCGTGCATCTGCACGTCTATCTGTGCGTCCGTCTCTGCGTTCGTCCATGCATCCGCCCCGGCGTCCGTCCATGCGTCCATACGTACGGGCAGCCATCCGTGCGTCCGTCCAAGAATCTGTCTGTGTGTCTGTTCGTCCACCTGTTCAACACTCCAAGTAGCACCATCTCACATCTTTTCATCATATATTCCCCATATATGAGCACCGCCATCCAGCGGATATTCCAAGGACTAAACGAGAGGTGGCACACGCACACTTTCTTACGGCTTGCGCGTCGTGTATACTTCCACCTTTAGCCACCTCGAGTTCATGGTATATACTAGTTCACTGTTTCATGGCACTGCGGCTCAACGCTCGCTAAACCTTCGTAAAACCATGGAGGATGCGCCCAGCGAGTATAACGTAGCAACCCTTTCTTGTCAGATAGGGCTCAATGTACATACCAATGGCTGCTAATGGGGAACGAGAGACAGGAAATTTCGGCTTTTAGTTAACGCGCACGCAGCGAATTTTTTATCGTTCAACACGCACAGAAAAAATCTCCCACTGGCACCACCTTGCAGGTCAAAACGTAAGACTGGTTGCACACTACGACTACGACGAGGGACAAACGGGTGCCGCTTTAAGGAGCTTCGCCCCTAAAAGACGACTACTTGTATAATAGTAAGTTATCCTATTCTAGATTGGATAAACGAAAGCACTGATTCTTTGATTGATATGTGGGGTTTAACGTCCCAAAACCACTGATGATTATGAGAGACGCCGTAGTAGAGGGCTCCGGAAATTTCGACCACCTGGGGTTCTTTAACGTGCACCCAAATCTCAGTACACGGGCCTACAGCATTTCCGCCTCCATCGGAAATGCAGCCGCCGCAGCCGGGATTCGAACCCGCGACCTGCGGGTCTGCAGCCGAGTACCTTAGCCACTAGACCACCGCGGCGGGGCAAGCACTGATTCTTTAGCAAAGGCGGCGCGTTTGGTGCTGATCATCCGGGTTTTCCCACTGATAGCACACGTTGAAATGGCGAGATTCCACATGCTCATACTCAAGAAATGCTTATCAGACCTGATCTTGAAGAATATAAGCATCTATTATTTCCTTGGAATAGTGATCTATCGCTGTAGAGAATAATGGAAGTGTCTATAACCAAACATCGCTGCCGGCTTACCTCCCTCAACTTTTACCTGCATAGAGCAAGTCTAGCACTGTGTCCTCTGTGTCTCTTCTGTAAGGAGGAGGAATCAATGAGTCAATACTTTCTGTCTTGTTATGCGTTACATTTCACTACCAGTATTCTGTAATAAAGTTTGTTGTATTAGTTATTTCTAGCTTCTACGAGAAGTGTAGGGAAGAAACCCTAAAAGAAGGCAGATCCGACGTAAAGTGGGAATCGATGATATGCGAAGCCCGAATGAGAAAGGTTGATATGTCACTTTAAAATCAGCACAACTATATGAGGTTGAGGTAAGTGATGCCGTACGTGACTTCCGTGTCATGATTATCATGTTTGGATGTGCCGTTTACCTTCGTCGTCTCTTCATGGCACGTAATACCAAGTTTAGTATATGTGGAGCGAGCGAAACGACCATGAGCAAGCTATGAGCGTGGTACGTTGCCATGTTTTTACATGACCCGCGTGTCAGGATTGTCATGTTTGCACCAGTCATAGACTTTCTTCATCCATCGACGTCACTATTCATTAAACTTGAACATCATTAGAACCATCATTCATGGCCGAATCTGTGTACTTTGAATTCGCACTGTAGAATGAATTAGTACAAAAGTTTTTTAACGACAAGCATAGAGTTAGTAAAAAAAGCTGCTACTAACATGCGTCGGCACTTACTATCTTTGTGGCCTTTTTTACTACTTAAATTTGCAGAAACTTCAAGGTGCAACGATTCTTTTGAGCATTGCTGCTAACTTTGTGCCAGGCACCTGTTTTACGAGGCAGTATTACGCTATTGTTCTTTGTGCAAGGGAGTTTAATAGCGCCAGCGTCACAAACATGTCATTCGAACAGCGGAAAGACCCTTGGATTGTCTCGCTCTTGAATGTGCTTTCTGACGCATCAACTTCCAGTTACCCGCGTGCTCTTCGCTGCCAAGCAACGCATTTCGCCATACGGGGTGGCCTGTTATACCGTCGCAACTATCAAGTGGTGGGTCGTAAATGGCTGCTAGTCATACCCACCATCTCCACCACTTTGCAAGGGAGTTTAATAGCGACGCCAGGTAGTAGGCAGACAGTTGGTACGGACAGAAACGCTCGAGCAGTCCAGCGTCTGCAGCTCGTGCACACACTCGCGCTTCGCACTCAGAGAGAGATGGTCCCACTAGTCAGTGTCTTGCGAATTCCCCACTACATTTGTATTAAATTTGACTACAGTCCCACGCGATGTTACCCCTGGCGCCTAATATAGAAGTACGCTGTCTAAATAAACCGGTAAATATAAATTTGTTTTAAAACATAGTGTCTACCAGCAAGAGTTACCATCCCTATACGCAGGAAAGTACCTAGAAGCACTTGCTGGCTGAACGTGTCCCGTGGACCTAATGTTGTGTACCTCCTGAGACTTCTTTTGTGGGGACGCTCATATGCTTTCTCATATAGTAAAGCACCCAGTACTTTAAATTGTTAAACACATTTTTACCTGCCCCCATCGCGGTGGTCTAGTGGCTAAGGTGGCTGCTGGCGCACAGGTCACGGGATCAAATCCCGGCTGTGGAAGCTGCAGCTTCGATGGAGGCGAAGATGCTGTAGGCCCGTATGCTCAGATTTGGGTGCACGTTAAAGAACCCCAGGTGGTCGAAATTTCCGGAGCCCTCCACTGCGGTGTATCTGATAATTACATGGTGGTTATGGGAAGTTAAACCTCACATATCAATCATATCGCCACGCTCCCTCAAGTTTTTTTTTTTGCACCCCGTTACGCTGTACGCGATTCTCAGCGCAAACTGCGCCTGCAGTCTTCGAGAAGCTTCAAGCTGCAGTAGATAAATTTGTTGAGATTAGGACCACATTGAGAGCATTTCAGATTATTTTGGAATCTAAGTCGCCGCTAGCGATAACTCTAGAATGTTCGACTGCGAGTGTATAAATGCCCACACGCTTCGCCATCTGTCAGTTGGTCGACGGCCGACGCTCCGTTTGCCGCTATCAGTGCAAGTCTGCTACTGTGATCCGCTTTCCGTTCACCGGGCACAGGTTCGCCAAAATAAACAGTTTAATCTTCAACTTACTCTCTGCTTCTTCGTCGACGTCACGACCCCGTGACATCTGGTGGAGGCGCAACTTCTTTATGTTTCCAGACGCCCCCTTCCGGCCATGGTGGTCTAGTGGCTAAGGTACTCGGCTGCTGACCCGCAGGTCGCGGGTTCAAATCCCGGCTGCGGCGGCTGCATTTCCGATGGAAACGGAAATGTTGTAGGCCCGTGTGCTCAGATTTGGGTACACGTTAAAGAACCCCAGGTGGTCGAAATTTCCGGAGCCCTCCTCTACGGCGTCTCTCATATTCATATGGTGGTTTTGGGACGTTAAACCCCACATATCATAATAATCATCATCATCATCATCAGGCGCCCCCTTCTAGCCACGAACCCAGCCCAAGCGGGAAAGAAGACACCGAAGCCAACCCTGAACAGCGAAAAAGCCACAAAAAGAGAGGACTTCAACCAGAGTACGGGCGCCTTTTTGAAGCAGCCAGGCAGCCCCGGATCCCGGCATCACCAATGACCACCCCCGTGCAGCCTGCCCCAGTCGTTCTCTGGAAGCCCAAGGAACCTTCAACGTTCCATGGATCGTCAGGCGAGGGCCTGCAAAGCTGCATCGAAATATATGACTGAGTCACCGCCTTTAGCACCTGGGACCCCGATGAAAAATTACACCGCGTCTTCCTTCACTTTGAAAACGCCGCGAAGACGTGGTTCGAAAACCACGAGTCCACGCTCTGAACCTGGGAACACTTTCGGATGACGTTCCTGAGCACATTCACGAGCGTCGTTCGCAAGACAATGGCCGCGACACTGCTGGAGACAAGGGTGCACATGCCTAACGATAGCGTGACCACCTTCGTCGACGAGATGGCCAAGCTCTTTCGACACGCAGACTGCACCATGGTTAAGAAAAAGAAGCTCCGGTTCCTCATGCGGGGGGTCAAGCAAGAGCTGTTTGCGGGGCTTGTCCGGTACTCGCCCAAGACTGTCAGCGAATTTCTTGCCGAGGCCATGACTATAGCAAAGGCGCTTGGGATGCGCACAACTCAATACCACCACCGCACCCCATTAAACTGCGCTGATGTCTTTGGTACCGATGACTTGCGCGAGATCATCCGAGCGATCGTGCGGGAAGAGTTGCGAAAGCTGTTATTTTTAACGCAGCCTCAAGCCAATTCAGTCACTGACATTGTCCTCGAAGTAGTTCGGCAGTCACAAGGACTACCAGAAGCACCGCAGCTTCAACCGGTAGTAATGAGCTATGCCACTGCAGTGCGCCACAAGGCTCCTCCACGCCCTCGTCAGGACACTGCCCCACCGCATTTTTTCCGCCAGGCGCCACCGCCACCACCGCCATACCGCCCGCCGGCCTGCCAGCGCTTCGCTTCAAGGAAGACTGACGTCCGGTGCACCCCTGACCGCCGCCCAACGTGCTACACCTTTGGTGAAGCTGGGCACACGAATACCGCCAGATGAGACTACGTGGTTTCGCGTCGACGTGCCGCGTCCACAGCGGGGTGAATGACCACGTGACATCGCCGACCATCTCGCCGGAGCTCAAAGAACACCCCGGAGATCATCTCGTTCACCCTCACCCGGCCGCTACATGTTACCACTCCTTCGGCAGTACCCTGGCCCAAACCAGGCTCAGTCGCCTAGCCCGTAACAGGAAACACAAGGGCAGCAACTGATAGAGGTGCGGTTGCTGCATGAAGAATTGCCGAAGATCCTCCGCCTACGACGACGACGCCACGACGAAACTTCAAAAACCCGCCGTTTCTTCAACGTAGCCCCGACGTCGAAATATCGCAACCAGAAGAAGCCCTGATCACGCAACGTCAAAATAGTGCTGCAAATCGTCGTAGCCGTGATCGAACGCCGCGGCCCATCTGCAACGTCAGGCGACAAACTAGCGACCTTGACATTCTTATCGACGGCCACAACGTCACAGCTCTCGTCGACAACGGAGCCGACTATTCCGTCATCAGTCGGCCTTTCGCTGCGAAGATGAAGAATGTAAGGACCGCTTGAGAAAGCCCTGAAATCCTACAGCCGGAGGTCACCTAGTGACACCAGCGGGAATCTGCGCAGATAGAGTGACCATCA
Source organism: Rhipicephalus microplus (assembly GCF_043290135.1). Taxonomy (NCBI): domain Eukaryota; kingdom Metazoa; phylum Arthropoda; class Arachnida; order Ixodida; family Ixodidae; genus Rhipicephalus; species Rhipicephalus microplus. Next base: position 108,940,988 of record NC_134708.1, on the reverse strand, counting down.
ACCACCGCATTTATTCCGTAAGCTTCGTCGTTACTGCAGCATTGCTTGAGAAACTTCATTCTTGAAATAGATATCTTGAGCCTCCACGGTGCGGTCATTGGCCTAAGAACAAAGTCGATAACACTATTCACAGAAAAACCGCTGCCGCCCCACACGTCACAGGAAGGCACACCTTGAATGTTCTGGGAAACCAAGTCACCATTCCTCCTTACTTCAGCGTCAGCATTTTTGTCGGCACTCAATAATCAACAGGCATGCAAGGCTTCGTTGAAGGCGACAAACACCTGTTGATCAACCGCAAAATTTGTGTTGGCAGAGGACTAGCCGAGCTGCGAGGGGGGAACGCAAGAGTGACGCAAATGAACTTCAGCAACGAGTAAAAGCACGTGAGCAAAGGCATGACGGTTGCCTAGATCGAAAAAATACTAGACACCATCAATGCTTTCGCCCTCACCGATTCCGCCGAAGCTACTCCGACGATTGAAACTCTTCAGCCAGCTTTCGACGTTAATCTGAGCCTTCCGACGCATAAGCAAGAGCAGATCGAAAACCTGCTCCTGAAATTCAAGAACTGCTTTTTGTCGTCAATGAGAATTAGACAGACCCTTGTCGCGAAACATCGAATCGTAATAGAAGATAATGCCAGGGCGCTCCCTCAGAGTCCGTACAGAGTTCTGACGCGAGGATGCGAGGACATAAAGAAACCAGTCGACGAAATGCTCCAAGATGACAATATCCAGCCTTCAAAGACTATATGGGCGTCACCAGTGGTGTCAGTGAAGAAAAAAATATATAAAACTACGCTTTTGCGTTAATTATCACTGACTCGACACGATTACCAAGAAGGACGTATATCCTCTCCCCCGAATAGACGACGCCATTGATCGACCCCAAAACATCAAATACTTTTCATCGATGGGCCTCAAGACAAGCTATTGAAGATGGAAGTAGACGAGAGATACCGAGAAAACACTGCGTTTATCACACCAGACGGCCTCTTCAAGTTCAAGGTCATGCCCTTCGGTCTTTGCTCAGCACCCGCGACTTTTGAACGCGTTATGAACACAATGCTGGCAGACTTGTCTCGTTTACTTGGACGACGTCATCATGTTTTCCTCAAGTTTTGACGAGCATCTTCGGCGCCTTGAAGCTAAACTGTAAGCAATTAAGACTTCCGGACTCACTCTGAAGACAAAAAATGCCACTTCGAGAACGAGGAACTTTAGTTCTTGGGCCACGTGATAAGCAAATCAAGAGTAAGACCTGATTCGCAGAAGATAGCCGTTATCGCTGCATTTTCGCCACCCGCTCACAAGAAGGTCGTGCGTCCATTTCTCGGCCTATGCGCTAATATAGGTGCTTCGTCAGAAACTTTACCCGCATCGCTGAGCCACTCACGAACCATACTATGACAGAGGCCGACTTCGAGTGAGAAACCCCACAGGAGGAAGCATTTGGGCAACTAAAGCTATACGCCTGCAGATACCTCTGATACTCGCGCATTTCAGCGAAAATGCCAAAACAGAAGTGCACACGGACTAAAGCAGCGTAGCACTTGGCGCCGCCCTTGTGCAGAAAACTGACGGACTGGAAAGGGTTATTAGTTACGCCAGGCAGTCACTATCCAAGGCAGAAAGCAATTATTCCACAACAGAAAAAGAGTGCCTTGCCATCATCTGTGCTACGCCAAAGTTTTGTCTTTACCTCTATGGCAGGCCCTTCAAAGTTGTGAGCGACCACCATGCCTTGTGTTCGCTAGCTAACTCTAAAGACCTTTCAGGTCGCCTTGCCCGATGGAGCCTGAGACTTCAAGATTACGACATTTCTGTCATTAAAAAGTCTGGCAGAAAACACCCCAACGCCGGCTATCTGTCGAGAGCCCCCGTTGACCCACCACCGCCCGAAGACCTGAATGGCGACTGCTTCTTGGGAACGATTACTGCGGACGACTTCGCTGAACGTCAGCGAGCTGACCCGTAACTTAAGGCCCTAATAGAATACCTCGAAGGCAGGACCTCCGTTGTTTCAAAGGTATTCAAACGGGCACTTGCGTCGTTTTCACTGTGCTAATGACCTTCTACAAAAGAACTTCTTGCCATTTTGAGCCAAGTGCCTTCTTGTGGTGCCTTCAGCTCTGCGACCAGAACTCCTCCAAGCCCTGCATGACGATCCAACGGCAGGACACCTTGGTGTGTCCCTCATGCTCGTGAGGATAAATGAAAGGTACTACTGGCAGCGCCTTCCGCCGACGTCGCTCATCACGTGAGGACATGCCGAGACTGTCAGTGACGCAAGGCACCGCTGACAAGGCCAGCAGGATTTGTTCAGCTGACCGAACCACCTCGCCGACCTTTCCAACAAATCGGTATGGACCTACTGGGGCCGTTTATGACGTCACACTCGGGAATCATATGGATCGTCATGGCTATTGACTACCTCACCCGCTACGCAGAAACAAATACCCTACCCAAAGGTAGCGTCGAAGAGTTAGCCAAGTTCTTTATTGAGAACATCGTCCTTCGTCATGGCGCTCCAGAGGTTGTCATCACGGATAGAGGTACGGCCTTTACTGCTGATTCAACTCAAGCGATTTTGAGACATAGCCAGACAAGTCACCACCACACCACCACCTACCACACATAGACAATTTGTCTCACCGAGCGGCT